>NC_079211.1:123058831-123413831 GCF_029633865.1 Lampris incognitus
GGGTCTTTTTTAACAAGCCGGCGCTCAGAGAAAAGGAGAATAATCAATGGGAATTTTCCAATGTCGTCAATATGGCGATTCCCTCCCCCTACTCTCAGAAGAGACCGTCCCACAAATACTGACCAAGATACATCAGGATTCGCTTTCGTAAGACTAAACAAAAACACAACCAATCATTTAGGCCACATTAATAATACATCTGTGCTATAATTGTATGTTTAGTACCATCTCAAGTGTTTATATTGGCTGTATGCCTGAATGTGAATCCTACTATTTGTACAATGGATCAGAGCTGACAGGCTAAAAGGAATCTATAGCTCTTAATCTTAGGTTTTGAGTTATATTGACCTGTTTGTAGTCTTAATTTTAGTTATGCGCCTGTACTTTAGGGCTTTTTTTCATCATGTAATCATCACAGTGATGCAAACTGCCTATATTTGAACCTTAATCAATGTCTCGAAGACACCTTTAATGTCAGACGAAATCCATCAGTTTAGTAACTGAAGTCCTCGGTTATCTGAGGATTGTTCTCATATACTGATCGATTGTTTGGAAATATCCGAGACCTTGTGGTTATGAGTTGGTTGATCCAACCATGGGGCTACTCGAGGCTACCCTGTCGACAAATGTTGGCGCAGTAAAAATGTAGCCATTTTTATGGGCCTTCATGGATTAAGGCTGTCTGGGCAGTTTGACAGTAAGCCATTCATATATCATTATTTAATTTGTATGGGAATGGCTAGTTTCGACCTCCACCTTGTCATCTCGGTGTGGCGGTCTGACCATTTGTTTCACCGTTACTGTCCATCCACCTGTTTATCTTAGTATCCGTTGTTCTGTTGCTCTTTATTTTATTTACCCTTATAAACCCTTAAATGTATGGAATACAAGCATGCAGGGCTTATAATGGCTTGGTTTGGATGTTCTGGTACTTTTGAATATTTGTGTACTGCCTGTGTCAGGCTTTGATTGAGCTAGGGGTGTCCAGGTAGCGTAGCAGTCTATTCTGTTGCCTACCAACATGAGGATCACCAGTTCGAATCCCCGTGTTACCTCCGGCTTGGTTGGGTGTCCCTACAGACACAACTGGCTGTGTCTGCAGGTGGGAAGCCGGATGTGAGTATGTGTCCTGGTCCCTGCACTAGTGCCTCCTCTGGTCTTTGGGGCACCTCTTCACAGGGGGAAGGGGAACTGGGGGGAATAGCATGCTCCTCCCATGCGTGTCTGTGAATGTTCTCATTCATCCAGGTCATCCGAGAGGCGAAACGTTTTCACGGATATATACCAAGTCCAGTTGCACTTGATTCAACTCCTTTGGATCCTCCCATGCGCTACATCCTCCTGGTGAAACTTCTCACTGTCAGGTGAAAAGAAGCAGCTGGCGACTCCACATGTATTGGAGGAGGCATGTGGTAGTCTGCAGCCCTCCCCGGATCAGCAGAGGGGATGGAGCAGCGACCGGGACGACTTGGAAGAGTGGGGTAATTGGCCAGATACAATTGGGGAGAAAAAAAAAGAAGGTTTGATTGACTCGTCCATGCTCTCTGGATGAACTAGCTAGCCGCCTCTTATACCTCTGGTGATGGGGAACACCAGTTTTACTGATTGTCCAACACAGGCCCCAGGAAAAGAGAAGGAGTCAGGCTTTGGGAAAAAGAACATCAAACTATCAGCCAAAGAATAAGAACAGCAACATATTTTGGACTATGTCAGGGGTCGAATTCCTTCCTTTTCCCAGCCGCATAATCAGTACTGCTGCCAGGCAGCCCTCTTATGTCATCATATATGCACTTGAGAGTTTTATGTTTGAGACAACAATGTCAGTTTAAGAGATTGTTTCTCATAATACCAATCCTGATTCTCATTTAGCTCTACCGGTGAACCCCTTGCTCCTTGTGTTTTGTTGACACTGGGCAAGCTGTGCTTCTGCCACCATTAACGCTTTCATCAAGATGGTGCTTTTGAAGATTAGTCAGCCATACCTAGCGGGATGCACAGCTAAAAGTGGTGCCGCAATGGGGATGTAGCCCGAATTACACGGATCAGCACCATTTTAAGCCATCCATTCAAACTCATCCCACTTTGAGATCCAGAAGCATGCCTAGTCTTCTAGCCAACAAATCCCAGGCACTTCCAGAACAACCATTGTTTTCTGGCTTCACACAATCTTGCAAAATGTTAAGGTTTTAGATATGGCTTTCAACTTGCTTTTAGAAATCCACTGTGGGGAAAGCAACACACAAGACCATTGTGTTGCTGGATAGACACATGCAATTACATATCTTGCATATACAGGTATATATACATACATATTGACATCGACTGCCTGTCTCTTATGGATGCAGAATATATGCACACGGACACACAGAGGCACAAACACACACATACACATACACGCTGGTCCATTCAGTCCCCTGTCAAAGGTCTCTCCCTGGTGGCTAGTAGTGGGCTGTCCCTCCTCACCCTCTGTCAGAGAGCCCCTCACACAGAGGGCCAGGCAGCGTGGCGACAGGGCCCTGAGGCTCCAGTGCACACCGCCTCACACAGTGGAGCAGCACGCAGGCTGGACCACTGAGCAGTTGGCACAGGACTGGGGGGGTGGCTCCTCCCAGGGGGCAACAGAAGAGGGAGAATGACACCCAGACAGACAGGGAGAGTAGATGCAATGTCTGGGATATCAAATACACTGACAGGTATTGCTTAAAAAAGCTAGCACTCCACTCAGACACCAGACTTGTGAGAATGAGTTTGGGGACCTTTTGTGAGCCTCGGGCTTTTTGTGACGTTGTCTTATGTGAACCAGGAAGATCCAGGGCCCCAGTGTGCCCAGGAAGTGTATCATGAGTGACAGGTTAGGAACCCAGTTTTTTGTTTTGTCACCTTTGCTCTGCTTTGGGCAGTGTTGGGTGTTGCGGCTTGAACCCTGACATTAGGAACAGGCCTGGCTTGTTTTCTTTGGGACAGTCCGCAGAGGGGGCTGTCGGAAATGGAGTGCTGCGGAGAAATGTTTTGACAGGAAATGGGAATGGACTGCAAATGGGCTAATGTGGAGGAATGACTGGGGAATTTAGGGTGGGTGGAGTGGAGAGAGGATGGGGGGCTAGATGAGGAGTTTCAAGGGGTGGCTAAAAAGCATTCTGAATAGGCCCACACTCCCGGAGTGGTTGGGACAAACCCTCCCATTTGTCTGTGGACTAATAGGGTTCACCTTTGCTTGAGCAGCATAGAGATTAAATAGGGGGTACTCTGTGTATCAGCAGGGGGAGATTAATGTGATTTAGAGGGCACTTCAGATAGTGAGCAAATCGTGTGTGTATGTGTGTGTGTGTGTGTGTGTGTGTGTGTGTGTGTGTGTGTGTGTGTGTGTGTGTGTGTGTGTGTGTGTGTGTGTGTGTGCTTGTGTGTGCTTGTGTGTGTGTGGTGGTTGTGAATGTCTGTGGTGGTTGTTGTGTTTAGAGGGTGTTGTGGGCGGTGGGGGGATGTCTTTGCAGTTGCCTGTGAGATGTGAGATGTTTGTATTTGACATTTATTATTTTGAGGAAATCTCTGTAGTCAGTATAATCAGGATATTTATGCGTGTGTTTATATGTTTAAGGAGTAAGAGTCTACCTAGCAGAAATATTTAGAAACAGGAGTTGTTTCCTTTGGCTGGAAGCTAGTGTTGTGTGGTGGAGCATCAAATTTTCATTTATTTTGGGGAAGGGGGGGGGGGTTGGTCAACTGACTGTGTTGAGGTCTTAAATTTCACTAATGACTTAACGATGCTCCCTTGGTGCTGGGGCGGCCCCGCAAGTAGTTGGACATTGTTTGTTTATTTGTCTGTTTATCAGCAATCTGGACAGAATCTATTTCCCAGGGCAGACTCAGGTTCCTCTGATATTTCCTCTCCTTTAACTTTTTGGAAGAAAAAAAATCCCCAAACACCAATATAAACACATCTGCAGTATCCCAAAAAAATTAAAAAATTAAAAAAATTAAAAATATTGAGAGCCAGTCGCTAAATGTCACAGATGCCTGTTATTCCTACAGAAGATAAGCCTGTTGCACACAGACAATTCTCACTGTACCACAATCCCATTACAAATAAGTATAGCTGGGTAACATCACAGACCATTAACTGATATCTAAAACTGCACTCATGTCATGGTGGCCCAAGGAAGAGGATTCTGGTATGAAAAGAGTGAGGAAAAGGCTGGTGGATGATGTGGGAAGAAATGAAGTTTGGGTACAATGGAGCAGATAGATAGTTTTCCTGCACTTGTTTTTTATGTGTTTTGATGCTGGCAGTATATAGATCGTTTGTGCAACAGATGTCTGTTTTGGTTTACACATGATAGAAGGAACCTAATTTTTAAAGACAAACAAGCAGCAATTTGAGAATTTTAATGTCTTTAAATGTGTCATGCATGCACATGCACATGCACATGCACGCATGTGTGTGTGTGTGTGTGTTTGTATATCTAATGGTCCTGATGAATCCGTCAGGACTGAGGGCAGGGGGGTGATGTGACCGTTGACAGGCTCCCAGCAGGCATGCTGAGTGTCCCAGCAGTCTCCCTGGCCTCCCCACAGTGCCCTCCATCCCTCCACTGCTCCTCTAGCTCTCCCTTACCCTTCTCTCTCCTGTCCTCCCCTGCACACATTTGCTGTGGATTAGCCACAGACAGTAAATTACAGCACCCTGGACCTCAGAATGATTCCATACCCGTCTCTTCACACGTTCCACCTCTCCCTCCATTCCTCCCTGCCCTCCACTCTCTCTCCCCCCCTCTCTCTCTTGCGCTCTCTCTCTAGTACCATTATCCAGCTCACCCTGCATGTGTGTGTGTGTGTGTGTGTGTGTGTGTGTGTGTGTGTGTGTGTGTGTGTGTGTGTGTGTGTGTGTGTGTGTGTGTGTGTGTGTGTGTGTGTGTGTGTGTGTGTGTGTGTGTGTGTGTCTCTCTCTCTCTCTCTCTTTCTCCCTCTTCTCATTCTGATCTGTTTTCTTCCCTCTGTCTGTCATATTCGTCCTAGCTCCTGGACTTCCTCAACCCTGTCAGAATTTTCTCCTCTGTCTGTCTCTCACTGTCTGCTGTTATACTTCTCATCCTCCGTTCTTCTATTGTGTCACGCTACACGGCGTTTCCTCCCTTATACAACAACCCACCCCCCACCCCCATCCCTTTACTTTCTTACAGGCAGGTCCCTCTTGTCTAGGCTTCACAGGTTTCTCAGCCGCTTCTCTCTCTCTCTCTCTCTCTCTCTCTCTCTCTCTCCTCTCTCTCTCTCTCTCTCTCTCTCTCTCTCTCTCTCTCTCTCTCTCTCTCTCTCTCTCTCTCTCTCTCTCTCTCTCTCATCCTCTCCTTCCTATCTCTCCCTCCTGCTCTCTCCTTCTCTCTACCTCCACTGCCCCCCCCCACTTCTAGAAACAGATGTTGTTTGTCAGATCTTATCATTACTGGCTAATTAAGAAGACATCTCTTCTTGTTCTCTTGTTGCAACTCTTTCCTCTGCCTCTCTGTGGCATCCGGCTCAGGCTCTTCGTTCCTCTTTGAGAAGGTTTGCGTTGTGCTTTGTTATATACACACATTATTGGTAAATCTAATATTGGCGGCTTGGTTGAAAGCATGATGGGAAAGGGAAAAGAGCACCAGTGAATTGTGGATAACCTTTAAGTATGTTTGAAGTCTTCCCAGTTGTGGTGGGTGCCAAATGTCTTCGTTTGACAGTTACGAGAGTATATTTCGAATTCTTGTCCCTCAGGACATGCTGAGCATGCTGGGAGAGGTCAGGCCACGGATGGGAGTTGTATTCCCTGTCCTGGTTGTGAATTCATGTTCTTCCAAGTCTGAATATCCGTCCATATCCGTGCATCTGGCAGTTTGACCCTGCCTGCTACCATTCTGCATGCATTCCCTGCTTTTTGCTTAAAACTGGAAAGCTCAAACATGATATTAACTTAAACCATTAAAGCATTTACCAGCGAGGTGGTGGCTTTGCTGTAAAACATTTTAGCACCCAGTAGAAAGCTTGTTGAAACTCTTCATTGGCCCCTCTGTCTCTGTCCCATCGATCTCCTCCCATCCCCTTTCCCCCCCTCTGTTTGCTGCACCTCGGCCCCTTTTGTGGTGGCAAGCCTGAAGGTTTTACAGCACTACCAAGCTCTATAAATCAGCGCTATGAGTTTAAATGTTTGGCTTTGTCACAGTTCTCAAGTTTAGAGGTGGGCTGGTGCTGGCGCTGAGGTTGCAGGAGTGAGGCCAGCTTAGCAGGCAATGGAGACGAGGCCACAGGACCACGTCCAGTCCACCAGACAAATCTATAAAGCCGTCCTCGTTTCCTTCTGTTACTCCAGTCACTGTCGATCCCTTACATGCCTACCAAGAATGTCTGTACATTATTTCTGCTACCACAGATTAAACGGTCAGCCTGTGGTACCCATCAATCTCCCCTCGTCAGCACGCGGGTAGAGGCAGCGCACTGTTTTTCAACTCATTCAATCCTCAGATCAGGCACCAGTTCACTCCAGATTTATACACTGTGGTAATCTGGAATAGGAGCACATGCAAACAGGGAGACAATACAACAGCCAAGTTTAGAAAATCCTCTCAAAAGCATGACAATAACCATTATGTCAAATCTAATGAGAAGCTGGTTATGGGACGTGTATCAGGAATAGGTAGCCTACAGCAACAAGCGAAGCATTTGTCTGATCAGATTGACTACGTGAAGTTTGTTAGTGGACGGTGAGTGAAGCTGAAGATGTGATATCCCTGTGTGTTTTAGAGGGGAGGGGGTGGTAGTGGGAGGAGGCTGGTGTGAAAGGTCCTCTGGTGGTATGCGACAGAGGGGGTATCAGTTCGTGGAGGGTTTTCTGTGCCCCATTAGCAGTGTCAAAGGTCATGTGCCCCGGGTGTTAACCCTGGTGACCAGTCTAGCTTCCAGTCTGCCAGGGACCTGGGTCCGGGGGTATTTATTACACGCCCCTGCCCCCTACCCCCACAACTTTCCCCATGGACAAAAACAAAACACCTCCATCCTACCCCCATCCTTTCCTTAGCCCCGGTAAATATACTAATTAAATGCATCTCAAAACACTGATGTGTGGCGGCCCATCTGTCGGTTTCTACCTTAGCGTGAAACAGTTTTCGGCCAGCACCAGCTTCCCCACGTCTTACCTGCTCACCATACGCCACAGCAATTACATGAGACTTGCTTTGGAGTAGTGTTTGTGTGATTTTTAGACATTTTTTCATCAGCTATCAAGTATGTGTGTGTGTGTGTGTGTGTGTGTTTATATGTTTGGATATTAATGTATAGGGTTTCGTGTAGTTGAGCATACGGTCTTGCTTGCACATGTATGTTTGCAAACATGAACGTGTCCATGCATGTGTGTGTTTTGTGGGGCCTTGCATGTGTTTGTGCGTCACACGTGCAGATTGTGACACACACACATGAATGTCTGTGAGCACTCGTGACTGTTTTTGAGTTAGTGCTGTCAGTGTGTGATTGTGGCAGAGGAAGGCCCTCACTATGTCAGTATGTTTTAATGCTTCACATCTGGTTTCCTAATTTTCCTCCCTTAACCCCCCCCCACACACACACACACACACCACCATGTCAGGACAGTGTTTTGCTTTTTCAGGGTGGGATTGGGGAGGTGGAGGGGTGATGGAAGGGATGTCTGATGAGTGATGGCTCTGAGTACAGGACATCAACATTCTCTCTCGCTCTCTCTCTCTCTCTCTCTCTCTCTCTCTCTCTCTCTCTCTCTCTCTCTCTCTCTCTCTCTCTCTCTCTCTCTCTCTCTCTCTCTCTCTCTCACACACAGTTTCTCTCATTCTCTCACTACCTCTCTCCTTATTTCCTACAGCCCTCATGTCCGTCATCTAGAGATCAGTGACTGGCCCAGGGGGGAGACCAGTTCTTTATCTGTCGCTCCATCTCTCTCCTCTTGCACCTTTTCACTTCTCTCTCTTCAATGGATAACAGGGCCCCTTTTCGTCTGCCAGTCTTGAAAATCCCCACACCCCTGCCGATTATACTCAGCTTTTTCTTTTTCTTTTTTTACCAAATTCCAAACATTTCAATTTGAAAATAGTTGTGTCATCATTGCTTCGGTTCCCCAACCCTTGGTTGGCTGATGCTAAACCTGAAGATGGAGAGGGACATCGCTCGTCGTACTTCTAACTTGGGACAAAGCCTTTTGCATCACTGCTTTAAGATCCATTGCTACCAGTAAACGTCCATTTACAACGAGCGCAGAGGACGATTTGTTTTATGTCTAGGTGAAAAGGCAGTTTATGTCAACAGTGATTAGCGCTGATGAATGCCTATGAAAATTTTTGTTAGGGGTTCTTTGCTGTGTAGGTGCTTGCTGCCTGATTAAGGCCATATGTAAAGCATTGTGTGCAGCACTTATGCGTAACAGATGCTTCAAAGCAGCGAGCAATGTGAAACAGAGGTCCCACACTGGGGAGAGAAACAATTACAGAGCTGAATCTCTGCTGCTGTTGTCCGAGTCATGACTTGCGGATTGTTTTTTTCTTTTTTTCTTTTTTCAACCGATTTCAGTTAAGCAAGTTGTCACCATTGGGACGGCCGCCTCATGCTGCGTGGCCAGTGTTTAGTCTTGGGAACTGAAGCAGATGCAGACAAAGGGGATTTGGAGGCCTTTACAGAGATACAGAAGGGAAGACAGAAAGGAAAATCCAGGCTCCCTGTGGTGCCAGTGGTGGTGCCAGTGTGGAAAATGATCCCGAGTTTTAAGACCTGGGCCTGCATTTTGTTTGTGTTTCCTGTTGTCCGGGACTTTGTGGAGGGTTGGTGTTGCCAGTTGTGCATATTATTGCTGGATTTTCAAAACAGACAGCCGCAAGATGCTTCATTAAATTCTTTCAGCCTTATTTAAGTGATTATTGTAGGACAAATAAAATGGAAGATTTTACTTTTGGTGGTTTGTTGTGACCCTTTTTCATTTACATGTCGTACATACACGAAGTAAAGCACAACTGTAACTACACAGATGCATTAACAAAAAAGCCAAATAGTGGTTAAAAGAAACGTCTTAATATAGTCTCATTTGTCGTCTACAACAAATAATATTCAACATTGCACACATTTATGACTTCCGACAATGCGTCCCATTAGCCTTATTTGCTGTTTGTCTTGACAGTTTGGTAATTAAGTGGATAGTGTTGTGCGTTGGATAGAATAGTTAATGTACAAAGAAAAACATGTTATAGAAAAGGAGTTTCATGAAAGCAGACTTTCCTCTGCAGTTTCCTCTGACACGGAGATCACCTCAGATTCTGTGCATGCTCTCTTCATCTCTTCACCGTGGATGGGGAGGTGTGTGGGTGTATTACATTACCAAACAAAAACAAACAACAGCAATATTAAACTTTGCAGCCACAATGGTGAAGGGGGGGAAAAACAGAGGGTCCTCGACTTCTTATTAATTATGCAAGATTAGTCTAATTATAATTCAGCAATGAATGTGTGGCAGAAGGTGCGAGGCGACGGGCTGGGAGATTTGCATGTTAAGTGGGCAGGGGGAAGCGGCTAATGCATGCTAATTTATGCGTCAATGTCTCGCTTTAATTTCAGCATTTGCAGCTGTGTGCGTCCGAACTGAGGGGGGTGAAAAGTTGACTGAATGGGTTTTTTGGAAGGGGGGGCAAAGGTGGGGGTGTCACTTTATTAGAGTGTGCATGCATGCATGCATGCATGTGTGTATATGTGTGTGTGTGTGTGTGTGTGTGTGTGTGTGTGTGTGTGTGTGTGTGTGTGTGTGTGTGAGCAATCTGATTTCATATTAACAGGGAATGATGAGAAGTCCACAAACAAGGTCAGGGACCCTGAGAAAGTGAGTGCATGCAGGATGAGCTTTATGTATGTGACCTCCTGGCAACATGGTTGTGATTCAGCAATCTGAAGCTCATCTTCAGTATAATTTTTTCCCAAACATGAGTCAGGAGTATGTGGTCAGCGTTGGCTGTTGAACTTAACGTGGCTAAAGAGCCGATGGCAAGGGGGGGGTGTGAGTCATTCAGGCCCAGACCATGCCCACCTCCATTAAGCCCAGAACTGTGGTTGAAATGCTGTTAGAAATTAACTCTCTAAGTTTTGAATTAAGCTAAAATGTTGTATTCATTGTCCCAGGATATTCTATACATATTGTTTGACCTGCAATGATGCTAATCAATGAAACGTGTCAGATAAACATTTCAGTTTATCCTGCAGGATTACGAAAGGAAGCATTATTTATACTCCAAGCAAAGATTGCATTACACATTCATTTCTGATTTTATGTATTTCATATAGATATAGGAGTATGAGAACAAGTTTTTGCCTAGCAGGAGTAAGGAACGGAAGGAGAGAAAGCTGTGGATGAGAAAATAGATCGAAGCAGGACGTGGTTGGGGGGGGGGCTGATGTGCCCTTTTGCATGTTTCCACCTGAGCCCAGACCTAGCAAAGCTTTTAGGTTGGAGGACCAAATTCTAACTGATAAATTATAATCACCCTCTGCCAACAACAATATTGATTGTCCTCAGCTGAAATAGCTCAAATCAGAAATATTGGACGTGGTTTTGGAACAGAGTGCTAGTTGCAAGCTAAGGTCCTGTTCACAAGGGAGGAAGCTGGAGGGAGTGATGGAAGAAGAGTGAAGAAAGGCTGACAGAGTGAGGGAGAGATTGGTATTCAATGGGAGGGTTCTGGCTATGAGGCCAATATGAAGTCCCTATCCAAACAACATCTCTCCATTAAGATGACTTATATTTGCAAAGAGAACAATGTGGGTGGGACTGGAGCAACCCAACAAGCTCCAAAAACCGCTGCCTCCCCTGATAACATTTTTCTTCTTTGTGGCCATTGTTTGTTTAATTGGAACATTAATGGGTGTTTTTAATCAACCCAGAGTCATATTTACTGTTAGTGAAGGTGGACAACAGGGCCTTTGCAATATTTTTGCAGACCGTCATTTTTACCTCACAGCTGTGACTCAATTTCAAGTCTATTTTTCCTTTTTCTAATTTGTGCAAACATGCTTATCTACGGTTTCAGTTCTCCAGGAGTTTTGTCTTCATCTGCCTAATCTCATCTCCACCTGACTTTTTTTAGTACCTCTCTTGTCCCCAACTCTCCAAGTCTCTTCTTTGCAGAAGTCCTTCCTCTGCTAACCGCCCCAACACACACACACACACACACACACACACACACACACACACACACACACACACACACACACACACACACACACACACACACACACACACACCCTTTTTTCTCTGTGATGGAATGTGTTCTTGTTGTTGCCTTCTCTTTCCCATCTCTGCCTTTGCCTCTCAGCATGGGGACTTTGGATTGCGGCAGATCCGCGTTGCTATGGCAGCAGGCTGTGTTGCCTGAACTGTGTACACCTGGGATTTGGAGTCTCTCTCCATAGTCTCCCCATCTCCCATTTATTCCACTCTCTCTCAGGTCCGCTTTGGTCTGAAGAGGCTATCAGCATTCTCTCTCTCTCTCTCTCTCTCTCTCTCTCTCTCTCTCTCTCTCTCTCTCTCTCTCTCTCTCTCTCTCTCCTCTCTCTCTCTCTCTCTCTCTCTCTCTCTCTCTCTCTCTCTCTCTCTCTCTCTCTCTCTCTCTCTCTGTCTTTTTTTTCTTCTGTCTCCACATTCTATTAAACTCCAAAGTAAACTTACATACATAATGAGACACATATTACATGGAAAACAGAAATTCTTCCTCCACCAAACGTCAGTACCCGCACTCTTCCTCTATTGATACCTTTCCTCTTTCCACCTCCTCATTTCACTTTCTCTGTAGTTGTCTCTTCTATGTTTCTCTTACCAATCCCATGTGGGGGTTCAAACACGGCTTTGCGGGATACCACGGTCCCCAGAGTCCTCTGGCATACATCACTGTCTCTAGTTTACTTTGAAACACAGCAGTGCTTTTCACTGGACTATGCTTCAAATTCTCATCACTTGATTTAAAGAGTAATAACATTGACTCTAATACTGAACTAAACAGCCGAGATTGATGTTAGAGCTGTAATCATATACATGCATGTTCACCCACAGACAAAAGACATACACACACACACACACACACGATGTATCTCATAACCATAATTAATGTCTTTTTTGAGTCATGATTCTCTATTGCTGGGCAGCAAATAATCGCACAAAATTCTTTCTTGTTATGTTTTAGCCGTTGATGTACAAATCTTTATGCTTTTATTTATCGCCGCAGGTTTTTCTTGAAGTTTTTCCTGAAATGCAACCAGAACTGTCTGAAGACAGCAGGGAACCCAAGGGACATGAGGAGATTTCAGGTATGAATACAAGAGATGTGCTTTTATGTGAGACGAGTAACTGAGCATTGCATAGGATTATAATGAAAAATATTTATAGGATTCACATAATCGTACTGTATTTAAATAAATAAGTTGTTGGACCCACATTGCCCTGCTGTCCCTCCACTTTCAGAAACTGGGATTTTTCCTTAATGCAGTCTGGGCAAGGTAGAGTTGATATGGCAGTTTCTCCTAACGGTAGTCTGAGGCTCTGGCGTAATCTCTCCATTGGAACATACTGAGGTATAAGGTAAAGGTGAAAGTTAAAAATCAATAAGGAGACAGGGAGATGGAAAGAAAAATGAAAGGGGTTAGATGTATGGGAGAGACGAGGGGGGAGACAGGCAGGAAATAGGTTGAGGTGTTTCAGGAAGTTGTCAAGAATTGAGTGATTGGCTCCAGATGGAGGAGGTCATGCTCCGTGACCCAGGAAGTGGTCACAGGGGACACTCCCGCCTCACTTCCTCTGCTGTCTTTCAGCACCAGCGGCCCCTGTCTGGCATTCCCCTTCTCTCTGCCTCTCTCTCTGCCTCTCTCTCTCCTCCCTTTACCCCTCTCACTCGCCCTTCTCCCCTTCTTCTTGCTCCGCATGTCTTCCACCACTTGTTTGTTTTAACTCCTGCATTGTGACACATGCTGAGAAGTTATGAGCACACTGGCGCTCCATGGCCCTCATCTTCAGGTTAAAGGCGATCAGGGCCGGACAGGAGTCTGCTGCTGCTTGATCGATAATTTACAGTTGTTTTCCCTCAGATTCCTCTCCTCCTCCTCCTCCTCCTCCTCCTCCTCCTCCACCACCACCTATAGCACATATGCCACTTTCACTTTCTCTCTCTTTTGCTCCTCTTGTGTCTCTCTTCACCAAGAAAATTACTGCCATGTGTTTGTATTTGGAGTTAGTGCTTGGTTTTATCTTTGCTCTCTGTTTTTACAAGATGCAAGATGTGAAATGTTTCATACTCGGACTGCCCTCTTTATCGGTGAATGCTCTTTTTGATAGCACCGTTCCCTCTCACATAAAAAAAAATGCTCACAACAGGCGGTTATATTAATCATCGGCCACAGAAATGACATTAAAATCCCTTCATATCCATACAGCATACCCTGCATGTACACAGTACTCCCATATTTTGTATGCATGTTATCCATATGGAGCAGATGTTGGAAGGGACACACACATGCTGTGGCCAGAAAATCAAATTAGGGCAACTATATATCATCCACTATTTTAACAGCCAGTTAAAAATGGGAGATTCAGTCCATATGTTTGGTGTCATTGAGGGATCAGGAGCAGAAAAGGATCAGAGCGCTGTGTGCTGCTGGACTGAAAATGTGAGCAAGGGCTCCGAGGGGGGAGCAAGGCCATACGGAGCCTTGAAGAGGGAGCGGGGTATGTGAGGAGTGTCATCATCGGAGTCTAGTTGTACAATGAAGATCTCAGGGATGTCCTATTACCTACTGAGAAATATTGCTATCATCTGTATGCCAAAACAAATTGTCATCAAGGGACTTTGCTGCTGTAACTGGAAACTGGGACTTGTAGCCTGGTGCCAAAGTCATACACATATGCTCTCATGTATCCTTCCCTTCCTTTACGGTGACTCTGCCCTCTCTTACAGGTGGTCTTGTCCAGTACTGTGAGTGTGGATGGCCATGTACTAGCGGTGTCTGACAACATGTTTGTCCACAACAACTCAAAACATGGCCGGAGAGCCCGCAGACTTGAACCAGGCGAGTCAGTGGAGAACGCTATGGAGTATGGTGAGGCACTTCTCTTTCCACCACTATGTGCCTTATCATCATCCCACCTCATCATCAATGTTTAGAATAACCTCAGTAAATGCTGTATGAATCCTAACGAAACATCTACCAATTGAGTTAACCTTGTCTTGCCTCCCTTTCCAGCCACCCCTTGTATAAAAGCCATCAGCCCCAGTGAAGGCTGGACCACCGGTGGGGCCATGGTCATTGTAATTGGAGAGAACTTCTTTGACGGTCTGCAGGTGGTGTTGGCAGCATGCTGGTGTGGGAGCGAGGTAGGGATGCTCCTCAAAACATTGCACTAATGACTGGTATAGATTAAAGCATATTGTGAAATGAAATATATGGCATATGGCTTGTCTCATTATTGGGATGATTTATGAGCTGTCTAATACATATTTATCTTTCCAGAGAGTTATATTAGCCCACATGTACAGTTGGATATATACTGGGGTGGGGCGGTGGGTGGGGATGGGATATTATTTGTAGCTATTTTGTGATAGTCTCTGCCCTGTTCCCTCAGTTGATCACGCCCCACGCCATCCGTGTCCAGACACCTCCTCGTCACATCCCCGGGGTCGTGGAGGTCACATTGTCCTACAAATCCAAGCAGTTCTGTAAAGGAGCACCCGGGCGCTTCATCTACACAGGTGAGAACATCATGCACTTTCTCCAGACTTCATAATACAGCTGAAGTTATCTAGAGGTCAGGAGGTTCTCAAGTCTAGACTTTGGATGATGTATGACCCAGCTTTGATGTACTGTGTGTGTGGTTTGCGTTTAGCCCTGAATGAGCCAACCATAGACTACGGTTTCCAGCGTCTTCAAAAGGTCATTCCTCGACATCCAGGTGATCCAGACAAACTAGCTAAGGTAAAATGCTCCTAAATGAAAAGCAACCATGCACATAATGATTCTCTGAGATATTTTGCTACAGTCTTTGTAAAACTGGAATCTGATGTAAATTTCATTCTTTGAAGGAGATGCTTTTGAAGAGAGCGGCTGATCTTGTGGAGGCCCTGTATGGAAACCCTCACAGTAATCAGGTGGGCTGCAGAAAGCTCTGGCACTGTATTCCCAGCACTTGTAAAATGACATTGCTCTTATCAATACACATAGAGCATCCTGGTATATAAGGGGCAAAGCAAAGTCTTTCCCTATCTGCTCCAAATCTTGACATGTTTATGCATTCTCACCACTGTAAAGTCTGCTGACAATGGCGAGAATGATCAAATGTACAAATGTTAACATTATGACTGGCTAGAAAAGAAACAACAACTGTAAAATAGATTTAGTTTGGTTTCAGACATTCTAAAGCCGTTTATGGTTTGTATGGAAATCAATCAGCAAGGAGAAATATGCACCCGGATTCTGTGTTTCCATTTAGCCTGTCTTCTCTGTGAGTGTCTTTTAAAGAGAGGGAGAGAGAGAGAGAGAAGCATTCATAACCACTGTTCTCTCTCCCCCCTGTAGGACATGCTGCTGAAGCGTGCAGCGGACATTGCTGAGGCTCTCTACAGTGTTCCTCGTCCTCACAGTCAGCTGCAGGCGTTGCCCAGCTCACCAGCCCATGGCAGCGTCATGGGACTGGGCTCCTATCCTTCCCAGCTAGGCGTCAGCATTGGAGAACCAGGCCAGAGCAGCCAGGGTGAGAGGAATACATCATTAACAATGCAATGCTTCACCATCCACTGCTATTTAATGTCACTCACCTCTGACCCGATACCTTCCCTGTTCCACAGGATACATTCGTAACTCCAGCAGCCTGTCCCCGCGGGGTTACCCTTCCGCCTCCACCCCTCAACAGTCAGGCTATGGGGGCAGTGGAGGAATGACAGGAGGGTACGGGACAGTGCCCATGACCAGCCTGGGAGTACCTGGGTCCCCTGGTTTCAGCAGCGCCTCCCCCACGGGCTCCCCTTATGGTATTGACAACCATTATCTCTTCCACTTCTGTATTTTCCAGTTGACTATAAATTCACATTATGCCGTTAGAATGACCTTTTTTTTTTATCAATCACAGATTACTAACCTGATGTTTACACATGTCACCTTAACATCATGGCTGTTACTCTCTGTTCAACAGTAATGCCGTCTAGCCCCACTATACCAGGAGGCTCCAGCTCTTCGTCCTCTCTCTTGCCTTTCTCATCCTTCCCCTCAGCTGCCAAACAGAAGAGTGCTTTTGCACCCGTCCTCAGGCCCCAGGGCTCCCCATCCCCTGCTTGCCCTGCCTCAGGGGGGAACAGCTTCAGAGGTAGCCACCCAACTCACTATCTGACCCCGCTCTCTGAACTAACAAATGCAGTCTAACCACTTGACCTAGACTCAAAAAAGAAAAGCTTGCCTCGAGATCAGAAAGCAAATGGATGGCCTGTTCATGGATATACAGAAATGCAACATAGGCTGATTGAGCAGAATCACAGATTTTGTATATTCTCTTTCTCTCCAGCAATGGCGGGCCTGGTTGTTCCCCCGATGTAGCAAAGCACCCACCCCAATCTACCCCAGACCACCACCCCACTTAACCCCTCTCATGGCACTAAGAGGGCAGGGAGCACGGAGCATTGATCTAGCCACCACACATATTTACCCTCCCCGAGCCCCTGCCACTTGTTAGTCCATTTTTCATCCAGCTGGATGAATAGCACGGGGTACGAAATGTCCAAAGACCAGCCACCCACTCCAGAGACAGAGGAGATTACTTCACCCACAACAGCTCCAAAGACAGCAACCGCTCCTTAGATAACACTGCCGGAGCGGACCATAGTGCTGGGTGCTTCATGAGGCATCTCTAATTTTGAAAGGCAGAGGGAAACAGGTCATAATCTCCCCCACAAACTTCAAAAGCATCCTTATTACCTCTGGCCCACGTGCAGGATTTGATTTTTTTCACCACCTGCCCAAAATCTCTGCCAGAGATGTATGGGATTCAATGTGAGAGCACTGAGCCTTGTTGGAGGATGGACACTTGTGATACTACACACTGGGTGCTGTTTGTCTCTGTATGGACACCATTAAAGGCATGTGTGTACATTGTCCGTCGGTTAGCGTGAGGTTTTTTTTTTGTAGTAGACTTTTTGAAGGCAATTTACATTCCAGAATAATAGACCCTTTATTTTTTGTTCTGATCTTTAAGGTTTTACAAGGGAAAACTCTTTGCCTCAAGGCTTATTACTAAAGGAATTCATATATTGATTTATTTAAGAACAAGCAATTTAACTTATTATTGTTAGTTTAGGGAATAATATAAATGTGTTTTATAAATGTGGTCTTTTTTTTTTGCAACTGTTGTCAACACAAGGTTTCCTCTGCATTTCCATTGTAATTGCCAAATTGATGGAAAATGGTGGATTTTCACAGAGAGCAAAATAAACCTTAACATATTTTATTTGAGATAAAACTTGGCCAATATGCAGTTTATTGCATAACAAAGGTGATGTTATGCTCATAATAAAAACATGTGAATGTTCTTGCTTTACAGGCACAATTACTTATTCTTCTTTTTAATTTCATGTTTATGCATGCTTTCTGACAGTGATGCCCTGATAATGATTCGTTCCACTTTGCAAACTTGACAATATACGACTCTGAGAAAAGCAAAATAACTTTATTGTTTCTAGTCACCATGCAGTGCAGTTGATGGACTTGGAAGCACAAAGAGAGGAAGAAAAAAAAGGGAAAAACAGGGACATGATGGGTCTTCATTAACCTGCGCAAGTGTTCATATTTATTGAACTGTGCTGACACGATATGGGCGTCATACTCAGGATGAGAAAGCAAAGAGCGTACGTACAGAGAAGACGACAGACATCCTCTGCAAAGTTGTTTTTAGTGTTGGGTTGCCTTTATTTATTTAAAGATAATTAGCAGTTGTAATATTATGTTTCTTAAGCCATCTTCCTTTGAAACGATACAAAAACTGTTGCAAATGTGATTTGTATATCTCAAGGTGTAATTATATTTTGTGCTCCAAATAAAAAAAAAACATAAGCCAAAAAAAAAAATCACTCCTACTGGTTTTAGTTAGTTATTTTAGGCCCTAGGTTACACACAGCTCTATATAGCAAAATGTCTAGCTGGTTTATTAATTTATTTTCTCTTTGTCACGTGAGTTAACCTAGAGGAGAATTAAACACAGTAAACATATCCATTACCATACACATGCTACGATTCTTCTAAACACCCTTTGGCGTTGTGATTTTTCTCCGTGCCTCCAAATCTCAAGACTGTGCCGAGCTATTTCTGACTGTGCCCATCACCTGTGCAGCTTGCTGTTTTGTATACATAGCTGATGAGCCGCAGCATCTTAATTGTGATGCAAGCGTTAAAGACTGAGTAGAGCATGTCAAGATAAACAACGACCCCCCCCCTCCCCGTTTCTCTCCTCTTCAGTAAGCCTCCTTCTCTCTGAGGAACGAGCCTCTGGGGGCCCCAGTGAGAACCACGAGTCTACCATGTCCTCCCTCTCCCTCTCTCTCTCTCTCTCTCTCTCTCTCTCTCTCTCTCTCTCTCTCTCTCTCTCTCTCTCTCTCTCTCTCTCTCTCTCTCTCTCTCTCTCTCTCTCTCTCTCTCTCTCTCTCTCTCTCTCTCTCTCTCTCTCTCTCTCTCTGTCTCTTTCCCTCCCACTGCCTCTCTACATGCATACACGCACAGGAAGGCATATCCTTTCTTCCTTTCCCCTTTTCGGCCTTTGTTTCGAACCCCTTCATCGTTTTCTCTGTTGCACTTCTTCTTTCTCTCACTCCCTTGTAATGGCCCTTCTCTGCTAATGTAATTAGCACGGGTAAAGAAGGGCAGTTAATTACCCACTCTTTTTTGATCGGGTAATTAATGTTATGCCAGGAAACAGCAACTGTTTCATTAACGCGGCGCTCACAGCAGTGAGGGGGTGGGATACAACAGCCGCTGGATGCAGCATGCATGTCTGTGTGTGGCGGTGCGCTTCGTGTATGGACAGACAGGGGCTGAGCAACTGAGCCAAGCGCTGGCGTGAGAGAGGTGTGGACTTCAAAAGGCTGACACTCTCAGCGATGTGGCCGCACCAGCAAGCCTTTGTGTGTCATGGTGTCTTTGTCACCATCAAGTGGCACTTGGCAGAGAAGCCAAGGCTGCTGCTGCTGCTTCCTCCTCCTCATCAACATCTCTCTCTCTCTCTCTCTCTCTCTCTCTCTCCCTTGGTATGCTATTAATTTGACAAGTTAAATTCAGCTTTGTTGTCAACACCTCGGTATTCATCTTACTGAGTGCTCCTTCTGCCCAGTGGTACAGGAGCCATATGCTCCTCTTCCACATGACTGTTTTGTTGTTGTTGTTGTTTTGGTTGCAGCATCACAGGCGCAATTTACTGTCTTCTGATCACAATCAGGATAAAGAGAGGAGACGATACCACCTGTCACTAGGCTATTTTACATTGTACTACACAGATCTTCAGAAGCACGTTTACATTACCGTTGCCTGTGGATGGATGACAGCAAAACCATGTCATGTCTCATTATCTAAACTGCTAAAGTTGTGATGCCCAAGGCTCAAGTTATATTGCAGTAGTATGTTGTTGTAGCGAGGCTTCATACAATACTGAGAGAGAGGGGAGCTTATTGCACAAAATACACCCTTCCCTTCTTCCTCTCTCATGGGATGTGTTTGTGTTTATATACCCAATTAGCCCTCTGGCCATTGCATGGCCATGCATTAGGTTGACATTAGCCCTGGGTGTGTGCACTGTCGTCTGTGTGTGCACATATATGTGTGTGTGTGTGTGTGTGTGTGTGTGTGTGTGTGTGTGTGTGTGTGTGTGTGTGTGTGTGTGTGTGTGTGTGTGTGTGTGTGTGTGTGTGTGTGTGTAAAATGGAACACCCCCTCCTCATTTTAAGGCATGATTTTAGGGGGGTGCTTCGCTTATTAGGTAGTTTGAGGCAGAGCTTGACAGGGGTAGACTGCTGTTTTGTCAAGTAGATTGGTAGACTGGCTTAGAAGCATGCAGCCACAGTCGTCTGCATTTGGCTAGTGCGGAAACCCTGTATTGTTGCCCATTAGACCATCGCACCCGACGTCCCTTTTTCCAAAATGAATCCTCCACCCCTTATGCCATTCCCTTGGGTGTCAGTAGAGTGGGGTGGCAGATGGGACAGACAGAGAGCTGCCCCATGAGACCCCCCCCCCACAAGACACACAACATGCAACACACACACACACAACAAAACACAAACGCACACACACACAACAAAACACATGCACACACACACACAGACACACACTTGTATAAGTATACACACATACAAACAATCAAGTGTGCGCAAACTCGTACACACAAAGACAAATATACACAAACAGGCATGCACGTGCACACACGCACACACACAGGTGCATGAACACATGAACAAATTCACTGACACACTTTATAACAAACAAACAAACAAACACACACACAAACACACACACACGCGCACATGCATGCAAGGCTGCAGTGGCTGCACATAGCTCCCCTGCCCCCACACACAAACCTCATCTGTCAGCCCACTGCCTTTGTCCACACCACAGAAGTATCTTCTCTGAAAACAGGGTGACGTCTCTGTCCCTTCCTCCCTCTCAATCTGTGATTTTGGTGTGTGTGTGTGTGTGTGTGTGTGTGTGTGTGTGTGCGTGCGGCGCTTATATATGCGAGAAGAGCGAGAGAGAGGGAGAGTGAGTGAGTGACAGAGAGAGAGAGAGAGAGAGAGAGAGAGAGAGAGAGAGAGAGAGAGAGAGAGAGAGAGAGAGAGAGAGAGAGAGAGAGAGAGAGAGAGAGAGAGAGAGAGAGAGAGAGAGAAATGCATAGCAATAGCTTGGTGCGATGAAAACCAGTTTAAGTCAATTAATCAAAAAACAATGTCCATCATAAAGGCAACAGGACAACTTGCATGTGATGGCTTGCGTACTGATTATGATGCCCTCACCGTCTTCTCAGGTGTGTTTGGAAAGAAGGCCATCCTGATGCCGAACTTGTGGCTGATTTCATCTCTTTGAATTGCACAAATAAAAATAATGAAGACGACCGGGAAAAACATTTTAATGTAATATATGGTTGTTGTTTTTTTCTTCTAAATTGAATTTGATCTTTAACTGAATTATACAGACACGATTAGGGACTGTCAAACAAATCTCTAACTTTACCAAATGGCCAACATAGCTGTAAGGACACTTTCATATCAAGACATATTTTTTTGATAATATTAACAACTAGCAAGATTAAAGAAGTGTGGACCTAATTTGGCCATATTGGCTGTTTTTGCATGGAAGGTGAGAAGGCCCCACGCTAGTGATTAATTACAGTCACGCCCAGTGACAGTCGTGGGATCCCTCAAAGTGGTGTCTGCAGCCGACACGGAGGGAAACCCAGCCTGGCTAATTGACCCGGCTTCTGTAAGGCCATCCATCAACCATGGCCCAAGTGCCCCCGTAAGAAACACATTATTCAGAGGGTCAGTTAGTTAACCAACTACCACTCCACCGTTCATTAATGATATCAACCTTTCTCATATCTGTCTCTCTCCTCGAGCCAACGGGCCCCAAAATGTCCCGTGTAACCGAACACTCCAGGCTCAGGTTTGTGTTATCAGTAGTTCTGGATATGAAGCACCCAATAATTAGTTGAACCATCTGTGTGTGTGTGAGAGAGTGTGTTTGGGGGGGGGGCTAAAAAATGTTTGTGGGTACATTTCAAAGTATTTGCTGGCTCAAGACGTCTAACACATTTGTCATCACATCTAACAAATCAGTCTTTTTTTTTTTACTTCGGTGTGGTTGTTAATGATTAGTTGCCGCCTATTTATTCTTGGTGCACACTGGGTCATTCAGTGGTCTTTCAACGGCCTTCCTCTTTAAGAGAGATAGTCCTGCGTCCTCGTCATTGTTAGACCTGAGTGAAGTGTCAGACTATTGATCTGAGTTAAAGACCTATCAAAAACATCCTGATAGAAAAAAAAAAGACGTGACAACCAATTAAACTGAATTATGACCACTACGGAATTCTGGGAGATTAATAAGTCTCCATTAATTCAACAAAACAACATTTATTTGATATAAATCAGAGTCAGGGTCAGTTTTATAGGCCAAGTCTGATAACATATGAGGAATTTGGACGTGGTACATTGCTGTCAGTTACACATAACAGGCTTATACACATGCACACTGCAAGGAAAGAGAAGTAGCAAGATAAGTATTGAAATTTAAGTAAGACTGCAGATCCAAGTATGAGCAATATTAGAAGTATTACAAAATGGGTGTACTATAGCCCAAGTTGGATATGATAAGACCGGTTATATGAGGCATGAAGCTTGTAGTATTGTGTAGCAGCAAATAATTTTACACAGCTCCTCTTGCAAAGATTATTGCATGAGTTAGTTATTGCCCTTGGTAGGTGCAGGAAGGAATTGATGGGTGCAATGAAGAATGTACCATGGAGTGCAAAATGCTGCTCTAATGCTGCCTTAGTGAAGCCGTTAGCCAATACGAAATGTCACTCATCTTTTATGTTTTGACTTCGGCTCTCTCTTTCACAGAAGAGTGTGAGGAATGGCTGTCAGGACAATATTAACGTCTGGGGTTTGTGTGGTGGCTGTGGAGAAGAATGGTCAGAGATAGAAGGAATGGCCTGGGGTCCTTTCCTTTTCACACCTGGTCAGGCCCAACATGTGGTTTCACTTGGTCGGCCAGGAAATGTCCCTCCAGCCAGCGAGCAAGAATAAGCAGTGTGGATGGGAGAGACATATATATTTTATGTCAGAAAGCAGCAGGGAAAGATTGGTGTGACAAATCATTTCTCATCAGTAAAAGGCGACTTAGGCATACCAGAAACTCTCTCCAAATAGCTGCTCTTTTCCCTCCTGTCAAGGCGCTGCTGGGATTGCAGAGGAAACCTAATTACATTTGGGTCCGAATCTACTTATCATTATGCCGCTTTACCCATATTGAAGTGTGTTCAGCACGTCTCCGTTTGGTGTGTGTGTGTGTGTGTGTGTGTGTGTGTGTGTGTGTGTGTGTGTGTGTGTGTGTGTGTGTGAGAGAGAGAGAGAGAGAGAGAGAGAGAGAGAGAGAGAGAGAGAGAGAGAGAGAGAGAGAGAGAGAGAGAGAGAGAGAAAACGCATAACAGTTTATTACAATAACTTAAAAATTAAGGACTGCCTTCCATTCATATTTAAAGCTCTAGAGCTACTTATTTGACTAATAGCACTTTCACATAGCCAAACCATTTGTAAAGTTACCATACATGGTTTATTAATTTGGATTGCAGGGCTCCGGGCCTACAACCCAGTGATCATCGTAACGTATACGCTGAACAGAGCCTCCTGTTAATAAAACAACCCCAGAGTGCCACCTACCTGTGAAAAAGTAGAACGTCATATATTTTCCCCCTGCTGAGTACAATTTTCAGTGGTCCTAAATAAAATCACGTGGCCATTATGAAGTAGCGATTGTGTCTTTTTCTGCTGTTATGTGCTAACCGTGGATTGTTGTAGGCTGCTGGGTTGGTGTGTTTGGGTTTTCATTCTGTCTCACCCAGGAACGTAGCCACTGCATTGGTAGCAGCGCTGTGACAAGTCACAAACAACCATTTCATCTCACTCACTGTGTCCCGTATACCAACATGCATAAATATGCAGGAGGATATCTAATCAAATAAATCCATTCATTAAGGGAGCTGCTGGTATTTCTGCTTTTGCATTAATTACATAGTCATTACCATATCAATTAGAGAAATCAGAGATCATGTAATTAAGATTTAACCAAGAGCACCTGCTGCCTCGATACTGTGCTATGTTTTGTGTGTGTGTTTATGTGTGTGTGTGTGTGTGTGTGGTGTGCACGCATGTGTTTCAAGCCTAATCTAATTTCTGGCCTTTGACAGGACTCTCCCTCATCAATCTTACGCTGTCGGAATTCCAGTTTGTTTGTTTTTTTTTTCATGGGGGTTATGGTGTGGGAAATGTTGTCATGGGGATCCAATTGATTGGCAGGGATGCTGGATTGCAAAAAAAAAAAGAAGAAGAAGGGACAGGTGGAAGGAAGCGGGCTGTACATCCAAAGGAATAGATTGAGACAAAGTGAGGACTCTCTGGGTGTCAGGAGGGGAGTTGCTGCATGTTCGGCTCCAGTTTCACTATGTAAAATTAAAATATAACCTGTAATTACTCTAACAGACCACGGAGGGCATTCAGAGGTTCCGGTGATTCACCAGAATATCATCTGATGTCGGTATGAATTTGAGGGATAAAGGCTATCTAAATTGGCTGCAGCGATAGAGGTGTTAAGACATCGACTAACATGTTGCCATACCCATGATATATTTTAAAGGTGGGACATAGTGAGACCATGTGAAGGGGGTGATGGGTGGTGGGTGGTCCACTGTGGAGAAAAGATGGATGAAGCAGAGGATGGAATAATTCAATAAATGAACGCTTTGGGCAAGAGGAAACGCTGAGGAAAAATACACAGAGGAAAAGAGACGGGGAAGGAGAGGATATGTGGAATGGGGGAGGGGGAGAGGGATGGGACTCTGGGGGGACACGTCTCAACTGCACTGGACCTCAGTGTGGCACCAGCCTCCGGTCTCCTCCCTTGCTCTTTCCTGTTCAAATTCCTTGTCTTCAGTCCCCCTCTTCTAAAGTCTCTCCTCCTCCTCCTCTCTCTCTCTTTCCCCCTTTTGGACACCCCTTCACTGTCACCTGAAATCTAAGCACACATCAAGTGTCGGGTCACTTTCAATTCTGTGAGTTCAAAATGTAAAGAGAAACCTCTATGCCATATGTTGATATAAGATATGATGCATGGACCTTTAGAAGAAGGAGACTGCCTTTGCTTTAGGATTTCAAAGAAAACCTGACTTCCTGAATGGGTCAACTCAAACTAATTTGACACAAACCCTGGGACAGACGCACAGAACTATTGATACGACATGTCTGTGAATGTTCTCATTCATCCAGGTCATAGTTATCCAAAGGAATTGAATCAAGTGCAACTGGACTTGGTTATATATCCGTGAAGACGTTTCGCCTCTCATCCAAGAGGCTTCGTCAGTTCGTGCCTTTCTGACTAGACCAAGCTAGTCTGACTGGCTGGCGATGAAACTCAAAAGAGCTATTGACATCAATAGCTCTGATAACAACTCCAAAGAGGCTAAATATCTTAGTTTCATCACCAACCAGTCAGACTAGCTTGGTCTAGTCAGAAAGGCACGAACTGATGAAGCCTCTTGGATGAGAGCCGAAACGTCTTCACGGATATATACCAAGTCCAGTTGCACTTGATTCAATTCCTTTGGACGTTGATACGACAGCTTGTTAAGACACCCTCTTAGAGACTTCCGGTTTTGACATGACCGAGTGAGGACGTGTTCGGAAGTCTCTCCACTGAACTTTCATATATTTCCAACAAATACGACGATTGAATTCTCGGGACAGTGCACATTGTTGCTGTAATTCGCTACTAATTAATTCTTAATGTCCGGAAGAAATAAGAACCGCGTGGAAACAGCACGTCAACTAAGCCGACCGACAGCCCTCTCCTAGCTAGCCAAACAACAGGTAAAATGGCGGAGCTGAACACTCAGGACGAAATGATCGCCAGCATCCCGTCCGCACAAAGGTGAAAGCGCTACAGGCAGAGATTATGGCTGAATTTCGTACAACAGCTCTAACTATGCGCGAAGAAATAGTTAAAGAACTTCGTTCCACAGTAGCTTCACTACAAACATCAGTGACTGACCATGCAAATAAAATCGCTGCCCTGGAAACTGTTCACACTTAAAATAATCCCGACACGGCGCTTCTCTTCTTCCAGACCGCAATTCAACCTACAACCGAGCGACCGACCGGACAACAGATGATGTAGCCTACCTAAGGAGACAGGTATATCTTGGCTTTGGCTGTGTGTACTGCGTAGGGATTTTTTTCTTCTTCTATCTATTATATTGTAGCGAATTCGGGGGGCAGCCTGGGAGACCGTCGCCATGGCCGGGACGCGAACCTGTGTCTCCCGCTCCGCAAGCGACAACGTTAACCAGTCGACTTTAGTCAAGGACCAACGTGTCTATTTATCCATGCACGTTACAATATAATTTTGGGACGCTCATGTTAATCTGTAGCAGCACTTTTTGGTGTAACTTTTTTCTTTTAAATCCTATTCAGTCAGTGGCTGCCTTTATTTAGTTTGTGGGTCACATAGGACTTATTTTAATTCTTCTTTTGCTCGTTGGAGAACACGACTTACTACTATGTGATTTGCTTTGTTTTACCATTTTAGAAATGGTGGGCCTCTGTTGACGTGGCCCACACCGTATTTTGTAGCAGCTTGTAAAAAATGTTTTGGTTTCCATTTATTTTATGATTAACTTTCAATACTTGCTGCTTACAAAGTTGGCTGTTTTTGTTTTATTCAGATTGTGTTAGTGGTATTGTGGTGATACACGTTTGAGGGTACATTCACCAGCGGGTGCTGCTCCTTTAAGGCAGACGTTTTAGAGTGCTGACGTAGGCACTGCTTAGAGTTTCTGGGGGAGCCATGTTTGCAGCAGCCTAGCGGTTAGCTGGTTGCCACGAGAGATTGTGCTGTATCGATGTCGTTTTTTTGTGGCGAGTAAACGGAATTGACTCGACTCGATCTCTCCGTCTCCTCATTCCTGCACTCCCACATTGGTGACCCCGCACGTTGACAACGAACATGTCGACCCAAAGCGATGACGACACCGCTCCGGCTCCGAGTGATGCTAACGGAATGGCTCATGTTAGCGCTAGCATCTCAGCAGCGACGGTGAAGTTGCCCGACTTTTGGCAGCACAGTCCCTGGCCATGGTTTCAGCACATTTAAGCCCAGTTCGAGCTGGGAGGAATAACGCGGGACGTTACGAGGTATTTCCATGAGGTGGCGGCGTTGGATGCCCAGACGACAGCCCGAGCTATGGGGCTACTGGAAACCCCCCCGGCTGTGGGAAAATACGGCGCACTCCAGAAGACATTCCTTTTGCAGCTCTTCGAGCTGTCGGAGATAGAGAAGGCGGATCGCCTGTTGTCACTCAACGGACTCGGCGATAGCAAACCTTCTGAGCTGCTGGAGAAGATGTTGGCCGTCATACCAAAGCCCCCTTGGCGCCATTCCTGGTGCCCGAGAGGCGTTTTGACCATGTGAATGTGGACCTGGTGGGCCCCCTGCCCCCCTCCCACGGGTTCACTCACCTTCTCACCATGGTGGACAGGACCACCAGGTGGCCGGAAGCTATTCCCCTGTCATCGGCCACGTCTACTGAGGTGGCCCGGGCGTTCATCGGGTCCTGGGTGGCCCGTTTCGGCACGCCGGCTGACCTCACCTCTGACAGGGGTCCGCAGTTCACGTCAGAGCTCTGGACTGCAGTCGCGGAGGGGCTGGGGATGAAGCTCCACCGCACCACAGCGTACAACCCACAAGGCAATGGACTTAGTGAGCGGTTTCATCGGTCTATGAAGGCCGCTCTTCGTGCCAGCCTCACGGACAGCAACTGGGTCGATCGCCTCCCGTGGGTCATGCTCGGCCTTCGCTCTGCCCCCAAGGAAGACCTCCAGTCCTCGTCTGCCGAGCTGGTTTACGGCCAGCCACTGCGTGTCCCGGGTGAATTTCTCCCGGACGCTGTGGCCCCCTGGTCAGCAGCTTCTCATCGGACTGTGGCCCGGGACAGCACCAACGCGTTCGCTCCGATCCCTACATCTCACCACTGCCTCCCTCAGTCCTACGTCCCCAAGGATCTGCTGTCGGACAGGTACGTCTTCATACGCCACGACAGCCACCGTACCCCCTACGATGGACCCTTCCGCGTCCTGGAAGCGGGGCCTAAGAACTTTGTGGTGGACATGGGGGGCAGGCTGGAGCGGGTCTCAGTGGACCGTCTCAAGCTTGCCCATTTGGACCTGGGTGGGCCGGTCGAACTGGCCCTGCCCTCGCGGCATGGACGCCCCCCTTCTCAGGCCCCTGGCCCAGCCTCGGCCCCTGCCCGGGCTCCGGCTCTGTCCCCTGCCCCCGCCCCCATACCCGTTCAGCGCAGCCGTTTTGGCCGCCTGGTCCGCCCCCCGAGACGTTGACTGTTTCACTGAGGACTGTTTGCCTGTTGGCTGTTTGTGTTTCACTGAGTACTTTTGTGTTGCATTACTGTTTTTCGTTTTTTTGTGATGGTGAATTCTGGAGGAGCCTGTGTGGTGATACACATTTGAGGGTAGATTCACCAGGGGCTGCTGCTCCTTTAAGGCAGACATTCAGAGTGCTGACGTAGGCACTGCCCTACTTAGGGTTTCCGGGGGTGCCATGTTTGCAACAGCCTAGCGGTTAGCTGGTTGCCACGAGAGATTTTGCTGTATCGGTGTTGCTTTGTGTGGCGAGCAAACGGAATTGACTCGACTCGATCTCTCCGTCTCCTCATTCTTGCGCTCCCACAGTATGTCGTTTACCTTTTTTTCTCTCTCACTTGAGAATAGGACTGACTGGTGCTACGAGAGTTTACATTTAAACTCAAGCTACTTTTGCCAATTGTTCAGTGGAGTTACTATGTTAGTTTCATGACAGAGAACAGTTGTGTTACCTGCACAAGTGTTTGTTGTGACGGGGTTTTGGGTTCAAGATGCCTTAATTGGGAAGGCACTTGGGGTGGGTGGGTGGGACTGGGGGCAGAGTATTTTTTATTTTGGTTATTTACTCTTTTTTTTGCTTCTTCCTCACGTGTGTGTAGCTACTCTATGGCTTTGGTTGAAACGACAATATACTGAACATTACTTCCTCCACATCCAAAATGGCTAAGTTAAACATCACTCGGTAGTATCCGCTTTGTCTCCTGGAATGTCAAGGGTTTAAACAAGGACACTAAATTAAAGAGAATCATGTCCCTCTTACAACATTTGAAGGATGACACATAGCTTTTCTTCAAAGGACACAGCTGTGCACCTCCGAGGTTCCAAGGCTCAAAAGGGGATGGGTTGAGCATTTATTCCACTCCAAGTTTAATGGTAGAGCCAGGGGTGCTGCAATTTTAGTTCACAAGAACATTGCTTTTGAATTACTCAGCTTCACAATGGCCGCTATGTTATTGTATCAGGTCTCATCCAAAACACTCCAGTAGTCCTTGCCTGCATATATGCACCTAATTGGGATGACAGTCAATTTATTTCCAACTTCTTTTCTACACTACCAGGTCCTGACAACAGTTTTTTAATCATAGGGGGGAATTTTAACATGGTCCAAGACACTACTCATGATAGGGCATCTACTAAACACGCAGTCCTTTCTGGCTCTGCTAAGGTTATGGCCTCCCATGCTGAGCAGCTGGGCTTATCTGACCCCTGGAGCTTCACCTTCCCATCAACCAAAGCATACTCATTCTTGTCCCACCCACACCAGACATACTCGCGGATAGATTTTTTTCTTTTGAGTAATAGACTTTTATCAAAGGTTAAGTCATGCGAGTACCACAAAATTGTTATATCGGACCACGCCCCTACCTCTATGGAGATCAACTTTTCTAGGATATATGCTCCCTCAAGGCAGTGGCGCTTTAATTCCCCAATGCTGTCCGATAATACTTTTAAGGAGTTTCTTACCTCTCAAATTGGATTCTTTTTTTAAATCAATAAAACCCCCGATGTGTCTCAGTCCACCGTGTGGAAAGCATTTAAAGGCTACCTACGGGGTCAGATAATCTCTTATATTTCACATGCCAAAAAGTCAGAAGCAGATCACTGATGAAATTTTACAGTTAGACAATCCGTATGCAACAGCTCCAACCTCTGCTCTCTCTAATAGACGCCTTCACCTCCTGGCTGAGTTTGATATACTATCAACCAGTAAGGCTGAATTACTTCTGCTCAAATCTAGACAACGTATTTTTGTGTCAGGGGACAAAGCGAGTAAAACTCTTGCATACCAAGCTCGTTCCGCTGCAGCTTCTAGGCGAATCACTAAAATAAAATCTTCCACTGGGGTTGTTCTTTCAGATACAAGAGACGTAAAAAATACTTTTCTAAACTTCTAGTCTGATCTTTACTCTTCTGAATGTCCCCCAGATATTTGGGACCACAACAGTCTTCTTGACAATATATGTTACCCTGTACTAGTTAAAATGCTTTCCGGCAGCCTTGGCGGACCAGTTTCACTTCTTGAGATCCAAGAAGCCATAAAATCCATGCAAAATGGTAAGTCCCCTGGGCCTGATGGATATACAGTGGAATTTTATAAAGCATTTTCCCACCTTATCTGCCCTGAATGCAAAGCATGTATAATGAATCATTTTCGGATGGTAGGCTGCCAGAAACACTATACCAAGCTTCTATTTCCTTGTTGCTTAAGAAGGATAAGGACCCGCTTCTTTGTAACAGCAGGAGACCAAGCTCACTTCTGAATATGGACCAAAAGATTTTAGCTGAAGTCCTTTCTAACCATCTCCAAAAAGTGGTCCCAGGCCTGATATCGACCGACCAAAGAGGCTTTATCCAAGCAAGGTATTCTTTCTTTAACACAAGGAGATTGCTTGACATAATTCATACAACAAGCTCTGAATCCCTCGAATTCGTCCTTTCATTGGATGCAGAAAAGGCCCTTGATAGGGTAGCGTGGACTTACCTTTTCTTTGTTCTGCAAAAAATGGGGTTTAGTAAAGATTTTATTTTGTGGGTTAAACTTTTATATTCAGCCCCTGTAGCTTCAGTTATCACCAATGACTTACACTCACCTTTCTTTCCTCTCAAACGTGGCATGAAACAAGGTTGCCCTCTATCCCCACTGCTATTTGCGATTGCCATTGAACCCTTAGCTATTTGGCTTTGTAGTGAAGCGGGTTTGAGGGTATTAGGAGAGGTGGGATCACCCACAACCTCTTCCATTCCTCTTATTATGTCTATACTGGGGCAGTTTGGCAGATTTTCAGGGTATAAACTGAATTTTCAGAAAACCCAGCTTTTTCCTATAAACCTAATTGACCTTTCGCAGAGTCCCGCCCCCCTTAGTTACTGTTGCTATGCCCGTCAAGCATTTCAGAACTATCCAGGAAGTAGCCGGAAAACACCAAAACATGAAGGAAGAAATCAGCGCATTGTTTGGGTAAAAGTAACAGTAATAATATGTTAGCTGTATTAGCTATCAGTAATAGCTAGTAGCAAGCTTAGCTTGGATCAGACAGGTATTTTTGTTGATTTTGGATGGATTAAGCTGGTCATGGGGTCTGCTATACTGAGAAATCTATAGCCGACATTGCGCTTCTTGCGTTCTGGGTTTCGGGAAGGGAAGGAAAATTACAGCCCCTCCAAACTTTTCAGAAAGCTAGTATCCGATTTGCAGATCCCATAGGCACACCGTTTCAGCATTTTGTTGTGTGTTTGAAAGCTTGACCGACCGTTGCTAAGGTAGGATTGGACAAGCACCGTTCTGGGGTGGTACTTTGCGAAAGGTCAATTGCCACAAGAGTGCCTCATTCACTCTCTCCTTTTAAATGGAGGGATAGTGGGTTTAAGTACTTGGGCATTTTCATCACTATATCATTCCCCCATATATTTTCAAAGAAAATTTCCTACCTTTAGTAGAACATTGTGGAGAAGATTTTAGCCGTTGGTCCGCTGCCTCTACTGCTGGCTGGCCGTATTAACTTTATCAAAATGGCTGTCCTACCCAAATTCTTAAACCTTTTGTAACATATTCCAGTATTTATTAAGAAAAGCTTCACAAAATTAGACCAGACTATATCCTCCTTTCTATGAGGAAACAAACCACAGCGCATTAAGAAAGCGTATCTCCAACGGCCTAAGTCGAAAGGTGGGATGGCCCTTCCAAATTTTCTTAATTACTATTGGGCATGTAATATTCAAAAGCTTCTCTACTGGCCTGACCTAGAGAATACTCCTCTTTGGGCACACATGGAGATGTCCTCTTCCCAGCAGTCTCTTTATTCTTTAATATGTTCAAGCTTAACGTATGTCTCTGTCATCAGCTCAATGGCCGCTGTTAAGCACACTATCAAGATTTGGACGCAATGAAGGGGGTGCTTTGGTCTTAACAGACCATCCTCTCATTCCCCAATATGTTGTAACCACTTGTTTAAACCATCGTGTATTGATCTCACCTTCCAAACCTGGTTTGACAAGGGAATCAAAACTGTCGAAGATCTGTACAGCAAAAGGACTTGCTCATCATTTTCAGACCTGTCTGAAAGATTCAGTTTGCCTAGATCTCATGTATTTTGCCATTTCCAGGTTAGACATTTCTCACAAAAGCAATTTTCAGAATTTCCAAACCATCTTACTCATTCTGAAATTGATTCTATTCTCTCTTTGAACCAATGTGAAGAGCCTAATTTCAATTGTATATACTGAAATAGATTCCATTAAGTCTGAGACTCTTAACCACCTTAAAGTTGCTCGGGAGCAGGATTTGGGTGTGGAGCTGACGGATGGGATGTGGGACACTGCTGGGGCTAGTTCACACCACCTCAATAGTATGTGTTCCCCATAGTCTTATACAATGTAAGATCTTACATCTCATTCATTATACTAATGCTAGACTAGCAAGGATATTTCCTGGTATAAGTGATGCATGTAACCGTTGTAGACAATCACCTTCAGACCTGCGTCACATGTTTTGGACCTGCCTTTGGGGGTATATCTGGTGTGGATGTTCCACCCTGATCCTCTTATAGCCCTCGTTGGCATTCCCCCTAGGACTAACACTCTCTTGTATCTTCATAGAATTATGTCTTTCACCTCTTTTAGCTAGACGTCTAATACTGTTGAAATGGAAACATGTATCGCCACCTACCCACAATAGATGGATCAAAGATGTGTTACACTACATGAAACTAGAGAAGAATAGATTTTCCCTGAAAGGTTCAATGAGAAACTTTGAAAAAACACCTTTTCTGGACTATATAAAGACCTTAACAGTTGCTCCGGAGGATGGTGATAGCTAAAGCCACAGAAGGTTAGATAGAGTATTCTCCACACATACACACACGCATGCACACACAGTGTTGTTGTTGTTTTTTTCCCCATTTCTTCTTCTTTAGGGGTCGATGTATGTACTGCAGGAACCCTATTGTTATTGTAATTGCATGACTTTGTATGAAATTCTGTCTTTGTTATCATTGTCACCTGTACTACAATTTTTTCCCCCTGTTTCTCTGCTCTGGGGATGGAAGAGCGGGAGGGAGCGAGGAAAAGAGGGCGGGAATACATGTTTGATTGTTTGAAAATTTCTCAAAACCCAATAAACAGATTTAATAAAAAAACAAAAAAGACAACCTCTTAGGGCTTTAACATGTTCATCTCCCCTCTTTTATATGTTACCAACTAATGGCACCATGTCATTATGCATACTCAATAATCCAGGTAAGAAAATCAAAGAAGGTTGAATCAGAATCACTTAATTTGTCATTTCATTTCATGCACTTGCGCACATGAAATGAAACGAAACATCATTTCCCCCATCCCACAGCAGTGCAACACAAAGACAAAAACACATATCCAAAAACTACAAGAACTACTAAAACACATATATCCAAACTAACATATATCTAAACTAAGCGACCCCCCCCCCCAAAAAAAAAACAAAAACCCCAAACTAGCCAGGATGACTGTCGGAACTGCTGGTCTGCATGGACTTAGCTTAGCCTGCCCCGCTTCCGTGTCCTATCAGACCGCCCTCGGTGCTTCCTCTTTGGGCACAGCTCCAGTCAGTGCCATGGTCCTTGTAATAAACCCTTTTGGTGTTTATTGTTAAATAAAATAATCCAATGTCCAGTCTTAGGATGTTCGTTTTGTTAACCTTTACTTTTCGGCTATACCGATCTGTTTTATGTCACTCACACTGTCGCAATCAAGCATACCATTTTATCTCCCCCTTTAAACCCTTCCCCTCTCACCATACTGCAACTGCTCAACATTTAAGTAACCACTCGTTAGTTTACAGTTTTCTCTGGAACTCTTTTTTTCTTCACATCACATAATCAGGAACTTACAGTATTTCAACGGCCCATTTCGTGCCCCATACCCCCCCCTTTTCTCATTAGTTTTTTTTTCTCCCACATGTCCAGTCTCTTGACTGGTTTACTGACTCTGCTGGACCTGGTCCGTATAAGTCTGTCAGTGTCTTTAGGTTTACTCCCACTCAGGACAAGAGGACCATTCTTTGGCCTTACTGGGGTGTCTGGCAGCTGGTCTGGGGTAAGTATAGGTGTGGTGTCTGGCACCGGTGATCCTGCAGTGGGCACTGCCTGGAGGTGGTGCCTGTTACGGCGGAGTGTAGCTCCCTGCTCCGTCTCAATGTTGTAGGACCTCGGTGTGACACTCGTTGGTCACTACTGCGGGTGTAAGCCAGGACTTTTGGTTGTCCAGTTTGGTGAGGACATGGTCCCGTGGCTGCAAGGAAGGTAGGCATCTCTCACCCTGTAACGTTGGTTGTAGTGGTGTGCTTGTTTTCCTTTTTCCGCAGCGTCCTTGGCCTTGATGCGCTGCCTACTCAGCCACTTGAGTAGCAGGTTGCTGTCAAGGGTAGGCAGGGTTGTTCGGCTCTTCCGGCCCATTAAGAGTTCTGCAGGGCTAGCACCTGTGCTGTTGCATGGAGTGGATCGATTAGACATGAGTGCTAGAAAGAGGGTCTTTTTGTTTTAAAATCCTCTTCGCTGTTTGCACAGCCCTTTCAACGTGCCCGTTTCCCTGGGGATGGTGTGGGCTGGAGGTTATGTATTGGAAGTCAAGCTCATGCGCTAATTCTTTGAATTCCGCACTAGCGAACTGTGGTCCATTGTCACTAACTACCTCCTCTGTTATTTCATACCGGGCAAATGTAGCCTTTAACTTTGTGGCCACTAGAGCACTGGTGGTCATGGGCATGTGCAGTATTTCTATATACTTTGAATAGTAATCTGAGATGACCAGGTAACTGCGTAGTGTGTTCACACAAGTCTATTCCTATTCTTTTCCAAGGTCTGTCTGGAAGGGGTGTGGAGATTAGTGGTTCTCTGGACTGCCCTCTTCTCAGTTCCTGGTATGATGGGCAAGACGAGACCTTGTTTTTGATTTGGGATGATATCCTGGGCCACCATACCGAGGTGTTTGCTCGATCCCTGCATTTAGTCATGCCCCGATGGCCATCATGTATTCAGTCTAATATGTCTGCCCTCAACATTTCCGGAACGACTATTCTGTTACCCCTCATCACCAACCCGTTGTGTACTGACAGTTCATGTCTCATGGGGAAAATCTCTCTGTAACAGTTGGATGTGTTTTACATATGTGTTCTGGCCCTCCAGACTGTATGTACCTGATTAGGGCTTGTGGCTTGTCATCTGCTGTCGTGGCTGCTCTGATGCTGTCCATCTTCTGCTCAGTAGCTGGCATGCTGTCGATGATGGGTGCGACATAGCACTCTACATCCGTGTGTGTGTCTTGGCTGTTGTCTCTCAAAAGGCTCTTGACAGGATGTCCACCACGACCAGGGTCTTGCCGGGTGTGTACTCTGCTGTGGGGTTAAACCTCATCAGCTGCATTAGCAACCTCTGGCAGCGGATGGGTACGTTGTCCAGATCCTTGGCGTTCATCAGTAGGACTAGGGGTTTGTGATTTGTCATCAACTTGAATCCCACTAGGTCGTTCATATATTTTCCAAACCTTTCACAGGCCCAGACGCTCGCCAGACACTCTTTCTCAATCTGAGCATACCTGGTTTCTGCGTTACTCAGACATCGGGAGCAGTATGCCACGGGCTTCCAGTCCTCGCCGTGGAGCTGCATCAGCAAACCACCAACACCATAGCTGCTCACATCTGCAGAGACTGCCGTGGGCTTGTGGACATCGTAATATGTCAGGGTAGGTGAGGTTGTGAGGAGTACTTTGATCTGTTGGAATGCCGACTGTTGCGCTGGACCCCACGTCCACGCTGACTTGGACTTCAGCAGTTCATACAGCGGTTGGCCCACAGTGGCCCTGTTGGGGATGTATTTCCCCAAGTAGATCACCACACCTAGGACCCTCTGAGCTCCTGAACATTCTCGGGTGGGGAGAGCTCATTGATGGCTAATGCTTTGGCTGGGTCAGGCTGCACACCGTCTGTGTCAATCTCGTGGCCCAGAAATGTAGCTTTCTCTGTCTCAGTGCACACTTTTCAGCATTCAGTTTCAGCCCAGCAGACTCCAGACGCTCCATGACCCTCTGTAGGTGCTGGTTGTGCTCTGCCATGTCCCTTCCGTGAATGATGATGTTGTCCATGTACACAGCCGTCCCCTGCAGGCCTTCCAGTGTTTCTACCATTTTCCTCTGGAATATTGCTGGGACACTGCTAATGCCAAAAGGGAGCTGTTTAAAGCAATATCTGGCAAAAGGGGTGATAAAAGTTGTTAGTCACTGACTGTCTTCGTTGAGCGGTATTTGCCAGAACCCTGCTGCTGCATCCAGTGACGAGAATACAGTTGACCCGCTCAGTTCAGCTGTTACCTGCTCTGTCATTGGCAGGATGAGTCTCTCCCTCATAACGGCTTTGTTTAGTCTTTTAAGGTCTATGCAGATACGCACCTAGCACCATGGGGCCCTAAGACTCCGTGGGCTCGCTCACCTTCTCAATGATGCCGTTGGCCTCCATCCTTTCCAGCTCCTCCTTGACTGGCTTCGTGAGAGGGATGGGGACCCAGCGTGCGGTGTGGACTGCGTAGGGTCGTGTATCCTGCCTTAGCAATATTTTCACTGGCTGTGTCTTGAGCAGGCCAAACTCTCTGGTGCTGTGAACTGCATAAACTCTGTTCACTAGGTCCATTTCCTGTGTTTCTGGTCGGCTGAGTAAATTGCTCATGCTCTCTTCTCTGACAACATAGACCTCAAACGTATAGTTGTTGTCCTTGTGCACCGTGTGTGCTGTGAATTGGCCTACACAATTCAACCGGCCGCCTGGGCCACACAATACAGTCTTAGCCTGACGTACCTTTCTCTCTGGTTTTAGTGTTTTGAAGGTCACCTCGCTCATGACAGACACGTCGGCCCCAGTGTCTATTTTGAACGTGACAGATATGCTATCTATGTCCAGTTGTACAATCCACTGTTTGTTGCTTGAGAGTGTGCTATTAACTGAGCCCAGAAAGTAAGCTGCATCCCCTTCACCCTCTGTGACTTCGCTCACCAGTTTGCATTTGCACATCCTTTCCCAATGTTGTCCTGTTTTTCTGCACCTGTGGCGTGTGGACTTGGCTGCGGGGCATTTCTCTTGCTTCTTGTGCATTACTTTACCACATCTACCGCACGTTTTGCCACAGTCATTGTCTTTGAAGCCCCTCTCCCTGTCTTTATTTTTTTCTGCCATTTTGTGTGCTTTGCGTGTCCCTGTGCTACCTCCTGTATGGCACATGCCCTCCTCACCTTGCTGGCTAACCTGGGCTTTCACCTCCTCCAGTTGACGCACTTCCTGCACCGTCATCTCCAGGGTGAGGTTCGGGGTGAGTTGTAGCTTACGAGACAGTTCCTTTTCCTGGATTCCTACCACAATTCGGTCCCTAATGTGTTCCTCATGTTTAGCTCCAAAATCACAGTGCTCCGAAAGCTCATAAAGAGTGCGAATAAATGTCTCCACTCTCTCCCCTGCACACTGCACCCGCTGGTAAAAACAGGCCCTCTCGTGAATGGCATTATGCTTTGGTATGAAGTAGGTGTCAAACTTCTCCATAACCACCCCATAGTCTGTGTCCTCACCTTCCTCAAAAGTGAACCAACTAAATATATTTTCTGCCTTGCTACCTAATGCGTAGATAAGAGTGCTTACTTGCACGCTTCCATCCTCTTTATCTAGCTTTTTTCGAACCAGAAATTCTCCAGTGAATTAAACTTTGCCATCTTCTTTCCACCACTTCTGACACCATGTAATAAACCCTTTTGATGTTTATTGTTAAAATAATCCATTGTCCAGTCTTAGGATGTTTGTTTTGTTAACCTTTATTTAGCGTAACTCAAGCACTATATTCACGTATCACAGTCATCGTTCTGGCCACGTCCAACCCCCTTTTCGGCTATGCTGCTCTGCTTTACGTCACTCACACTGTCACAATCAAGCATACCATTACAGTCCTTGGGCCCACAGGATGTAGCAGACCAAGCTCCCTCAGCCGATCCAACACTAGCTCTCCCAGCCAGACACCTTCAACACATCTCTCCACACGACGACACTAAAAACAGTCAAGGCTAGGCGAGGTCACCACCAGACCGCCCTTGGTGTTACCTCTTCAGGCACAGTTCCAGGCAGGGCCGTGGTCTCTGGGCCCACAGGGTGCAGCAGACCAAGCTCTCCCAGCCAATCCAGTGTCAGCTTCCCCAGCTACCAAATGAAGACAGCTTAGACGCAGACGTGGACAAAGACACTGCATGGATGGTTCTGGGTGAGGCTGCCACAAATGTGAATTTGCGCCACCGTCTTCCCACACCGGAAACGGAAGAATGCAATATGGATACAGCGTTTATTGACAGAATCATATCTGCCTATAAACGTTGTATCCAGATGAACTGATTCAACCTTCTTTAATGGCACTATATTAATTCTATATGAACGTATTTGGCTATTTCCCTTGTTCAGTTGTTGTAAGAAGCCTAGAGGGTGCTAATAGTTATCATTTCATAAGGAAAATGTGCATATGCAATAAAAAAAACACACACATTATGATCAACTTAGATTAGAAATGCATTTTTTCACATGTAAATCTTCCAACAGCCAAAAGGGGGCTCTGGCTCTGTTACAGGCACCAGACATTTACTTATTTAGCAGACACTTTTATCCAAAGGGACTTGCAAGAGAGTCTGCAATTTGCAAATAAATTAAATTCTCACCAACAGGTAACACAGAGCGTTAGATAGTAATCATATTGTAACCTACAAAAAAAGACTCACTGGCCGATCGCCAGGGGGTCGGCCCCCTTTAGTCGAGCGGTTAGCGATGTCGCCTCGTGGTGCAGTACAACCCCGGATCAAATCCCGCAGTGGGCAGAAATATGCTTGATTACAATATCAAAGCCAAGCGTGCATGCCATGTCAAGTGTATTTACTACTACTACTAATAATAAATTAAACTTATATAGCGCTTTTCTAACGCTCAAAGTCGCTTTACAATAAACAGGGTGAAACAAGGCGACAGATAAACAGAACACAGACATAGAGGAGTGGATGGGAAGGGGGGCTACGAGAGGGAGAAGTGGCAACCACACATGATGCCAGCAGTACTCTCCGACTTGGACAGATACAAAAGGGAAAGGAAAAACAAACATCATAAATCACAGATGAAGTCTGAAGAGGTGAGTCCTGACCAATGACCTGAATGTGGACAGACTGTAGCAGTGTCCGATGCGCTTGGGGAGGGAGTTGAGGGAGGGGGCAGGTCGAGCGCTCGGTCCCCAGCCTGCCTCAGACCAGGGGTTGACGGGGGGGGGGGGGCACGAGAAGGCAATGGAGAAAAGGTGTGTCTTGAGACGGGATTGGAAGAGTGGAAGGGATTCTGAGTCTCTAATGATTATTTAGTATAAGTGTGCCTTTGATCATCAAGAGGGAATGATAGGGGAAACGAGTTATTAAGTTGACAGGGCCACATATCAGTATGACAGACATAGCATAGCCACGAGTGCATATTATATCAGATAAAGGTAGTAGAAGGGCATTAGTGACACTGGTAACACCGGTTCCTGAGTAAAGGCCACAATAGTAGTTGCAGACACCAGTAATTGCAGTAAGTGATTCATATTAGGTGGAAAGGGTCACTAGTCAGCTTTTCTATAGAGTCTTGGATATACTAGACCACTTAAGGATTAAGATAGGCCTGGAAGATGAATGTTTTTGGCCTTTCTTGAAGGAAGTAATCGATAGCTCTGATGGACACCAGGAGTTCGATACACCATTATGAGGTCAGGCGAGAGAAAAGTCTGGACCCAGGCCTTGTCACTTTTGGAATGGCATCAATACTAGCCGATCAGAGGTAGAATGTTAATGTGTAACATGTTAATATGGGTTTGCAGGCTGTTCTGTGCAGGCAGGTGGTCCTTGATCTGACTGGAATACCAACAGCAGGGTTTTGAACTTGATGTGAGCAGCAACAGGGAGCCAGTGTAAGGACAAGAAGAGAAGGGAGACGTGTGAAAGTCAAGGTGTCATTCTGAATTCCTTGCAGCGGCTGGGTTGCACGACCTGGGAGACTGGTGAGAAATGCATTGCACTAGTCTAACCAGACTAAAATCAAGACAAGGAAATAAAAAATAAAAAAGCTGAGTAATCCACCCAGTAAACAGGATGTAGTAATGAATACTAAGACCTGTGAAAGCGTCCTTTTTTGGTGTGCCTTGAGATGGAAAAAACATGCTTATAGGTCAACTGTCAGATGTATCTCTGCACAGGACTTGACCTTTTGCAGCTAGTGTTTAAAGTAATGTTTAGTGACACACCAATAGATGGCAGGAGTGAGCTGGATTACTGTTTCTCAAACGATACAGGGATTTCACTTCAGTGTTGCACATATTTTCACGTTTGTGTCTATGCTCAGCTCTCCTGCATGATTCATTTTCATCTTTTTGGTGTTCATTCATAGGCCAGACAATGTAACTTAAACACTGATTATGGAACAACAGTAAAGTAAAATAAAATGAAATAAAATAAAAAAGGACCTTTTAAACTGTATACAACACCCCACTGAACTTTTTTTTAATCTCTTTGAGGAACTAGTTTCCAGGGGTTTTTAATTATCTATCTATTTTAGGTTTGTTGGTAAGCAAACATTGTGACAAAACAACACCACACCATTCCTCCATCCAGCTACTTTAGGAATGCCAGGCTTTTTCCTTTTATCTCAGCAGTCATTCTACTGCATTGCATATCCCCTAATTGTTGTTATTTACACTTCACAGATGGAATTCATCTTGTGCACAATTATCGGAGCCTCACTAAAACAATTTACAAAAAAGATCATTTTTTTCTTCCTTATTTTTGTGGCTTTCACCACAAAATGGGTTCGGGTCCATTAATTTTCTTTGAAGCGGCCCACAGCAATGCAGTTACTGCACACACACACACACACACACACACACACACACACACACACACACACACACACACACACACACACACACATACGTGGACACTAACATCTTATGAAAAAGAGAAAAAGCACTTTGTCCACATTTATCATCAGCTCTGTTTTACTTCTATTTGCCAAGGCCACCATACACAGCACCACACTATCAATCTGCCCATGTGTGGGTGGAACTTATATTCACACCTGACTGTGGTTATCACACCACTACTATCCATCCATCCATCCATCCATCCATTATCCAAACCGCTTATCCTGCTCTCAGGGTCGCAGGGATGCTGGAGCCTATCCCAGCAGTCACTGGGCAGCAGGCAGGGAGACACCCTGGACAGACTGCCAGTCCACCACTAATGCTACTACTGTAATCCACTTTTCACATTAATTACCTGGTAATGGTGTAGTGTCAGTAATACGTCATTGTCTAATTTATCCAGATTTTGTTTTACATGCTTACTTAGAGGACAGACTGACAGATCGGCTAAGCTGTATGCATGAAGTGGCGGGGTGCCCGAGTGTAGATATGAAGCCTGCCCTTGGTTTGTTACCTGCCATATGGCTTTCCCAATCAGTACTCTCTCAGTTGGTGCTATGCCAGCATGAAGTGAACATCTCACCAAAGGAGCCTCTCAGCTCTCAGGGCTTAGCTGCTTTGTGCTCTGTCATATTACACCAGCCAAACGTCGACAGGGGAGGGGTGGACTCTAAAGAAACAACCAACAGCAAAAGGAAAGATGTGGACCAGTTTATCACTTAAAAGGGGGAAACTTTCCCACATTCTGACATGGAACATTGAGAGCATTCCTCTTTGAAGCAGACTGGAGTGCAAAATGTTTGAATAAATTGCCATTCGTTCTGCACTTGGCTGAGATGCAGAGCTTTAATATATAGAAAGGCTGGTATTCATCTGCCTACCGCATTGATTATAGGCTGCTCGTTTGAACGCTTGTGGTTTTTTCCGTGCAGTGTGTCAGAGTGGTTATAAACTGTGCTTTGCTGTGCTGTAAATTGAATTGGCTATATGGTGCACTGCAGTGTTGACTCTTGCTGTGCACATGCACGGACAACATTCCCAGAACTGCCCGTGGGGGGGCGCTATGAACCAACGTGCAATCAGAAATATCAGTTACTCTTGGGTCTCTCTTATTGATTGGCCGTGCCCCGTCAGTAGGTATTTTCTGATAAGGCCGGGGTGCCTCTTGATTAAACTGGACTGTTTTTTCTTTCCTTTTTACTTGATGTTATGCATACATATAGAGATGGTGAGTTATTTGGACCTTCTTGCAGGATGTTAGTAGAACCACGTTACAGCATATCTGCCCCTTTTTTGGTTGCAATACCCATTTTTAACAACAGAGGGGACTGTCTGACCTATATTCTGCACTGCTCAGTGTTGCTTTTTCTATTGATCCCCTGTGCCAACCAAACACAATCTGTCTTATTTTGTTTGAAAGGAAGACATCCGTTCTGTTCTTACAATCCACTTGAAAACGCTAAATGGCCTGCAGCGTTCACCCATACTAAATATCGCTAATTCAGCACGGGTTCCCAGTCCTTGCACCATCTCCTTTCGGCTGTGTGACATTAACACTGCTTCTACAATAACCCTGCTGCGGGCTGCAGCTGCTGGTGTAGAGCGTGACACAGGCCTACATCACAGAAAACTGTATCTCACTGTGGGTTGACGGACCTCCCCCAACTAAATCATCAGACTTTCTATCTAGAAATGTTTGAAGTGGATACAGCGTGAGCATGATATAGCGGGCAGGTAAGTCATCTGTATCTGTGCATGAGACACAAAAGAACGCCACCAATGTGTGAAGCTAAGCGAGCAAAGACATATGGTATTGTTGTGCCTCTCACTAGATTGTGTTGTCCTGTGTATGAAATGTGCTATATAGATAAAGTTTGACTTGACTTGACTTGACTAGGCCTCACTCTTATCTAATGTAGTGTTTATTTCAGATATACTCTCTAGACCCACATACCCATGTGATCTGTCTCAAATGAGGAGCATGACTGAATTAGACCAGTTAATGAGAATATTCCCCTAAGGCTTTTCTTCCTTTTTTCACCTGTGGAGTGACTGTAAATCAGTGTAAAAATGGCACTTAAAGAGCCATTATCAAGTGAATTCTGTGTTTGTCTCATTTGCAACGAGACACTTAAGTCATCCAAAATATGGCATTTCCAGCTTACGTTTGCTAGTTTGCTGCTTCCAGCAAACCACTTCTGTAGCAACTCTTAGTGTTTTTCCAAGACAAGGTTTGTGACTGCATTTGGCTTCACTTGAGCGGCTGCATGACTGAGCTGTAGCTATCCTGAGGGCTTGATTGGGCTGGTGAGGTTATGTGTGATACTATGTGTTGAACATGCAGTCTACTTCTTTCACTGTAGGACTACAGGGAGGTGTGTGTGTGTGAGATTGCACACACATGCATGTGTGCAAGTGTCTGTATACACTATTTGTGTGTGTGTGTGTGTGTGTGTGTGTGTGTGTGTGTGTGTGTGTGTGTGTGTGTGTGTGTGTGTGGCCCTGTCATGTCCGGGCCACTGTTTAAAGCAGGGCAGTGGAGCGGGTAATGTGCTGGCGGGTGCTGGCCGTCACATTGAGGAGAGCCTGGCTTGTAGCTGTGTGTTTCCCTTTCCCCGCAGGGTCACACAACCTGTCCGTCTCTGCTCCAGGTAGGACCACCAGAGCAGTAGGCTACAGAGTAAAAGCCTGGCGAAATATTAGCTGGTGAAGGTATAGGCCCAGTTGAGGTTAAAATAACTCGATTTATTTCTTGTATGCCTTCAAGATAATTACACACATATCCCCCTTCATATTGAGATCATTTATTGATTCCTGTATGGTAACCTATCTACTGACCTTCCTCCCTCCAGGGAGGCCAGACCACAGGGTCAGCTATAGAGCTGTATTCCATGAGAGAGGAGAGGAATCAGTGTCCTGCATAAGATTCTTCAGCAGGGCAAGGACTTGTCAAAAATGCAGGCTTGGACCCTGATTCTTTGGTTGAAAGGAGGACGATATTTCCAACCATTAGGCCTGCAGCATGCCACCCTACCATCCTAAATACCTTTCTTCAGAGAGATTCAAACGCAAGTTTCACGCTTCAAACAATGTTTTGCTTGGACATCTTTGAAGGTTCCATTCCCAAAGTTGGATTCCGATCCTGTGCCGTGTCAGAACATTTTTGTAACGTTTTGAGGCCGACTTTTAAGAAGTCTGCAGCCACTTTCTGCAGCAATTGCCTAGGTGTGCTAAGCTCTGAAAATGGGCAGGCTTTCAAGTGGTCTAGAGAGTCTGTTCTGTTTATTCCTCACATGACTGCATTGTGTACACTGCTGACCATTCACCATGAAAAGCTTCGGAGTAGACCATCCCTGAGAGTGTTTGTCTGTATCCAGGAAAATAGAAAATAGCTGAATTCACATAGGAAGGTTGCAGAGGCTATGGGTTGCGGCCCATCTTCTAGTTTACTCACTGAAATGTTGTGATGTTGGGTGTGTTCGTAACGAGGGTTGTATGAGCCTGTTCCTTTACGTATGGTAAGCATTCAAGGCGATATTCATATTTGTCAGTATTTCTCAGATGATCCGGCTGCTCTAAGTGGTCCCACCAGTTGTGTTAAAACACCACCATAAACCTACTCTTCCGTTGTGCCAGCGAAAACACAGGAGATCAAGATTACTCTCGTTGGCTCAGCAAAAACTACAGTTTTACCAGCGCAATCTGTCCTTATGATGATTCATTTAGTCATAGTTCCCATGAGTTTAATAATGTGATTGATTTCTTGCCAGGGAGCTTGTCATGTTTGTTACTGTTTGCATCATGGCTGTGTGAGGTTTGTGTGGCAGCACTGCAGACAGGCGGCAATAACACCAGTCCTCTTCATTAGCATGCTGCAGCATAGAGAGCTGCTATCAGTGCAGGGAATGCCTGCATGGCATTGGGGGGGGGGGGGCAGAGAAAGTGCAGAAAGAGTGAGAGAAAACAGGGTGGAGAAAAAGAATGAGAAAGAGGGTAGCAATGGAAAAAGAATGTGGTGTATGACCAATCTAATAGCCCGCAAAAGATGGTAGCGCTCAATTTTGTCGAAAATCATTGACATGACACCTAATGAGTACAAAACCAGTCAACCTCCAAGATCTCTCATTTCATCCTCTGTGGAATACATTTCACTCATATTAGGCTCAATATCATGAGTCATTCGATTTTAAATGAGAACTGAGGTCTTGCAAAAGGGGAGCATGGAAAAGAGTGTAAAAAACAGCCTGTGTTGTAATCGTACACTCTCCAAAGCAGTCATCTCACCCAACTAGGGGCAGGGAAGCAGAAACAATTTAGTCCAGCCATCCTTCTTACCCCTTGTCTCTCATGTGAAAAACAAGGTATAACGGAAAATGAATGATGGCCCAATGGCCACAGGTGTGTGTGTATAGTATGTGGCTATGTGCATACATGGGTGTGTGGGTCTACATGCCTGCTTTCTGTATGTGTTTCCACTATCTGTGTGAGCTGTGCGTGTAAGGTACAGTGAGCCAGGGAGAGAGAGATGTTAAAGGATCTTTTTTGCCTGCGTCAGCAGCATTGCAGGGGGAGAAGTGAGGAGGAGGGAGAGCACTGAGATGATGGAAAGAGGGAGGGAGTTAGAGAGAGATAGAGAGAGAGCGAGAGAGAGAAGCACAGCAGTAACCAGTGAACAGGTGCCATATCCATCAGTACCTCTCTACGTGCTACACAAAACACACATACATGCATGTGTACACACACACACACGCACCATATAACACAAGATACACTACTCAGATAGAGAAAACCCGAACAGCCTGTTCTTTCTCTGCCGTCAGTACCCTCTATCTTTTATTCTCTGTCTTTTATAGTACACTAGAAAAAAAGAGCTCAGTGAAAGAAGAGGAGAGAAAGGCAATGACACAAGCCAGTGAGCCAAAGCTATTGGTGTCTGTGCCAGTGGCTGGTGGGTCTGTCAGGCTGTACTGCCACACACAGTCAGTGTGTTAAATAGAATAGCGTGGCTGTGGTCACGTCTTCATACATTCTCTTTCTCTCTCTCTCTCTCTCTCTCTCTCTCTCTCTCTCTCTCTCTCTCTCTCTCTCTCTCTCTCTCTCTCTCTCTCTCTCTCTCTCTCTCTCTCTCTCTCTCTCACACACACCATACAAACACCATTTACAAGCACACATCCGCATGCACATACACACATAGAAGAACACACGCGCACAGACACACTGCGCCAACAATATTGCATGGGTATCATTGGTGTTCACTGCAGCGCCTGAAGAGTAGAGCGAGTGGGAGCGGGAGATATGAGCAAAGAGAGGAGGAGAGAGAGGGAGGAGGGGAGCACCACAGTAAATGAATAAGAGGCAGGATTTTTTCCCATACATGTTTGGGATTTTTTTAATCCTTTGGTCCTATCCCAGTCTCTGTGATTGGTAGCGGGACTGATTCTGACATTGACTGAGTCCCTTGCAGCAGTGGCACAACCAGCCCAACCATACTCCTTAATGGACCCAGCAGCAGTATTATACACAGAGAAATTAAATACAGCAAAGGGAAACGAAATCAATGCAACGTGAGGAGGGAGAACTGCCTTTGATTTAAAGCTATTTCTCCACCGCCTGTCACTTCATCCCTTTTTAATCATTCTGGAATGGGGGTGGGGGGATTGGAACAGTTTCACAGAATATGAGAGCGGGCTTCGGGAGAGAGAGAAGAGATTTAAATGGTTCAGGTTCAAAGACAGAAGGATGGGGAGAGAAAAGCCATAGGACATTTCAGATCACCTGTGTTGACTGTTGATTTCCCCCTGTTGTCTTGCTCTTAGAGAGAGAGAGAGGGAGAGGGAGGGAGAGAGAGTGAGAGAGGGGGAGGAAGAGAGATGGAGGGAGAGAGAGTGAGAGGGAGGGAGATAGAGAGATGGAGGGAGTGAGAGAGAGAGGGCAGAGAGGGACAGAGGAGAGGCAGCAGAAAGAATTAGATGAGGTGAATGTACGTGAGCAATTGAGAGAGGGAAAGTGAGAGCATTAAAGACAGAGAGAGGGAGACAGACTGAGGGAGAGAGAGAGGGAGAGGGAGAGGGATAGAGAGCGTGTGAGCTACGCTGCAGTAGCATCCCACAGCAGACGGCGGAGGATTGCCAGTGTGTGTGTGAGTGTGTGTGTGCGTGTGTGTGTGTGTGTATGAGATTGCACCGCTGAAGAGGAGGAGGAGGAGAAGGAGGAGGTGGAGGTGGAGGCAGAGGGTGAGCACGCTCTCAGACTCAGACTGCAGGGCCGTAGAGGAACACACAAGAGCAGCAGCGACAGTGTTGGCCCGTGGTAGGCAGGACTCCCAGCACAGCAGCCCCACAGACCGCCACCACCTCAGGATCTTCCCGCCGCCACGTGAGCACCGACCACCAGACCCCCTGCCGGCGCCATGGCACAAGCGGCCAAACACCTCCGCAAGAACAAGGATTTAGAAGCCCTTGCCGAGCAGGAGCGCAAGGAGAAGGAGGAGGAAAAGGCCAAGAAGAGGAGTCGCTCGCGGGATAAAAAACGCAAGGTACCGAGACTATCTGCAGGGGGTCAGGGTGTAGGGGGAGGGGGGGCTGGAGAGTAGGGTTGGGGGGGTAGGAAGGAGGGAAGCCCCCCTTCTTTCTCTCTCATGCTAAGTGCTGGTCAGGGGGTGCTAGAGCGCACATGGAAAGCCAGTAATGAGCGGTTTTCTACTGTGTGTGTGTGTGCACAGTCCCCCCCCCTTCCGACGCACATGTACTGTGCATACAGACATGGGGAAACGGTACAACACAACTGCATGCTTGCCTCCTGCTCTTGACTGCTCTACCTGCTTTACTGACTGTCCTGTCTGAGCCGTCTGATAAGGCAGCGTACTGTAGTTCTCTAGCTCTCACCGTCTCTCCCTGTCTCTCTTTATGGCTCTGTGGATTCTCTCTCTCTCTCTCTGTCTCTCTCTCTCTTTCTCTCTCTCTCTCACTCTCTCTCTTTCTTTGTCTTCACACTGCGGTATCTTGTCAGTGAGAAACATTTCCCCACCACAATGCTCATTCACGAGGACAGAGAGAGAGCGCCGGTTTTGTCAGCCCTGTCTCTTTCTCCTCTCCTCTCCTCTCCTCTTCGGTCTGAGTACCATTGTGTTGACTGCAGAGGATTACCTGCAGGCTTATGCCTGACTCCCAGTTCCCGGTCATTACCCTGGGTATTTACTCTGAAACAAACAGGCAGGCTATAGTGACAAACAGCAAATCTCTGCCCCATCAATCACTGACTGCAGGGACGTCGACCCACCCCAGTGAGCCGACGTTATTCCTCCAGCCACATCCCCTTACATTTTGCCCAAACTCATTAACAATGAATGAATATGATTGATCATGAGTTATCCTGGGATTGCATTGCTGCATATTAGTGGCAAGTCAGTCTTAAGTAACCGAGCTTGAGTCTGTGAGCATGCGGCTGCCCCGAGAGCCTGCACCGTGCCAGGTTGGCAGTAAATTGATCTGATGCTGATGCAGCAGAGACAGTGTTATGGAGAGACACACAGAGTACCACTGTTGTTCCTCACCTACAGCGGGCTCCAAGGAGGGGAGGTGGGTCAGGGAGGCTGGGGTGTGATGGTTTTTGTTATTCCTGCATGAGGAAGAAGGGTTGGAGGGATACAGAAAAGATTGTTGTACTGTTTTTGAGCAGGATCGAGGGAAGAGATGAAGTGGGGGGGGGGTGGAGAGAGTTGGGGGGGGGCTTGACAGGAGGGAGGCTGTGAGTCACATATACCTGAGGCAGGTGTCTCTGTGTGACGGTTGGCTCTTTGGTGTATGTGACTGTTGGAGGTGGAGAGCAGGACCGAGTCCTTTCATCACAGACACACACATGCTGGGGCTCTGTCTGTGGTGTATGATCAATGCCAGAGACTCAGGAGGGGAGGACCCCATGTAAAAAACTACCAAATGTTTCCTCCCCTTTTCATCCTTGCTTAGAAAAACAGATCTACACAGCTTTTTGTGTTTGCTAAGTGGAGTACACCAGCAATGCAAAAGTTAATGCACAGAAAACCATGTTCTCAGTAGCCAGTAGCTGTGTGTGTTTGTGTGTGTGTGTGTGTGTGTGTGTGTGTGTGTGTGTGTGTGTGTGTGTGTGTGTGTGTGTGCGCCTAATTTGTCTGGCGAGAAGCAATTTCCCAAGCAATAATTTATGGTTATAATGATGTTGATGGAGAAAGGTGTGTGTGTGTGTGTGTGTGTGTGTGTGTGTGTGTGATTGCACGCGCATGCATGTGTGCAAGTGTCTGTATACACTATGTGTGTGTGCGCGCGAGCATGTGTGCATGTGTGTGTCTGTGTGCCTAATTTGTCTTGCGAGAAGTGATTCCAGAAGCAATACTCTGCATTGTAATGCCGTGGATAGAGAAAGGTGTGTATGGGGGGAGGGGGGGTGAAAATACTGCAACAGTACCGATGAAGCCTAACTTTGATAAGGTTTGTAAGATTTCAGAGGATCCCATATCCCATATCACTTATATAACCATGCAATTTACGCCTTTCACATAAGCCTGCTGACTCCCATCCCCATAATACACCCTCCCCACACCCACTCCCACCCCGCTACCTGTCTTAACACCGGCTTATAGCCTTCCTTGGTTTTCCGGAGCAGATTTTATGGCGAGGGGAATTCTCTTCCCCTCCATTTCCTCCGTTTCACTTCCATTCTCTCTGTCCTTGCATTTTAATTTTAAGTCTGTACCTTTCAGTGTCCACTTTAAAAAACACAATTGAATATCTAGTGCCATCATTTTTTTCTTTTTTTCCTCTAAAGTCTGTCTTTTTGTAGCAACCCGACTCACTCTAGTATATCATGTACAGGTACAGGTGTATTGATTGTTTGGCTGTTATATAGTACATGTATGGTGATGGATAGATGAGTGTTAAACTTGGCTGTAGGTGTTTTATCACCTGTGTTTACCACTTGATACCTGTTTTTTTGTAGTTGTTCCATCAGCTGTCTTGTGTATCGACCTGCTCCTCGAGAGTGTCCCTATCCTCACAGTGCAAGCAAGGTCAACACTTACTCTGGGACACACCCGCATCCTTTAACAACACTTAGCTTGTGCACGCACGCACACACACACACACACACACACACACACACACACACACACACACACACACACACACACACACACACACACGCACACACACACACAAATGCCAAACAAACACCAGCTTTTATCCTTGTAGCCTTGTGTTATCGGTAAACCAGCGTGATGTTATGTAAGGTTGAGTTTCCTTCATTGGCCGACTGCGTTTGAATTGCTTCTTCAGGATTATACACAGTCAATGTGTTTTTATGTTGCAAAAATGTTGAGCTCGGTTTTAACTTTCGTCTCTCATCTTCCTTGACAGTACCTGTCTTGTGAATGGATGGTTCCTATCTATCGAGTGTCAGCCATTAATGGTCAATATATTTGCCCATATAATACAATCTTTAAGAGGTGTGTTTTGACTTGCTCAGTCCCTGTAACGTCATCATTCATACTCTATCTTTTAATTCCTTTGTATTGTTTATGGCTGAAAAAAGATAAAGATGTTTTGTTTTTCGGGATTTTTTTTTTTTTACCTCTGTGGGCTTCATTTAGTGTCAGTGCTCATAGATGTATATCCAAATCCAATAAAGCCAATAAAGCCAAACAAATTGCAATTATAGGGTAAAAGGGTGTCGTTTTGATTGGCTTCATGGCGTTTGTGGTATTACACAGCAAAGGTCAGTCGCCGAGCAGTGGATAATGTTGTCCTTATATTACTTGTATTGATGAGTTGGCTCCTCATGAAAAATGAGCATTGTCAGGATAGGAACAAAGCCCTATTGTACCGGTCAGCACCTAATTTCACCTTATTCTGTACATAGGTTTGTGTCCACATTTAAACGCTACTGGTGGTGAATAGATGTAGTGGACATCCATAGACCTGAAGTATAATGTGGTGTTTAGCCCTGTCATCCCATCTGCTCGCCTTATGGTACATTAAATGCATGTATTATGTTGTATCTATTGTTGCTCCTTTAACCCATTCAGACTCATTTACTTTTTAAAATCTTTTTTTTCTTTCTGCCTGTTTCTCCCAATTGTACCCGGCCAATTACCCCACTCTTCCGAGCCGTCCCGGTCGCTGCTCCACCCCCTCTACCGATCCGGGGAGGGCTGCAGACTACCACATGCCTCCTCCTAGACATGTGGAGTCGCCAACCACTTCTTTTCACCTGACAGTGAGGAGTTTCACCAGGGGGACGTAGCACGTGGGAGGATTACGTTTTTCTCCCCAGTCCCCCCCCCCCCCCCCCAACAGGCGCCCCGACCAACCAGAGGAGGCGCTAGTGCAGCGACTAGGACACAGACCCACATCTGACTTCCCACCCGCAGACACGGCCAATTGTGTCTGTAGGGACGCCCGACCGAGCTGGAGGTAACGCGGGGATTTGAACCGTTGATCCCCATGTTGGTAGGCAACAGAATAGACTGCTACACCACCCGGACACCCCTGCTTTTTAAAATCTTGAGCAAAAGTTTGCTCATGAGGTACCCCCCCCCCCCGCTATTATCCTAGCATTAATTTTTCTACTTGGGTTAGTTACATTGTTGACGATACAAACGTAATTTTATTTATTTATTTCTGTCGTCTTGTCAGAGTTGATTTAGTCCCTTTAATTGCATGATCATTCTTGTTTTGTTGTAAGGGAATTCCAATTTGTTTCTCTGCATTACACACTCGCCTAAAACTTAAACGTAGGGAGATAAATAGACCATCATGGTGCTGTGTTACAGCTGTATGTAACAACAGAACAGTTCTGGGAGATATGTGATGTGAGCTCCTCTCCTTTGTCATGATTTGTGCAGATTCCCCAAATATAGCAGGGGTTTTAGCTTTGTCACACACACACACACACACACACACACACACACACACACACACACACACACACACACACAAATAAAGCAGATGGTTTTTGTGGTTTGGTAGCAAAAGCTATTAAAACCAGTGGAGCAGCACCCTTAATGACCATTTAGAGATCAGCTTGCTCTCAGGACCACTTGTTAGTGGTATGTGATCATTATTTGGTAAGCTCCAAGAGCTTCACACACAACCCAGTAGTGTCATTCAGGATGTTTGTTGTTTCTGTATGTGGTAACATGGGTTTCACTTGTGTCTTCTTGATCACTCGGTTTGGAAGTGTGTCAGTTTTAGCAATTACTGTGAAAGAGGAGTGACAAAGCAATTACTGTTTAGATTTCTGTACATTAACATCTCCAAATTTGTTTTTGTGAACTTTTGTGAATATGATTTAAAGTCCAAAGATGAGTGATAGCGGAGGCAAAACTGACATTGATGATGCATTGTGAATAGTTTGGGGTTTCCCCACTGTCACAAACTGCACTGTGACGGTACCTAGCATAGAGTTGGTAGAAGTGTTCAAAAAAGTGTGTGTGTGTGTGTGTGTGTGTGTGTGTGTGTGTGTGTGTGTATATACATATATGTATGTGTGTGTGTATATATCAGTTTTTCTTTGTGTAGCTGCAGGAAAGAATTGTTCATGTGTTCATTATTGAACTTGCTGAAACATTTGGAACAACACCCAATGTATTTGTTAGATTACATTTTTATGATGCAAAGTTTATAAGGGTGCCGTTGTTACTTCTCCTGGTATAGTTGTTGTTTTCCTGTCCCTTCTCAAGAGTCTGTGGACTTCAATGCACCATAGTGCAGTGCAGGATTTTGGCTTGAGGACATTCCCAATTTTCACTTGTGGCATGGTGGCTCAGTGGTTAGCTCTGTTGCCTCACAGCAAGAATGTCCTGGGTTCAAACCCCAGGCCATCCCAGGTCCTTTCTGTGTGGAGTTTGCATGTTCTCCCTGTGTCTGCATAGGTTTCCTCTGGGCACTCCGGTTTCCTCCCACCATCAAAAAGACATGCAAGTTGGGATTAATACTCCTGCCTGTGCCCCTGACCAAGGCAATAAGAAGAAATAACTGGAGTTGGCCCCCGGGCGCTGCATGGTGGCTGCCCACTGCTCCTAGCTACACAGCTAGGATTGGTTAAATGTAGGGAGTGAATTTGATTGTATGTATGTACAAATGACAAATAAAGTGTATTCTATTCTATTCTACTGCCGTGATTAGAAAGAGCCATACTGCTTTACATTCTCTAGCAATAAGTAAAGGTGGGAACAGATGACTTCATTAGTCCAGCTCTATGTAGGGCTCTGGGGGTGCTATCACAGCCTTAACACAGAGTAGAGGAAGCAGATCAGCATTCCAGCCATGTCCTATCTGTCTCTGTTTGCTGCACTTTCTGCACACCGAAATTGTTAAACCCTTGATACGGACAGGGAAGCAAAGCCCTTGCCAACATTTACACATCGACATGTGAAGAGATTGTGAGTATGGTAGTGATTGAGCTGTCGTTGTATGTTTAGGTTTGTGTGCGCATATGTGCATGTATGTTTGTGTATGTTTGGTGCAGTAGGTTGGAGGTGCTGCAGCAGTAACCAAGCCTGTTAAAGGATAATTCCTTTTTTTTCTTTTTTTTTTACAACCTGGTTCTTATTTTTGTAGTTTTTACCATTTTGCATACTGGTTATGATTTCATTTTACTCTCCCACTCCATTTTGGAGATTTTGGGTTCTGGTGTTCTGGTCCTCAGTGCGCCCCCCCCAGTCCTGCTTTTTCTAGTCTGCTAGATACAGTAGGGATTTTTCTCAATAATCACACTTGTCTGTACTAAACTGCTCGTGATTTAGCTGAGAACATTTCAAATGCCCGGATGTGTTCTTGATCCGCCCGCTGAATTGAGGATGTGTCAATGGTGACTTGACAGATACACATAGACGATCCCAACATTCATTCGATGTTAAAGAAACATACAAGTGTTTTTGCATGTTTTCGCCTATTTACTACAAATTGAGTATATTTTAAATCACTCCCAACCATTTTCCAAAGCGTAAAATAGTGTTTTACCTGTTTTTCCTCCCCTCAGACATAAGTTGGTCTTCATTATTTTTCAGGACGGTATGAAAATCATCCTGCGGAAACTTGAAACTTGCTTGAGATAGGTAATCCATCACAGTGAAAATTTCATCGCCTTAATTTTCTGTCGGTTATGTTATTACTGCAGGGTAATGCAGTTGAAAGCGATCTTGGAAGTTTATCAAAGGTTGCAGCTATATTTTCCAACAACGACAATCCATCCATCCATTATCCAAACGGCTTATCCTGCTCTCAGGGTCACGGGGATACTGGAGCCTATCCCAGTAGTCATTGGGCAGCAGGCGTGGAGATACCCTGGACAGGCCGCCAGGCCATCACTGGGCCTAATTTCACTTTTTTTCCCAGATCACTTTATATCCTGAAATAATACCATAAGCGTTTAATACAGTTTGTAATTTTGTGAGGGAGTTACCAGGATCCATTAAATTCTCTGCAAGTTGGGGCGTCTGGATGACAGGGGTGTCTGGCTGGTGTGGCAGTCTATTCTGTTGCCTACCAACACAGGGATTGCCGGTTCAAATCCCCATGTTACCTCCGGCTTGGTCGGAGGTCCCTAGACACAATTGGCCATGGTCAGTCAGGGCGCCTGTTTGGGGGGAAAGGGGAACTGGGGGGGAATAGCGTGATCCTCCTACGCGCTGCGTTCACCTGGCGAAACTCCTCACTGTCAGGTGCAAAGCAGCGGCTGGCAGCTCCACATGTATCGGGGGAGGCATGTGGTAGTCTGCAGCCCTCCCCGGATCGGCAGAGGGGGTGGACCAGTGGCCGGGACGACTTGGAAGAGTGGGGTAGTTGGCCAAAGTAAATTGGGGAGAAATTGGGGTGGGGGGGGGGTCCCAAATGAATAAATGAATAGATAAATAAATTCTCCTCAAGTTAATTTTACCACAGGCCAAAATGTATGGAAACCACTGGCTGCCTGGAAGGTAAGAAAAACGGATTCAAAATCTGAAACACTACAATATATTGTAGTGAATGAGCTGAAACATGTAAAACACTGGTATGTGGCAGTGGCAGAGGAAAGCAAAGGCCATAACTATTATAATTTCAGTATTACAGCTGTTACTTGGTCACCATATTCACTTTTGAGAAAATTCGAGGTGAGAAATCACCAGTGTAGATTTCAAACATTTGCCTGTTTTGGAAAAGTAATTCTGAGTTAAAAATTTTACTCTGACTTTATGCAAAGACTCGCCAGCTCGGGGTATTTTGCAGCACCATCAAGTGACTCTCATCTCAAACTGTAAAGTAAGGGCCCTGCCTTCTTGCGATCTTGTGAATTTGTACTTCTAAGTTCAACTTGCCAAGTGCGTGCTCCTCAAGCAAACAAAACCCAGGTTGTAAAAACCCAGAATTATCCTTTAACCTTAGCACCTTGTCTGCTGCTCATTGGTGCTTGCTTGCTTGCTCACCTGCATCCAGTGATTGATAAGGTGGAAATGATCAGTTGTAGTATATCCATGCCTCGGGGAGTTGGCAGGTAGTGAACTGTTCCATTATTGGCTGCTACAACATGAAAATGTTCACTTAAGATTATTAAGTGTGTGCATCGGGTTGGTGGGTCAATTTGGGGCTTGGGGGTCCAGGACAGGCACCTCTCTCTTTTGTTCAGCCATACTCCAGCCAAACTCAACAGCTGTTGCAGCGTGGGCAACATGATCCAGAAAGGGCTGGTGTGGGTACAGGTCTTTATTCCAACCAAGCAGTTACACACCTATTAGTTAAGCAATAGTCTTTGCTAAGGACCTTGATTTGTAGACTCAGGTGTGCAGGTCTTTGTTTCAACTGCTTGGTTGAAACAAAGACCTGCACACACACCAGCCCTTTCTGGATCATGTTGCCCATCCCTCTCTTTTGTACTCTTAATGCATGTCTGTGTGCGTGTGTCTGTGTGTGTCTGTGCGTGCGCATTAGGGGTTGCACAGACTAGTCGACTTTACTGCTCTGTGATGACTCTTAAAGCTTGACGTTGACTAGTCGCTGATCACGTGATTATGACATTACAACATGTACGCCTCAGAGAAGACAACAGGTGAGGAGCCTGGTGGCGGGTCATCACAGTAAACCAGTAGCACATGGGTCAGTAACTCATGCCAGGCCATTAACATGGGCACGTGGAGCAATTGAAAAAAAAAACCCCATCCGTCCATCCATTATCTGAACTGCTTATCCTGCTCTCAGGGTCGCGGAGGTGCTGGAGCCTATTCCAGCAGTCATCGGGCAGCAGGCGGGGAGACACAATATACTTTTTTGGATAAAAAACATTTTAGTATAAAATATAGCCAAATGATGAACTAAACGAACAATTCAGTTTAAAATATTACCGAAATGATTAATTAGTCTCAAAATACACCATTGTTTTTGACAGCAAGAGAGTGCACACAAGTGGCGTAGTCTATCATGCCCCCCTTCTGATCTGCCCACAAGCGCAGCATTACAGCGATAGGGAAAATGTAGAGAAAAAAAAGCTAGCTAGCTAGCTTTTTCTTTTTCTTTTTTTGCTTCATGTCAAAAACGACTGATGATTGCAGAAGCAAAACAAGTATGTTGTCAAATATTCGCCTCTTTCAGCTGTCTTGGACAAATGATTTTGGATTTATTTCAAGATTTGATGATGGAGCACTGTGTGCTCTATCATCAAATCATATCTGCGAAACAGAGAAACCTCAGTGTTGGGGACATTATTCATGGTTATGCTTGAGCTGAGTGAACATAGGGTGGCATGGTGACCCAGTGGTTAGTGCTGTCACCTCACAGCAAGAAGTTCCTGGGTTTGAACCCCGGGGTTGTCCAACCTTGGGGTCATCCCAGGTCATCCTCTGTGTGGAGTTTGCATGTTCTCCCCGTGTCTGTGGTGGGTTTCCTCCAGGTGCTCTGGTTTCCTCCACCATCAAAAAGACATGCATATTAGGGTTAATACTCCTGTCTGTGTCCCTGACTGAAGCATGGCAAGATGAACTGGAGTTGGTCCCCAGGCGCTGCGTGGCAGCTGCCCACTGCTCCTAGCTACACAGCCAGGATGGGTTAAATGCAGAGCACAAATTTCCCCACAGGGATTAATAAAGTATCTCAAAGAAAGGCCCGAGCTGTGTGCACTCTGCTGCGAAAATGTGTCTCGAACTTCAAGTGTAAAACGTCCATTTTGAAAGAAGATATGAGAAAAATTTCAAAGGCACCAACAAACTCTTGGCATTGAAAGATGCGTGGGTGTTCAGCGTAGCTCCTGATGAGAGTTTGGAATGACGCCCTACGTCTAGCAGTGGTTACCAGATATTGCGACAAACAAGGCTTGCACTAAATCAGTAAGATTAATTTTCTTTTATGCCCCAGTAATTTTCATATATTTGCACAAATAAAGTGTCTCTGTGTGCCTAGTTGTGTGTAGCAAGATGAGCATTGGACAAACAAAACACTTCCTCGAAGCCAGCTGGACCAGCTGTTCTATTCAGTTTGCTTTTCTGAGCTCAAACTCGACTCATGTCTCTTCTTGATGATACCTCCCCCTTAACATGTTTTCCATGTGAGTCCTTATGGCTGACGTTGAACATTTGGGGCCTAGGTGGCCTCATGGAGCCCCTCTGACAGATGACTCAGCAGACCTGGCCAAGGCATTCATTCACTCATGTTGATGGAGTCTGGGAGCAATTCACTGCCAGTCCACCATGCTGCCTCTTAAGTGCTGCTGGGGATGGGTGGCCGGCACTTGAGGCATCAACTGACTTTAATTAAAGTGGCAATGGAGGGTGCACCCCCACCCCTAACTCACCAACTTTGATTTATGAGCAGGTGGGGACTTTGATTTCAAACAGACCCCCTTGACACTCCCATCTCAGCTCATTTGATTAAGGAGAATGACTCCCTTGTTTAAGAAAACACTTTCTGGTCCTTGTTACAATAAAATGAATGGGAATTGAACAGCTGTGTTGAGTTTACAGTAGAAACTGTGTCTCTGCTAGGGGTAGCGTTCTCCAGGACAATAATTTAGATACTGAGGTCTCTCTCAGTGGTGGATCAGAGACTGAGGAGTCTTGTCATCAAGACATATGGGTTCCATACAAATGTTGATCGATGCTTTCATCTTCACTGCAACAATTTTTTCCTTTCATTGTAAATCCACACCCCATATGTCGCAATACCCACTTGTTTTTGCCTCAGTCTCTAATGTCATAAAAGATTTGATTGATTGATCTGCATTTTGCTAAGCTTTCTTGACGTTAAACATTCTGCAACACAAACCATTCATCGATGAGTTCCCTGGATAATGGTTGTCATTGAAACCGAATCGACACGTAGGACTGCGCACTTGCAGCAGAGCATTAGTCTCGAACACAGGTTTTGCATGGTCTTCCAGATAAACACACCAAAAAGAATGGCAGCTGCTAGCAATCTGTTTGGTGCATTGCTTCACCGTGCACAGACAAATCTACTCATATGCAGCAGCCGTTTTCCTCCAGTGAGACGGCACGTGAAATGATGTGTCACATCGAGAGGTGCTTCCTCAGATTTTCCCTCCGGTACCTCCCTCCCTCCCTCTCACACATCTTCCTCTCTATCTCCCTCCTCGGCTGATTGTGCTAATCTCTCCTCCCAATTGTTATTCTGATAACGCGGCTGTTACATAACTCTCCAAAACCAGAATTGAGAGATCAGACACTTAGATGGATCCTCCTCGTGGCCAAAAAAAGCAAGGAAAGGGTGAGATTGAGACAGAGGAAGAGAGGGAAAGAGAGAAAAATGGAAAACAAGCGTGAGGCAGGATCTTCTTAGAGTACAGGTCGTTGTTGGACAGCTCATTATATAAAAAGAAAGCATTTGATATCTGTTAATCAACTTAAGCTTAGACTCTTTAAGCTCCTTCTGGCTGATGGGGAGGAGAGGACGGGAGGTGGCTGGCAAGAGATGGGATCAGGATTTAGTTGGGGTTTGATCTCCAGGCACTCAGAACTCTTCCCTGAAATCCTCAGTCACCCTGTATTGCTTTAGATCGATATGTGTGGTAGCCAGAACCTCTGCAATATGCAGCTGTCTACCATACTGGTTTGGTTTGCTCTGCGTTTCTTTGTAGAGAAAGATTTCATTCTTCCTACTGTATGTGCTGTAAAATAAAGGACCTGGAATAAAGGACTTTTCCTTTAGGTTTTTTTTCCCTTTTATGTAATTGATTGAAAATATCACCTTTTTTTCTCTTTCCACTATTTTTACCATTCATATTCCTACTCATTCATGGCTGGAGAGCAAAATGAGGTGAATGAATGAGTGTGAGTGATGACTGCACTGTGCCCAGATCTGTTTAGATGGTCTCACTGGGTTTATTCTCACTGGCAGAATACAGAGTGGGCATTTCACTTCAGTGTACCTTAGAAACTTGAGATTGGTCAAGTATGTCTGTGAAGCCAGAGTAAGATGTCCTGTTTGTGTGTGTGTGTGTGTGTGTGTGTGTGTGTGTGTGTGTGTGTGTGTGTGTGTGTGTGTGTGTGTGTGTGTGTGTGTGTGTGTGTGTGTGTGTGTGTGTGTGTGTGTGCGCGCGCGCGCGCGCATTTGCATCTTTGAGGTAGCCCCATAAAGAGGGAAGACTAGTGAAAGTGAAGAAGAAGGACTGAGAATGGGTAGGAGAGCATGGGGGACTTTGGGGTGATTCCACCACTTCTTAGCTGTAATGGAGAACAGCTGCCTCAATAACCTGATTAAACATGAGGACTTCTTTTCTTGATCTACTGCAGGGAAAGTGAAATGATACTTGATAACAAGCTTCCTATTCAAACCAATTCAAATTCTGGCAACAGGTCACTGTGGCACCACAACAGCTTGGCTGCAAATCTCAGCTCCATTTCCCTGAGTCGGGGCAATATGGAGATCGCTCTGTATTTTAAGGGCTTGATTAAGTTAATGCACTGGGGACGTCTGTCTCCAATTGGCAAGGAAAAGATTGAGTTCGTGATTACAGCCTGAATTTCTGACTGAACTAAATCTGTTTAAACAGGAGAATGAAATGTATACATACACGAGCAGCTTAGTGAGGGTACCTTTGACTCAAACAAATTAAAGAGAAAATTTACATTTGGTTGTCACTAGTGCAGTGCCCATTTGGGTGTAATCCCCCTCTGACTACAATGTGGGTTGCAATAGCAGAGTGTCGCTGTTCGTCCGGTCGCCACAGGAATAATATGTCTATGTATGTACTATGTCTTCACTTCGATTTTCAATTTTCTCGACAATCACTCATCCAAACAACTTTACACTCAACACTGCACTTCCGTGGTCCTCAGCAATACACTCGCCAAGTGTGAAGTCGATCGGATGAACGCTTGTGGAGAAAATCGCAGGACAGACATACAGACGGAGGCTCCTTGCATTTTGGTTAAATGACTACAAGGGTCACTGATACACACATTTGGAGCGACAGACAACGATTGCGTTGCAAAACAGACAGCAGGATTCTAGCCTCAGCATGGAGTAGCTCTCTGTGTCCCGATGCTCACTGTTACTTCACTGATGACTTTTACCTAGCAGATTGCAGATTTTGTGTGTCATTTAATCCTTAAGGTAAGTGTCATTGGTTTTGCAGTGGCGTGGACCTGTGATTAGAGGCTTAGCCATGCATTTAAGTAATTTAAGCCCCTTTATCTTAACTCTCAGGGGGAGGAGGACATTCCTTTCTGATTGATCCACCTCCACTCACCTTATCCTGTCTGAATGATGATGCTCTGTTCTTAGGTTGGCAATATGAGCATAGGTCAGAGGTAGAGGATAAGGCATGAGAGGGGATACCTTTATTACAATGAACCCTATTGAAATTTTCCCATCCAGGTATAGGACATAAACACATAGATACACATGCACATTTGCTGCATATCACACAAAAAACATGCACTCACAGAGCACAGAAGAAGTAACCCCCTTGTCCAGGCAGGTCTGGGCAGATTATAGCTGAAGGCCGGTAAGAGCATTAAGCAATCTATACTTATCCTTCTGATGAAATTTGAATTAAACAATTAATTAGTTATCAACACAAGGTTTAGTTTTGGAAAGCATATGCCATTGAGCCAAATGTTTCCTTCCTATGACCAATTCAAAAGACAGAGTCGAGTCAAAATGGATTGTAAGTCACTTAAATCAGTTATTAAAATACTCCATACACTGTCTTCAATCTTTTTGTGTACTTAAAACATTGTTCACCTCTTATTTTCATGTTTTCAAATGTGTGTGCTCGTTAGTGCAAGTGTTTGCATGGCTCCCTGTGTACGTTTGTGTCTGTACCTCTGTTGAGTGTGTGTGTGTGCACACACTCAACAGAGGCACGTGGGCTGTCTTATGATGCAGGATTTACTAGCAAGCTGGGAGGATAGTGGTGTCACCCTGCCTCTAATTGGCTGACCCCAGAGATTTTTCTTGTGCAGATGTGGGGACAGGTCCCCCCCCCACCCCACCCCACCACCACCACTCCCTTTCTCCTAGAAGTGCAGTCCTCCTCCATCCCTCTCTTCATCAATCTTACTGCTTCACTCTGGACTACGATAACCCCCCTCCCTCCTACCCACGCGTGCACGCACACACACACACGCGCACATACACCTCTGTCTCACTCTCTCTGCCGCAGCTGCTTGCAGCACAGTGCAACACTCTGCAAGTGACTGCTCCCCATCTGGTACCCCTCCCTTCTCGTCTCTCAGCCTCCCGTTTGCACTAAAGACTATGGGTACACATTTAGAGAGTGAGGGTGAGAAAGATTAAGTGGAAAAAAGAGAGGTAAGTCGGGGTGGGTGGTGGTGGTGGAGAATCATTCATTTTTATCGTTCAAACATCTTAATGTTTTCTGTAGGCAGGAAAGAAAGGAAAATGGGAGCATAGGTTGAAAAAGTCAACTGTGTAGCGCCTACATTTATTAACCCTTACATGTATTCAACAGTTATTTACTCAGATGACGCTTTTGGCTTGTATTTTGTTCCTGGTTTTAAATCAGTGTTGATAGCCATCCGATGTCGAGGAGACATAGGAGGGGGGCACGGTCTCTCCACTGCTACACTAACTGTAGCAGTGTTGGCTCGGGATGAAGGAGAGGCTTGCATGTTTGTGTCTGCTTTACAAGGTCAAATGCACCTCACACATGATCACATGTGAGCGCATATGTATGTAGAACTGACGCACATATACCACACCTTCACCTAGCACTTAGTCAGCACAGTGAGGCCGGTCCTCTGAGGGAGTCGGATGTCGCCACCTAGTGCTAAGACAGCAGACTTAATGATCATGGTTTGAGCGCTGACATCATTTTATTTACCCTCTTCCATGCGCGCCTTCTCCTCCTCCTTCGTTCAAACGCTTAGTGTACTCATCTCGTTAACATAATCCCACTGTCCCACCTTGTATTGTGTTTTGGATTTTATATGTCTGCTGTAATGAAGCCCTTAATAACAGATAAAAACCCTTAATATAAAACAACCCTTTTGGAGACTTTGCTTTTATCTCTTTGTTTGGCCTCATCTCTCTGCAATGGAAGCTAATGGAGAGAAAACTTAAGCACAAAACGATGAACCACTTTGACCTCTCTGCCCTTCTTGTCCTGGGGCAGAGCGGTACTGTGTGTGTGTGTGTGTGTGTGTGTGTGTGTGTGTGTGTGTGTGTGTGTGTGTGTGTGTGTGTGTGTGTGTGTGTGTTAAGGTGCCCCCACCAAGAGCAAACAGCTGGCCACATGACAGCCTTAATTAGCTCATGCCTGAATCGCAGCAAGACTGTCCATAAAGTACAACTTAGTCGAGTACGTGATATTCACACACATCTGCAAACGCACACACACACACACACACACACACACACACACACACACACACACACACACACACACACACACACACACACACACACACACACACACACACACATCATTGAAAATCAAGCTTTACTGTCTGTGGATCTGAACTTCCCAAATTCAGATTGTAGTCTCTACATTTATCCTTTTGTCCCATCTCTGGTGAGAAGGAGAGGGAACCACAGATGGATGCGGAGACACATACCGGCAAGTCCAATATGTGGACTGTTCACCTTAACTGGATCTTCTGAAATGATGATCTGCCTTGAGTGTACCATATCTCCCCTCCCTCTGTTTCACTCCTTCCACCCTTTCCCGTTCTCTCTGTTATGCTCACCTTTTACCCCTCTCTCATCTCTCTCCGTCCCTGCAGAGTTCAAGTAATGTAAAATATATAGATGAGCTTGAGGCAGTGCAGGATAGTTAGTCTGCTAGAAATGGAGAAAGTGGTTGTCGGAGCATAGACCATTGTGACTTTGGCCTTGACACTTGCCTCCGGCGCAGATCTTTAATTGCTAGCACACTGATGGAATGCTGCACCATTGTGTGTGTGTGTGTGTGTGTGTGTGTGTGTGTGTGTGTGTGTGTGTGTGTGTGTGTGTGTGTGTGTGTGTGTGTGTGTGTGTGTGTGTGTAAGCTAGCGAGTGAGCGAATGAGTGAGAGAGAGAGAGAGAGACAGCGAGAAGGAATGTGTGTGCAGTGGCATATGTACCCTTGCTTGCATGCGGGCCTTTTTGCGGGGCCATGTTGCAGCCTCTTAGATCTTGAGCTTTTACTAAAATAACTCCTTGATCATTAATTTGACCATGTGTCTTCCACTTTCATTTTTAAAGAGATCTGTAACCAGCAGATTTACTGTTGCTGTACTTTTTGACACGTCTAAATGGTCAGAATGAAATCCATATAACAGTTACACTCCTCTACTAGGAGTGACAACAGCGGACCTTCTGCTAAAATCAAGAAATAAACAAACCAACAGTCCGTGCTCAGCTCTGGATGGAAAAGTATAGAAAACCTTTCTTTCTTGCTGACAGGAGGCAAGAGGATATCGAATGCATGTTTAGTTTGGATGTAAATGTTCTGAAAGCAGTCTAACATCTGGGCTGTGACTTCTTTGGAGAATTCAGTATGCTGTGTGTGTGTGTGTGTGTGTGTGTGTGTTCAATCACATGTCAATCTATCCCACAATGGAACTGACAAAAATTGCCGTTTCACAACAGCAGTTCTGTCAGTGTCTTCATTTCTTTCTCTCTCATCTGTCTGTATTACATACTCTCTCTCTCATTGGCCTTTTTTCCCTGCCCCAAAGAAAGACTAATTGACTCTCTCAATTTAATTTTTCCATTAATTAATAAATCCTTTATGAAAATGGGCCCAGCTCACTCATGTTATACATCCCTGGTGGGAGTAACACACATAAATTGAAGAGATCTTGGCTTTGGCTCGTACATTTCTTCTTGCATTCTCCGTCTCTCCTGTTTGCCCTTGGTCAGAGGGTTGAAGGTCAGCATAAAACTTTCTCTTTAAAAAAAACTCTCTGTTTTCCCATCATTCATCAGATTTCTTTCCCCACATCCCCTGTTGTCACTCCAGTCAAGGCATTTTTGCAATCCTGCTTCCTGCTGAGTCGATGAAACCAGACCCACTTTATCACTCACTCTTGTTCCTCCCTCCCCTCCTCCGCCATCTCCCGCTGCCTTTGTCTTTTATGGCTAGCATTCTGCTAATCTGCCATCTAGTGATAGTCATATATCACTTCACTGTTAATCTGCTGCATTATTGATTTCAATATAATAACAGCATATCCCTCGCATCATTGTTACTAAAGTTTGTATTTTGCTTTATTCCTTACTTTGCATTTGCCCTTTTCTTTTTTCCACAGGCACAAGTATCAAATTATTAGTTGTGCGTATTTCTCCTCAATGTTTTAATGTTTTGGTTTGTTTTAAGTGTACACGCTCTTCTTGGAATATGCTCAGAATATCCTCAACCAAGTTGTACCGTTTGTATGACGGTGAACATCAGACTTGTGTGTCTAGTCAGTCATACTTTGTGTGTGTGTGTGTGGGGGCCAGGTGAGGCCATCAGTTTCTGTGTGGCCGAGTGAACATTAGTGGAGTGGAAGTAGCTAGAGAGTCAGCATCTCTGTTTTTCCCTCCCAGAGATCTGGGCAGATGTTTAGGGAATGCCGTCCCATGAGAAGCCCCTCTTCTCCTCGGCTTAGGTTTGACCTTGTGTGCTGTCCCTAGATAGCAGTAATTCCTATAGTAAAAATGCCATTGTAGCACAACAATTGCCAGTGGGACTGGCGGACCAAGAACCTGGACCATCTGGCCTACCTCCATTAACAGACACTCCCTCCGCTAGTGGCCTGGCTTCCTGCACTCCCAGCACTCCTGGCCCAATGTTCGAGGTGCTCCCTGTAGGTCTGAGAGAGCTGAGGCCGAAGCTGGGCCCTATGGAAAAAGGAAGAGGGAGAGTTAAGTCAAGTCAAGTCCATTTTATTTGTATAGCCCAATATCACAAATTACAAATTTGCCTCAAGAGACTTTACAGCAACACAACATCCTGTCCTTAGACCCTCACACTGGATAAGGAACAACTCCCTAAAAAAATAACCCTTTAACAGGGCGAAAAAATAGGAAAAAACCTCAGGCAGAGCAACAGAGGAGGGATCTCTCTCGCTCCCAAGACGGACAACGTGCAATGGATGTTGGGTTTACACAATTTACAGAATATAATATTGAAAGAGGATAAACAGAATTATAAAATTATTAAGAAGATGAGCAGGATGCCAAGCAGTGTCCAGATGCCACCGGAACAGCCCAGGACCCAAGCCACACGACCGGCATCACCATGTATAAAGTACAAAAAAGAGCGGGGACATGGTGCAGGGGTTATGGGCTGCTGTGTGGAGGTGTGTGTGAGTGTGTGGGTGGTTGAGTCCTGAGCCGGTCTCCTTGGGATGGGGTGGAGGAGGTCCGAAACTGCCGAGGTAGTCCTACGCCAGGGTTATGGCCCTCCCCAGGTCATCCAGATGGCACTGGACCCACTCGGCAGTTGCAGGGGGAAGGCAGGCGATGAACTACTCCAGTGCCACTAGCTGGATGACGCCATCGCTGTCATCTGGGCCTGGTTGCAGCCAGTGCCTCATGGAGCTGCCACACTAGAATGAAGGGACATCCGCTAGTGTCCTCCAGTGCAACCGTGCTGAACAGGTGCTGATGTCCCTCTGGCATGAGCCCCACCTGGTCCAGGAGTAGTAGTTTCCTTGGAAGGATGCTGATAGGCTTTGTGTGGTGGCTTGTGCCTCCCCGGTGAGCAGGGGAGCATGCTCACAGCCCATTCCTCCTCTGGCCACTGTGGGTGGCCAGAGGAGGAAGTGGAGTGCTCTCAAAGATGGCTAGTAAAGCTTCAGGGTCGTTGGCAGATGTCATCTTAGGGAGGGTGATCTGGGGCCGAGGAGACGTGAAAGCTCCCAGATCACCCCAGCCTGAGGGGAACACAGCAGCTCCCTCAGCAGAGCCCTGTCTTGTGCCTGCTGGGCGGCCAGCCCCTGCAGGACTTGTGTCTGCTGCTGCTGCACGTCGATGAGATTGTGGAGGGCTTGCCCCATTGGAGACTTCTGTTGCTCCATTGTCACCCGTACGGGCCACCACTGTGGCACAACTGTTGCCACTGGGGAGGATTCTAGGATGGAGGGGCGGACACGGTATCGACTGAACACAGGATTTCTATTTACAACGTCCATATAAAAGTCTCTCAACGTCTCTCCCACAGCACTGTATGGACCAGTCTGCTGTGGTGTGCTGCCCCACTCTCTCCCTTTCAGAGCGGCGTCTGGTTCGCTTGCCGTCCCCTGTGTTCATGTCCGTATCAGTGTCAGCCCAGGGCCCAGCTTCACTGCAGAATATATATCAAGCGGTTTGCTAGTTGGCTCACCTGTGGCTCATCATTAATCAGCCTCGCTGTTGCGTCGGCTCTCCTGCAACCCATGCCCCCGTCCGTCTCTCTGCCTGCAGCTGAGGCGAAACCAAACCCCACTACCACAGCCATCTTTTTGGTTCATCTGGATTGTATAGACATATGCAAACTCCTGCACAATAACTTAATTTTTTTTATTGAATGTTTACCTCCAACCCCGCCCTCACTTTCCCCACAAACTGCTACACATGGTGTGTGTGTGTGTGTGTGTGTGTGTGTGTGTGTGTGTGTGTGTGTGTGTGTGTGTGTGTGTGTGTGTGTTTGTTTGTTTGTTTTCACCTATGGGCCTGCACAGTCATCCAGGCATCTGTTCCCTTCAACAGCAAGATTAATGTGAGAAGTGCAAAAAAAAAGAAAGAAAAGAAAATATAGCTGTGTAGACAGATAGAACAGAATGGAAGCAAGTGAGGGCATCAGAGGTCAGAGAAGGAGATGAATAGAGATGAGTGGAAGTCTTGGGGCAGAAATGCCCTGTGATAGATGGGTCAGCTAAACGAGCATTTATTCTAGATTGTCTGTCAAAATGAATGCTGTACATAAAAGAGGTGATAAGTAAGAGCAGGTTTGGTGTATGTATTTCTTCATTCCTTACATATTACCCGGTGGAGTGCGGGTCCAGGATATTTTGGTCTTAGCTCCCCCTGCTGGCCAGAGCAGAGTTGGGCTCTGATTTTATATTCATGTCCGGTGTGACTTTAGCAGCATCAGAACAGGTTGACAGCGCAGCATGATCCAGGCAGTAGCCTGAGTGTTGGGTCAAGGACGAGCAGCAGTGTACATACAGTGTCCTATGGCGAGGAGAGTAGTGGGATGTGACGTGTGAAGGAGTTGTTTGATATGGATGCAGTGTTCTATACAGTAGCTGACATACAGCATCACACATTACCGCAGACATCAATACAGCATGTTGTTCACAGACAAACTGTGCCCCCCCACCGCGACCCCCCACCCGCCCCTGCCGTTTTCTCTGATTCAGTGCTGGGATTTAATGCTGATCTGCAATGTTGTTATGCAGAGTCATCAATTATTCACTAAGTTATGGATTTCTGCTCTTATTCAGGCCTAGGGCCGGGTGGCAGGCGGTTGACAGATGAAGAGATAGAATTCGAGGGTGAGGAAGTTGAGAAATCAAATATTACCGTACCATTTATATATAGTGTATATATATATATATATATATATATATACCATAGTTGTAAAGGTAGTTACCTTCCATTCTGTTGAATGAGAACATTCACAGACAACGCTTTCAAGCTTAATGCTGTTGATTACTCAAACATCTTTCTCGGCTTGATTAGATGTAGCTGAGAAGATAAGGGACATTTATGTTGCAGACCACCTGATGTATTTGTCATGTGGGTAACATCTGTCTCCAAGTTGATAAGATGTCACCGTCTCACTGTGACCGTGTGATGAATTCATCATGTGAGCTCATTTCCTCTACATAGATACTCCTGGTGGCTTCTATGAATAGCTACATGCCTGCATACATAATGTAGGACTGAAACGGTGAATATTTTTTAGTGGTATTAAGCGAAAGTCACATAAAAATCCCTTGGTTCAAGAGCAGACTACTGCAGCACAGGCTGTTTCAGAGCAAAATTCTATAAATTCATCAAGCAGAGAGGGACAGTAAGAGGGATTTGGGGTTCATTTGTCAGTGATAAGCAAAGGAACATTTTATGAACAGCTAACAGGAAAAGGAGACATTACGGGACAGCAGAGATGAAGAGGGATGTCACAGGGGACACCTCCTCTCCTCCCAAGGAGGACTGGTATCCAAGCATGCCTTGCCAGTCCCACTGCAGAACTCATGAATATGGAGATGGAGCTGATTGATGGTGGACTGCCATGATGAGAGGCATGCAAACGAAAGATAGCTATCACGTGGAAGAGATATAGACGTGGTTATAGATTGATAGCATCATTGAGGATAACAGAGGATCCAAATGCATGAAGTAAGCACAGGGAGACATGTGTGTACACATTGTGTGCGTGCACGCGCGCGTTGTGTGTGTGTGTGTGTGTGTGTACCGGGTTTTTCTATTCTAATGGGGACCAAATGTCCCTATCAGGATACAAAAACCTGAAACCACCTACTTTATGGGGATATTGTATAGGTCTCTATGAGGAAAAGGGTCTATTTTAGGGCTAGGACTTGGGTTTAGGGTTAAGAATTAGGATTAGGTTAAATTTAGGGTTAAGGGCTAGGGAATGAATGTAGTCAATGAGAGATCCCCAAAAGTATAGGGTGACGTGTGTGTGTGTGTGTGGGGGGGGGGGGTGAGTGCTCGCATGTTCGTGTGCAACATTTGTAACTTTTAGTGTTGTCTGTCCTCTAGCAGGTCAACGGTAAGTCTGCCGTAGTGTGTGCTTGCTGTCGAGGTAGAGACACAGTGTGGTAGAGGCAGGCCCAGGACTGGGTGAGCCACAGCACTGCATGACCATGAATGATTAAATGCAAGGAGGGGTGAGCACCTTCCTGTCACTGACAAGATGCACAGTGGTTTTTTGACACCAAGACCAGATTTATGTTCATAGCCGAACCAATCATTGTGTCGATGTTTTGACAAATAGTGTGGATTCCTTCCTGGTGTATTGATTATTATTACTGCACTGTATCAGAGAAGTGAGAGTTCACGCCCACACTGAACAGACCCATTTCTGTATTTATACAAACACCATCCTTGCGCATTTTCTGCGAGTTCACTGCAGCCTTACATAAGTGTGAAACATGGGAAAGGAGCAAGCAAATAGATGCAAATTGAGAAAAACATTTTTTTTCTTTAACCTGTTCCATTGCTATCTTTCATTACAGACTGTGGGCTATATGGGGGCCTTGGGTTTGGGTGGGGTTGGGTGGATGGATGGATGGCTTTTGAGTTAGCGGAGGTGGAACCAGAGGGTCAAGAGTAGGAAGTGTGCTTATTGATCGGTGTGTTTTGTTACTCTTACATGAACATTTTTGTATAACGTATGCCCCAATTTTACAACACAATAATAAGAAGGTATTTATACACACACTTACAGTTTTCAGATATGCTTTTATCAGTTTGAGCTCTCACTCAGTCAGGGCCAAAGGACAAAACCATGCATATAGTGCTTGTGTAAGAGATAGGTGGAGGTGGTGTCGTGTTTCATGGAGCACATACTATGGTATCACTCATGGTCCTATGTAATGCAGTCTGCATATGTATTAATATTACAGGATGACTGCAGCCACTGACCACAGCCATAGTATACGTAAGGACGTTTCAAATCATTTCAAAGGTCAACTGTTATACTGTACATGACAAAAGATTATTAAGGAAAGATTGTGAATAGTAGTTTTCCATAGTACTAAGGTCTCCTTGTTTTGTTTTTCTTATCAGGCTTTACTTCCTCTATCCTATCCTTTTCATGCTCAGTGTTTCTTCTTCTCTTCTCTCATTCTTCTAGCAGATATGGTAAGTGGGTAATGGCGGTTTGACAGGCCACAACATTGTCAACTGAGGTTCCCAATGTGTGCTATACCTACAGCCTCGTCTTAAGATGTTGTCATATTGTGATGAATTCAAAACAAACTCAGACATTATATAAAACAATTCGGTAACACTTTAGTATGGGGAACATAAAAAAACTTAATTACTAGTGAATTAGTAATGATCAAGATGTCACTTTAGCATGGGGAACATATCCTAAGTAACAAAAACTTAATTTACAGTAATTTAACACTATTAACACTTGTAGTTTTGTGTTTCGTTATGTAAGAACAGACCATATTCATTAAGTGTTAGTAAGGGAGAATAACTCTTCTTGTGCTACTACCACCTTATAAAGTCCATACTAAGCAAAGCATATTGAGATGGTACTACTAATAAGCAATAATTCTGAGGTTATAGAGGGAAAACTCATAGTTAATGGCTTACTGGTTGTATAATAAGGCCATGCAGAATAAGGCATTAATGAGTACGTAATAATGACCAATTAAGAGCCAATATGTTGCTAATTTGCATGCTAATAAGCACCTAATTAATGGTGACTACGTTCCCCATACTAAAGTGTTACCAACAATTCTATCTTCATTCATCTCTGTCATTGCTTGTATATTTTGTGTCACTCTTAAGATAACGTCATCTTAAAATGTGGGATTGGGCAACGATGGTAGTGAAGCCAGCAGCGCCGCAGGTGTTTCCATGCACAGCACACAGACAGCAGGGATACTGGCACACTCACGTCCATGTTGGGGAGAGCACGCGTCACATATCGTAGGCAGAGGGTTATGTGTGCATGTTGTAGATGAATGGCAGTGTGTGTTCTTGGGAGCAATGGCTTGTGTGTGTGTATTTGTACCCTTAACAGATTGAGGACGGCAGAGGGAAGTGAGTATCTAGCACGGCACTTCCATAACTGTTCATCCTTCTTTCATGCTCCATTTATTCAAAATGGAAGCCCATCTGCTGTTTCGATAGACGTTTTTTGGTTTTTTTCCCCCCTCCATGCTGGTAAGGCCTGTTTGTGTCTGTAATCTGTAGTCCACGCTTTTCACATGGTGCACATGCCCATGTCCTTCCTGGTGAGGTAAGCACAGCTTTCACCAGCGTGGTTATAGCGGGAAGTCCTGTATAGTACTACAGCTTTGGAAGACTGTATTTTAAACCCAGGGCTTTCATACAGCAGGAAACAAATGAGATGTGAATGCAATCTCAGACCGTTTTCACTGTATTTTTACGTGTGTTAATAATTAGGGGCCACTGGTGAAGTTTGTTTGAATGCGTTCTCATTCAGAAATACTTACATCAGAGTTTTGTTTTTGTTTTTTATTGTCGTGCATTTTAGGCATCTGTTGTGGAGGGTTGTTTCAAGTTAGCGTAGTCTTTCCTGAGCACACCGTGTCCTCTCCTCCTTTAAATGACCAGAGAAACGTCAGATTTGGTAGTCTTGTTAACTTCTCTTCACCGTATTTGCACCTCGTATACCAACTGTCGTTGACTATAATGCATTCTTACTAACTGAATGCCTTTCCCACACACGTTACCCCCTCCTATAAACAAGTCCTTTCAGTAGGGTCAAGAATATATACAACCTTTTTTTTGTGCTTTTTTAAGAATTCCCCCCTCTTAACCCCTTCCAGCATTTCTAGTTTCAAATACAATGTCCACTTTCACCACATCCAGTCTTAACCACCCTCTTATCTCTCCTTTGTACTTCTTTCCACCCAGGCTTCTCTTTTTCAAGAGGGTCATATGTGTTCTCTCTCTCTCTCTCTCTCTCTCTCTCTCTCTCTCTCTCTCTCTCTCTCTCTCTCTCTCTCTCTCTCGCTCTCTCATATGTACGCTTCTTTATACATTATCACCTTTACTTGACCATCCCCTTGACCCACTCTGGCTGTGCAAATACCTTCTCAAGTACACTCTTCCTGTTTCAGAAGGCTTTGTCAAAGGCTTGAGGCTACTTGTTGGGTTTTGTGTGTGTGTGCGTGTGTGTGTGTGTGTGTGTGTGTGTGTGTGTGTGTGTGTGTGTGTGTGTGTGTGTGTGTGTGTGTGTGTGTGTGTGTGTGTGTGTCTCTCTCTCTCTCTTTCTCCCTCTTCTCATTCTGATCTGTGTGTGTGTGGTTTGGATAGAGGTGATGTGCTGTGTGGGAAAAGTGGTGTTGTATTCTCAGGCACAGGTGTCCACTGGTTTGGGAGTTGCTATTTCGGTGCGTTACCTCAGTTCATTAAACCCAGTATGAAGTGGCCTTACTTTACATGCTGAGTTACAATAGTGAGTGTGATCTTGAAAGTCTTTCTCCTTCCTTTGACTCTACAACAAGCTGATTTGAAGGATCTGATAATGCATTGGGATTGTATATTTACTATTTAAGCTTAAAAGAATAGAAATGTGTGTACTTCATCTCTCCCTCTCCCTCTCCCTCTCCTACGCTCTCATCCTAGAAGTCATTATAATACACAGTGTTCAAAAGGGGACTGAAAAAGAAGGGGATAAGGATTGAGACAAAGAATTAAGTCTCATAATGAAAGAAATATTTATTAACTGTGTTTGCACATACATGTCCTTTCCCCCCACTTACCAAGAAAATCCCTCCTCTTAATGCCAAAATAAAATGTACTGTCTTTATTAAGGGGAAGTAGTCGCTCTTAGAAAGAGATGGCTGTCAGAGGGTTGGGGTTTTTTTCCAGCTCATTTTTCAACATTAAGTCTATCAAACTCCTGAATTTATGAACCGCATTCACCTCCAGCGGGAGCATTTTATCATTTTGGAACGCGGCAGAAGAAAATTAAGCTTTTAGCATTTTCAAACCTGGCTACCACTGCATTTGAAGATCATGTAAAATTAGCCGTTGATCTACCATAACCTGGTCTAAGACAGATCTTCGTATACATTTCACTAGAAAAACAGAATGCATAGTGTGATGATTTCTATGACCTTTCATGCAAACGTTTACATAAAACCTCCCTCCCTTCTTTTTTTGGGGGGGGATTTTCCCCCCTTCTTTCTCCCCAATTGTATCCAGCATACCCCACTTTTCTGAGCTGTCCCGGTCACTGCTCCAGCCCCTCTGCCGATCCAGGGAGGGCTGCAGACTACCACATGCCTCCTCTGATACATGTGGAGTCGCCAGCCACTTCTTTTCACCTGACAGTGAGGAGTTTCACCAGGGGGACGTAGCACGTGGGAGGATCACGCTATTCCCCCCCAGTTCCCCCTCCCCCCGGACAGGCGCCCCGACCAACCAGAGGAGGTGCTAGTTCAGCGACCAGGACGCATACCCACATCTGGTTTCCCATCCGCAGACATGGCCAATTGTGTCTGTAGGGACGCCCGACCAAGCTGGAGGTAACACGGGGATTCGATCCAGCGATCCCCTTGAAAACCTCCCTTCTTAATACAACAGCTGTTGTATGGCTGTGATATTTAGCCACATTTCTTGATTCTTTGGTAATCAACTGTAGTTGCCGTTAGAACGAAGATATTTAGGTGGCGAAGGGGAGCAGACATTCTCTAATCAAGCAGCTAGGATAACAAGGTTTCATTTTTGCCTAGGAGTCTCTTTAATTTGCCTTTTCAGATAAGGCTGCACTCAATTTGGGGCCAGCTTTGCTCAAAGCTCCTCTGGATCTAGATTACTCTAGAGGAATCCATAGCAGAATGACAGAAAAAAGGAGCATAGCAGTGGTGGTGGAGGTTGGTGGTGGTGATGGGGGTGCTTTCTTCTCCTCTCTGGCCTCTGGCAGGCCTATGCGGAGGGTTCAGAGATGGAGGACGACACAGGGTTTATGGAAAAACAGGCTTTCTTTAATTCAATAATTACTTTTACACATTTCAATAATGTCCACTCCACGCTCTGCACTGGCTGGTGCTCAGTGGCGTGTGGAGACTTTTTACCCTCTGTCTTTTCTGTCTGGGGACTTTTTTTCTCTCCAACTTTGTGCTTGTCTCTCTCCTCTGTCTCCACGGGAGACTTCTCCTCCTGCTTGTGATTCACTGCAGTCTGTGTCAGTCCTGGACCCAGCCTCACTACAAAATATAAAGGTAGTTTGGTACACCTGAGGCAGCCTCACTATTGCCTCTGCTCCTCTGTGATCTGTGCCCCCTCTCCCTCTGCTTGCAGCTGAGGCTAAACCACACCCCACTACTACGGCATCGTTTCATCCTCTGTTTCTTTCCAGTTGCACTTGACGGCTGACTTACTTTCTATTCCCTTCCCTCTGTTTTTTCTTGTCTGAGTTGTTGGCCTTGCTTATTGATGTCTTTACATCTTTGTTAATGCCATTACATCTTCTGAGTCAGTGGACCTAATACTACACGGGGGATATAAGTTGTCTGGGATTTGCCTCCATGTTCTCCTTCATATCATCGTCACCGCTCTGGGACAGCTGTCACCTAAAATTGCTCCCTGCTGAGCTAGCATGTGGTCTATCTGAAAAGAGAGAAAAGGGTAGGAAGAGAGTAAGATAGTGAGCATAGTGTTGAGAACTAGGAAAGAGAGACATTAAAAAAGTGATGACAGGCACAGGATAGCAATTTAAGAGGGAGGACTAGGACGATATGGCCATGTCAAAGGGAGTGTGAAGAGAAAGCTCCACAAAAACGGCTCAGCTGCCCACCAAATGAATGAACTGCACACTGCTGATAAGGAATAATGATGACCGGGGGGATGGTGCTAGGGATGGATACTATTTAAAGATGCATTCAGCCAGTCTCCTGTTTTGCGATGTGTGTGCATGTGTGTGTCTTGATGTATGTGCAATAATCCAGGTAAGGAAATCACACAAAGTTGAATCAGTTGATCTGGACACAACGCTTATTATAATGGTGTGTCCAGATGAACTGATTCCTGTGTGTGTGTGTGTGTGTGTGTGTGTGTGTGTGTGTGTGTGTGTGTGTGTGTGTGTGTGTGTGTGTGTGTGTGTGTGTGTGTGTGTGTGTGTGTGTGTGTGTGTGTGTGTGTGCGTGTGAAGGCTCGTGTGCTAGCATGCACATGCTTGTAGGCTTATGCCACGTGCCAATAGTGCTGACTACAGAATCAGGGAGGAGCTGCAGCAAGAAACTCAATGTGCCCTCATCATGAACACGCATAAGTTGGCTTTTCAGCAGTGTGTGTGTGTGTGTGTGTGTGTGTGTGTGTGTGTGTGTGTGTGTGTGTGTGTGAGCTTATCTCCAAAGCTGTGCATGTTTCATTGATCATGATTCATGTTGCGTTGTGTTTCAACACATAAGACCGATCCATGCGACAGTGCAGGACAACATGCATAAATACAGAATTGCAGATATTGTTTGTGCGTGCGCATGCGTGCGTGCATGCATGTGTGTGTGTGTGTGTGTGTGTGTGTGTGTGTGTGTGTGTGTGTGTTGAGTTCAGGATTGAGGGGAAGCATAAAATTAAGATGAACCCTGTTTATAGAGTGCTGCAGTGAATGGCATCCATCCCTGAGCTCAGACTCATCTCTCCTTCAGCTTGCACGTTCAGGCCACCACATGAATATGCACATGAAGATTAGATTAGATCGTTTTGTTAGCCACACGGCCGAGGCCGGTGGAATTGGTTTTCGGTACACGTTAAACTCTGCAGCACAGTACATACATGGACAACAGCAGACACTCCACATATTATCACGAACAATACAGTTACACAATAGCAAAAACAAACATGTAACGCACAACAGTTGGGTGAATGGCAGTATGCATGCCAGTGGTGTGTGCGGAGGGGACTATAGGGAGGAATTCAGTCCTTATAACTAATGGGGGAAAAAACTGTTTGTGAAGCATTTAGTCTTAGTGAACAGTGACCTGTAGCGCCTCCCTGAGGGAAGGAGCAGGAAGAGGTGATGAGCAGGATGTGAGGGGTCGGACATGATCTTCTTTGCTCGCTTTACAGTCCAGTTAGTATAGAGATTCAGCTGAGGGGAGTGAGTTGCCTATGATTTTGGATGCCTTGTTGACAATCCGCTGCAGTTTATTCCATGTTTGACTGTCCATGCCGCCGTACCATACTGTAATAGAAGATGTTATGATGGACTCGATAATAATGGCTGAGTAAAATAGAACGAGCAGTTGATGTTTGATCCAGTATTTTTTAAGCTGCCTAAGAAAGCAAAGTTGTTGTTGAGCTTTTGCAGTGATGTGTGCAGTGTTAATTTGCCACTTCAGGTTTTTGCTGATGTATGTTCCAAGGAATTTAAAAGAGTTAGTGGTGTTGATGGGGGATGGTGAAGCTAGTCATATGTAGTCAACTAGACACTTGGTCTACATACTAGACAAACATAGAAACAACCAGAGAGAGGAAGAAGAGAGAGAGCAGACTGTATAGGGAAGTAGGAAAAATAATGGAAGCACTAGATAAGGATGATATGATTTCTATTAAGGATGATATGATTTCTATGTATATCCCCAGTACATTTTTTTGTGTCGCTTGCTCCCTATATACATGTAAGGAAAGTGTCCAATTTATCATCTAAACTACACATTTTTAGATCCACAATGGACCAAATCAAGTGACTATACTTATTGTGTATTTTTGTTAAGTATTATGACTTTTGCGTATTTGTCTTTGATATGAATAGATTGTAAAATAAGCATTGAAACAGTATAATTCATAGTAAAAGTAATAATAGTAAAAGCTTTACTAACAGACTTAAAGAGGGATTGATGGCACTGTATATGAGCTAACTGTACCCCTGGAGTCCCCCCATGTATGTGGTGTGTATTTATATCTTTCCTAGTCCACCTACTATCTCTCCCACATGATGCCCTTTTAAAACTGCAAGCGCACATGGTTTGGCATCTGACTGATATTTACCTATTTGACGGACAGCATAGTCTCTCTCCAATATCACCAGCTTTGCTCTGTATATAGTACAGGAGGGCAATTATCGTATAGATGTGATGGAAGTCTGAGTGGAGACTATATTATCAACATCCTTTTCTTAATCTCTGTGCTCTGACTACTCCGGGCAGGGTCATGGGTATTTCATCTTCATCAAACACATTGCATTTATGTCCACATTTTGGGCAGTGATCACATGGTATATACATCTTAACAAAAAGGCTGTAACCCAGACGCACACCTGCACACAAAAATTAAAACACACACACACACACTCACACACACACATGCATCATCATCATCAGCATCACCATCATCATCATTATTATCATCAACAGTACTGTGGTGCGACTGAAGCGAAACCAGGGTTGGCTTTGTGGAAAGTTCTCCCAGAGGGCCGAGTCAGCGCCTCGAATTAATGGAAATGGAGAAAGGGGGACGAGGAGGGGAAAAGAGATGAACAAGAAATGTGATTCACTGCTCTCCAACATGAACCACACCAGGCTATCTCCTTTTCACAGCCGCCAAACAGCAGATCATTTGAATCAACTAGACTTCATAAGACTTAGCTTTTCAGCGCTGCTCAGTGCTGTTTGTCTTATGATATCTTCATCTGTACTGCAGGGCAGCTCCCTTTCTCTGCATATTATCATGCCGTAGAGTCTTATACTGAACAGTTCATGAACTAACATTGCCAGTGGATGATGGATACCACAACAAATTTTCTGTGTGAATATTCTGCACCCTTTCATCAAAGGGTATTTACTATATTTGAGAGATATTCATATCAGAAGATAAAGGGTTATGCTAACTCGTTAAGGAGTCAAACTGCAAAAAGTGATATTAATGGCACAACCCTTCACGTCAGGCTTGTAGATGGTTAAGGTTACATTTATAGCCCAATTTAATTTCTCCTCCTCATCACAGTCTGTTAATGTAATGGCCACTCTGGAGGCATTCGGGCTTTTGTCTTTTAAAAGTTGGAAAGACAAAGCCATTTTTCCGTGGGATTTGTCCGGCTTAATAATGTGATGTCTCTCACCTTTGTTGCTCACTGGCTGCTTTTGTTTTTCTCCTCCACTCCAGAGAATTTTACTATTCAAATTGAATTTTCAAACTTTGAATCTAATCAAGGTTGCTTTCAGTGAGGTTATATCATGACAGATGCACAGTGGCCATTAAATTTTACTGCCTATTCATATTGTGTTCACATTTTCACTGCTGCCTCGCACTATTTCAGTAGTGGCAGGGTGCGCACCGTGTATTTGTGAGGCTGAACACTGCAAGGCCCTCAATAATGAAATGTTTAAAACACTAAAAATTATCAAAATTCTTCACCAAGGTTTACGTGTAAATTTTTAATTGTTTGTTCTTATGCATGCATCCATATTTATGCATGTGTGTGTAACTTCCATATATGTGAGTATATAAGTACAAATGAGGAAAACTGCCACTCACCCAACTCAAGGGGGCTTAATGAGCATTATGTGTAGCGGAGGTAGAGGGGGCATTAGTCTTACTCTCCCAAGAGGGGGCAGAAGAAGGTTGGAGCACAGTTCTGATAGATGACCACCAGGCCCTTGGAGGCTATTTTGCAGACTGCAGTATTCTTTAAGGGAGCAGGAGTCAAAACAGTTCCCTCATACATATACTCTTAAGTCAGCAAACACATGTGCATGCACACACATGTTCACAAATTTTATCATGAAAACCTTGGATTAAACCTTGTGAGACCTTACCAACCTTCTGAAGGGCATCTTTATCATGCATGTGAGCGTGTGTTCATGTGTGTGCAAGACATGGACACTGCTTTATGTGTGATTGTGCATATCAGCGAATCTGGCAATGATTTTGTGTGATATATCTCCATGGTTCTTCACTTGAAGAAGTTCCCAGTAAGGGTGCAACAATAACTTACAGTTTAATATCATGCACAACACAAACTTCTCATCTTTCAACATCACAATATCGGAAATGAAGTTAAAATTGAAATGATAACAACTGACTGGTGGACCAACTCAAGAAAAACATTTTATACATTATTTAAACTTCATGGTGCATACTGTGACTTTTTTTGGTATCAGGATCTATTGAATGATGTGTTTGATGTTCAGCAATAACATGCATTTTGTGGTTCTCTTTCAAATACAGATGATAATCTTCTGCATTTTAGTGCAGTAAAAACCTCTATCACTTTTCAGTATCTAATCATATTGGCATTCTCTTTGAGAGGCGATCATCTCCGTGGCTAGACGATACACTCCACGGTGATTACCAGTGGACAGTAATACATTCTGACCAGTACTGTGATAGCCCTGCCCTGGTTTAAAGACCTAGATGCTGCTTTGTCCAAACTCTGATGCCTGCAGTACTGCAGCTGTTCATATTGGTTTAGTTTTGGCCTGGTTCTTTAGCTACACTTATTAAAGCATGTTACATTCATGCAACACTTGGCAGGGGTGTTTGCCGGAGTGGTTGGTGGCACCGTCGAAGTGAGTCCGGGTAATCCTCCGCTTGCTCTGCTGTGCTTGTGCAAGGCTCTGGACTGGCCCCATACAAAAGGCCAGACCTGAAAAGCACAATAATGAGGCACGAACTGAAAGAAAAGGCATGTCTCTTTCCATTTATCTGGGCAAAGAGAAAAGAGCAACATAAAAGAAAAGAGGGAAAGAAAGAAAAATGAAAATAAGCCCCTCAAATCCAGGTTTTTGGCTGTGCTGTCTCTTTGAGTTTATCTTTTTTCATGCATGTGTTTTATTATGTTAATGAAATTGTGGATAAAAATAGTCTGGGATGCAGGCGCTCCTTCTTTCAATGGAGGGAGGAAAAAAAGGAGGAGAGGAGATGTGGGGAGGGGAGTGCAGCTACATGTCATTGATAAAACACATAAAGAGATTAAAAACTGGCTTCCCTCTCCACCATACTCTCTATCACTCTGTTGTCTTCTCCTTCTTTCCATCCCCTCTTTTCATCACAAAGCCCCAGTCAGAGCCTCATTAGTCCCGTGGGATTACACTGGAGAACATGTAAAAATTACCCGCTGTGTGTTGCTCTGCAGTTCAGCCTCCAAATGCACCAGCTCCCTCCTCACACAGACAGAAGGTTGTTTATCAATGTTCTACTCTGAGATTGACTGGAAACAAAACCTCTTGTGAGGTTGATACCAGGTCTTTTTGCCTCCTGAAAATTCTCTTTGTGAAAGAACATCCATAGGTCATGTGATTTTTCAACTGCTAAAGAGTGACTGGAGATGAGCCTAGACTGCTCTCTGCCATGAAGAGTAGGGAGACAAAAGGAAGGAAAATAAGATTTGCTGTAGCAATTTGAATGTTTGCAGGAAGTTCTGTGACGATATAAAATTGAATGTAATTTCATATCCACACTCTTGAAAGTTCCTCTCATAAAGTTTTGATAAAGACATCCTCCTCCCCTTTGCCTCCCCTTTGCTTCCCCGTCCCCTGGGCAAGACTCCTTGCCCAGAGAAAAACAACCTAAAAAAAAGTTCAAGTTCAAAGGAGGTGATGCTCCCTCTGCACTGGAGGGAGCATCAAAGTGGCCTGTCTTTCTGTGTGCTGTGATGTGAATCGGCCCTCTTAAAAAGACCTCTGACTTGCAGAATGGAGATGGGCCAGAAGAGACCTGCTTGCTTTCTTCACATCTGCACTGCTGGTGCATCCTGCTCTTGCTCTCCCATGGACTCCAGAAACACATGGAGGAGACACTAAAAGGGGATGAAGTGACTCTGAACACACTCATCCATGAGTGTGAAGGTGTAACAGACAGAAAATGACTGCAGCAGGTCGCTCATTCCACCTGGCTGTCCCACCTGCGCCTTACTCTGCAGAAACAGGCTCTCCTCTGCTGATGGAGCAAGAGGCAGGACGCTGCTGGGAGGGGAGCATGCAACTCTCCCCGATGCATTATTTATCAGTCTGGTAACTGCAGAACTCTCACCCATTCACACTCTGCCTCTCCCTAACTAGCTCTCTCAGGTGCATGCTGGGAGTTGGATGTGTGGAGTGTGTGGTGAAAGCATTTGGTTGCTGAGAGCACTATACTGTTTTTGGCTGGACAGGACCAGCCGGTCAGCCCTACAAACGCAAATTTTACTGACTGACTGAGTGACTGAGTGATCAGTTTGACACAATTGGGCCACTGGATCAGGTGACCAACAACGTTACTAAAGTTACGCGATTGGTCAGCCGAGCACCGAGAGGCATGAGGGAGAGCGCATAGTTAAAGCACTCCAAATAACAATCACTCTGATAAAACATTCTCTGGCGAATTCACAAAAGGATTATGTGGGTTTACAAATAAGACAAAAAGAAACCGCGTAATTCTCAAAGCACTCACAAAGGGTGAAAGTCACCTTTAAAAAAAATTTTTTTTCCTTTTCTTCAACAACATACCAGCTTTGTAATACCTTCAATGTAAGATATCAAAATACAAAAGTTTGCATGTTGTCCAATTTTATACCCCCCCTCAGAAAAACAAAAAGACAGATTGTACAGAACTAAAATGAAAAATAAAATAAAAAAATGTAAACGTACATAAACAAATGGCAAAATAGATCAAAATATAAACATAAATACACATACAAAAAAATAGATGTATAGGTTAGTCACAGTTGCCATGTCTTATAAAACTATCAGAGTTACCCAGCGTTGCCCGGGGAAAATGTCACCAAAACAACCAACACGGTCTGATCTTTACGATATAATCGATGATGAAACGTAGAATGATATGATACATGTGATAAACGAATGTCAAATAAATGAATCTTATTAACGAAAATTATCAGATGTCATAATTTTCAATCTATTCATCAAGCTTCTTTGCCAATGTGTGTATTAATCGCTCAGTACTCAAGCGCGTCAGGGTAAACCACATTGCGTGCCTTCAGGCTAGTATTGACAATGTTAGGTGTAGTGCTTCCCTTGACCACTGGAAGGGTTTGCCGGAAGTCTCCACAAAGCATCGTTGGAATGCCTCTTTTGCAAATAAATAAAATAATTTTACTTGGTTTTGAAATATTTTTGAACTGTGCAATCCTCGGAAAGTGACGATTCTGAAGATACCTTTCTTTTTGTTCTACAATGAGTATTTGTGAAGTTTTAAGTGAACATACAGACATCAGTCTTGGCTGCCGCCGGCCCAAATCACCACAAAATAAACTCAATTTCGCAACTAAATTTTTTACTTGGTTTTTGAAATATTTTTCAAACTATGCAATCCAAGGAAAGTGCTGATTCTAAATATGCCTTTCTTTTTGTTCTACAATGAGTATTTCTGGAGTTTTAAGCGAACATACAATCATACAGTCTTGGCTGCAGCCACAAATCGCCACAAAATAAACTCAATTTCGCAAATAAATCAATTTTTCTTATTTGGTTTTTGAAATATTTTTGAACTGTGCAATCCTTGGAAAGTGCTGATTCTAAAGACACCTTTCTTTTTGTTCTACAGTGAGTATTTCTGGAGTTTTAAGCAAACATACAAACATACAGTCTCCATTTATATATAAAAATAGACAGAGGTACCCGGCATTGTCTGGGGAAAATGTTCTCACCAAAACAACCAAGACGATCTGATCTTTACGCTATAATCGATGGTGAAATATAGTATAATTTATGATATGATACGTGTGTTAAACGAAAGTCGAATAAACGAATGTTATTAACGAAAATTATCAAATGTCATAATTTTCAATCAATTCATCAAGCTTCTTTGCCAGTGTGTGTATTAATCACTTAGTGCTCAAGCGCCTCAGGGTAACTCACGTTGTGTTTCTTGTGGCAACAAAAAATTGTCACGTACTTTGTGATAAGTAAGTTAAGAGTGCTCACCAATCTGACTCTTTCAACCTCGAATACAGGGTGATGATCTGTACTAATAACCCTGGCATCAAGGCTGAAAAATTCCTTTGATTGATACGACGTAAGAACGTAAGGCATCGAATATCAAAGACACCACATTTTGCCACAAACTAATCTACATTTCGTAAATAAATAAAAAAAATTACTTGGTTTTTGAAATATTTTTTCAAACTGTGCAATCCTTGGAAATTGCTGATTCTAAAGATACATTTCTTTTTGTTCTACAATGAGTATTTCTGGAGTTTTAAGCGAACATACAAACATACAGTCTTGACCGCCGCCGCCACAAATCGTCACAAAATAAACTCAATATCGCAAATAATTCAAATTTTTTACTTGGTTTTTGAAATATTTTTCGAACTGTGCAATCCTTGGAAATTGCTGATTCTAAAGATACTTTTCTTTTTGTTCTACAATGATTATTTCTGGAGTTTTAAGTGAACATACAAACATACACTCTTGGCCGCCACCGCAAATCACCACAAAATAAACTAAATTTCGCAAGTAAATCAATATTTTTACTTTTGAAATATTTTTCGAACTGTGCAATCCTTGGAAAGTGCTGATTCTAAACTACTGCTACTTTCGGCTGCTCCTGTTAGGGGTCACCACAGCGGATTTGTCAAGAAATTTTCAGCAGTGATTGTAGCTATTCACCTGGCTACAATCACTGCTGCACATCATACAATCACATATTTAACTGACACTGAAATAATTCGGAGATACAGGTTGCCATGTCAAATAGTTCTTGAGACTGCCTACTGTGAGCCTGCTTACTGTGTTGGCTTAAAGCCACCATTTATACTTTGACACATGGATAACTGCAATCAGATGCAAAACAAGGGCAAATTGCACTCAGCTGCAAAACTTTTTGCTCTGTAATATCATTAGTGCAATATCTTTTGTGAATGGGATCTTGAGACGGGGCAGATAGCGGTTGCAAGTCATGCGCAATTCATGGTGCTATCAGAGACCGCAGTCCATTCTGTGTCATTTTGCCTGTCAGTACAGAGTGAGTCTTAAAAATGAGAGATCTGCAGATAGAAACAGATGGAAGAGGAGGGGAAGTTAACAGATAATTAGAATACTTACAATTAAATTAAGTTCTCTTTCAAATCAAACATCCCAAGATATGAGTGGAAAGTATTGTTCTTGCAACTGCATTTATAACCTTTTTTTTACTCGAATGTAGCTTAACCATGTCATGTGACATGCTATGTCAGCACACTTTAACAGCAAATATTATGGGCACTACAGAAAATTGCAGATGAACATTTAATATCCAGGAAATCACATTATAGACACTCCACTGACTATCTCTGTAACAAATTGGCCACAGTTTCCAACATTGACCATACACGGTCTAGCCATATACTAGGTTTTGACCTATTCTTGTTTCAAAAGTTATAGTATTGCCATTGTTGCTTTTCTGTGTGTTGTAGTGCTGTAGTTTATTTCTAGTAGTCAACGTCAGCTCAAGCCTTTGTGGGGCCCTAAGCAGAATTTGATTTGGGGGCTCCCCACCGCCTTGGTGCTTGATCATTCGCACACCTACTGTTAATCCAACACACCCATTATCAATTTTATTAGTTGTAGATGTATTGCTTACATCATACCAGTGTCAGCTTGGCATGTTTGTACCCTTTTATGGTTTTTAACCTTAAAAGGCAGCAAACGCACAAGAGTGGTCTCGTTTTAATTTGCACTTTAATATTCAAAGTGGTACAGTACTAAGTGGCAACTATTGACATAATGGTCAATTGTATGATTACCACTGACGTAATATATCACAAAAAAACAAACATTTCAAGCTCTCATGTGGGACATTCTATCCAAAGGAGTTGAATCAAGTGCAACTGGACTTGGTATATATCCGTATATATCCGTTCACGGATATATACCAAGTCCAGTTGCACTTGATTCAACTCCTTTGGATAACCATAACCTGGATGAATGAGAACATTCACAGACATGTGGGACATTACAAGCACTCTTGGGGGCCCTCTGGACACAGGGGCCCTAAGCAGGCGCTTAGTTCACTTATGCATTGGGCCAGCTGTGTTAGTAGTTGTTGGTTTAGTTTATAGTTTAGTGATGTGTTTCTACCCGTATCCCCATTGGCCATACCCTCCACCCGAGTCACTATATCAGGAGTTCTCCTATTCATCTCCAATGAGGCGCTGGAGCGAGAGCTGCAGCGCTTCGGGAAGATAACCAGTCCATTCAGAACAGTGGGTGACATCGGTCACAAGTGCTACTCTTGTCCACACTGGCAACCTGCTGGTAATGTGGAAGTTGAAACTCCGCCTGAGGTAGAAAATAACGATACCAGCAGTGATGGAGAGATCCCAGCACTACATCTAACACTGAGAAAGACGGAAGTCAAAATATGATCCAAAGCACACGGATCAGATGGCGTGTCAGTGACAGACTCACAATGTCAGTGCTGATCTGTGCAAATTAGCGGAGGTGAATTTCTACCTTGATGAAACTTTTGGAAAATCTGCTAAAGTCAATGATTAATTCCCAGTCACTGAAAAATTCATCAGATCTGTAACAGCTCTTCAGAAATTCATAGGTGTTGATTTACTCGATGAAAAGAAATGCTATTGCCTCAGAAAACATATTTTTAAGCAATGTCTAATCCCAATTCTCTTTGTGGCTGGCTTCCCTGTCATATTTAGTCAACATATTGACATGCTCAATACTTTGAACTTGTCTTTGCAAGGCCAAGATGCCAGTGTGTTGCTCCTAGCTGACAAACTGGATGCTTTCGTCTGAAAGCTTGACCTTTGGCGTGACTGCATAATTGCTGGAAATTACAAAATGTTCCCAAACCGTGCAGATTTCATTGCTGATGTAGGCGGCGCCAATTTCTCTTCTCTCCTTGTCTCCTCAGCTGCTGAGAACTGCTTTGAGGTCGGGTTGCTACCCGTCCCTTATAATACAAGATCATCCTGTATTGGAAAATAAAATGCTGTGTCTCGTATTGAATCAATGAGAGATGCAATTTGCCCCGTATTTTCGTACACATCGTTTCATATATACACTAGGTCTTCAAAGTGCTGAGAATAACATAACATCAAGTAAAATCAAATCAGGTAAATCAGACAAACTCTGCGTGGTGTCATGCCAGTATCATTGCCATTAGGCCTGACTCAGTGGTTGCCTTGTACGGTTAGAAATAGCACCCTCAGTCGCTGTTTTGTTTCTTATTATTATTTTAATGAATTCTGCAAGTCTGCCCATGAACCATAAGAGGTTGTCAAGATATAGGGCTGATTCCAGTGACTGTCTGAGTACCAGGGGCACATGGTTTCGCCCGGAGAAGGAAGAAATACGCAGGTAGTACCTCTGTATTTCTTCCTTCTCCAGTCACCTGAAAATTGCGGGTTTAACAGAGCAGCAGCACATTGCCTAAGTGCTAAAATTGTAAATTTATTATTCAGTCAAATAACATAAATTTGTAAAGAAATAAGAGTAAATTGTACATTTATACAATAGTACATTATGTTCACTAAATTTATTTTGTGTATTGCTTTTGTTTGCCAATAAATCAGTTAACTGAAACATTATGTAGCTACATGTCTGTTTTCTAGAGACCCTGACCAGGTCTACCTACTGCAGGCAGTTGTCTAGCCTACTGTATATATCCTTTTACATGAACCTTTCAAGCCTGGCACATTCTGAACTAATACCACACTGTGGGTGTATCCATAGGAAAAGTGAAGTTGTTAAAAAAAAATTATCTAAACAAAAAAACAACCTTTTCCATTGAGGTGGAGGTCATGGGGCCTGGGTAGGCGGTGGCGGGAGCAGAGATGGGATAGGATTAAGTGTCGCTTATTTTTCTGAACTAAAGGTGGCAACCCTAATTGAAGGAGCGGTTTGTTTCATACTTTACAGAGGACTACAGTTCATTCATGTGTGTTCGGGACCCATTTGTCTACACAGCAAAAAATCTGTCTTTAGAAATGGAGGAACAGCTTATTGAACTGAAGAGTGACGACAGGTTGAAGCACTTTTTTGCCACTTTGTTCTCTTGCCACCTTCTGGGTAGCATTGATGCAGGAATACCCCCAACTCTTGGCAGCCTAAAAGCTTCTCCTCCCTCTCACTTTGACATACTTGTGCAAGGTAGGCTATTCCAAACTGGCCGCGCTCAAAACAAAACACCGCAATCGCGCTCAGATTGAGGACAACCTGAGGAGGCTGTGTTGCCAAAATTGAGCCAAGAATTCAACCGCTTTGCAGAACAAAGCAGACTCATTTTTCACATTGAGTTGAGACTTAGCATAAATGCAGGCTTTGTGGGAACGATGATAATAATAATAATAATAATAATAGAGGCAAATAATGACAATTACAATAATTATAATAATAATAATAGGCTTCAATACCTTATCTATAACTATACTACTACTCACACTACTACTACTACTACTACTAATTAATTAATTAGTTAATGATGATTATCTTTCGCTGTCTGTCTGTTCATGGGGGGGTACCATAGAACAGTTTGGGGGGGGGCAGCTTGCAAAAGTTTGAGAACCAATGGCTTAAATGAACCATAATATTACAGTCATATTCCTGAGGAGTCTGAGGGGTTATATAACTTAAAGCTATGAAACTTAATTCCAGTGAAGGATTGGAGGTTTTGTTTTTTTGTTTTTTTGTATCTCTAACAATAAATATGTCAGAGGATTGTATTTGTAAGAAAATGGATAATGAATAATAAGAAAAGGATGTGCGATTGATCCTGATGTGACAGCAGATGCACCAACAGTGCTGAGGGTAGACAAATCATAGGTGAGCTGTTTTATTCACTCAGAGAATGAGCCACACTGAGTTAAAATCGATACTTTGTCTGGATTTAATGCACCAATGCAGTGCATCTGACTAGCACTGTTATTCATCCCATATGGACCAGATCTACTGGGTACACAACTGTTTTATAGCCTCGGATTATGTTGTTCCACAAAGTGGGAGCCAAGGGGATTGTTATTTTGAGCATTTATAAAAGGAATTTTTTTTCCGTTTTCTTTTAAATTGAGCAAATTTTTAAATCGTTTTTTAAATACCACAACAAATACCATAACGGTCCGGTACAACGTCCACATTACTGAAGAGGGAGCTGAGCCGGAAGGCAAAGCTCTCAATTTACCAGTAAATCTTCGTTCCAACCCTCACCTATGGTCATGAGCTTTGGGTAGTGACTGAAAGGGTGAGATCACGGATACAAGCGGCTGAAATGAGTTTCCTCCATAGGGTGTCTGGGCTCAGCCTTAGAGACCGGGTGAGGAGCTCGGACATCCGGAGGGAGCTCGGAGTAGAGCCGCTGCTCCTTCGCGTCAAAAGGAGCCAGTTGAGGTGGTTCGGGCATCTGATTAGGATGCCTCCTGGGCATCTTCTTTTGGAGGTTTACCAGGCACAGCCAACTGGGAGGAGACCCCAGGGTAGACCCAGAACTCGCTGGAGGGACTACATGTCCAATCTGGCCTGGGAACACCTTGGGATCCCCCAGGAGGAGCTGGAGGGCGTTGCTGGGGAGAGGGACGTCTGGAGTGCCCTACTTAGCTTGCTGCCACCGCGACCTGACCCCAGAGAAGCGGCTGAAGATGAATGAATGAATGAATGAATGAATGTTTTTTAAATAATCAAATCTGAAGTTTTTTTTATTAGAGAGATCAGATCAGATGGCAATTTTTCTACATCTGTTTTGACTCACTTCACTTCGCTTCAGATCTCAACAGTGTTACATTGTGTTTTACAAGACATGTCAAAAAAGTATAAACCTGGACATGGCCAAGAATTGTGGTTTATTTCTGAGCCACAGTGATATAACCAGCATGGAATGGTCTCTAGGCTGAACGACTATTTCTCACCCTAGTAGTTTTGACATTTGTGAGAAGGTGGTTTTATTTTAACAAGATACATCTAGTTTTTTTTCTTGGGGGGGGGGTGGATCCTAACATAATAGGTGTCATATGGGACTTAAAGAAGTGCCCTTTACTGTCCAAGATGACCATGATGTTATTTTGTTTTAACTCCACTTATGTTCTGCACTTCAATCAGAAGCTCTGGGGGAGTTTTTTTTTCATCCTAGAATTGAATAATTTAGTAGGGGTCCATTTGGTTTAGATACTGTGTCAGCCTTTCACAAAGAGCTGGCTAGGGATTGGCCTAGTTAGTCATAGCATTAGGCCATGATTACTTGATGGTTTCCCTGCACTTCAAGATAATGGAAGGAGAGGAGAATGAAAAGGAAGACAGAGAAGGGATGCAGTGCTGGACCAAAACAAACTGTTCACTGATTAATGGATGATAACAGCAGCCTGTTTCTTAATGCAACAGTCATTTGTATATCGTCTGTACCTTATTGTTGTCTAGATTTTCACAGAGGGAATGTAAGTCAGTGAGGCGGTGCAGGTCTGTTGAGCAGCAGAGTGGTGTTCTCTCCCCATGGAGTGCTTATTCAAACGAAAGTCTGAAAGCCTCATGCCCTATGCTTCTTTTTAGATGAAACCCCTGCAGCCCCACCAGCTACATTCAGCATATGCTAATAATCACCCATGCTTCAAGTCCTGAATTTGTAAAAACCTAACTTTTTTGGCAATGGCACAGTAATTAATTTTTTTTGCGCTATTTAATCTTAATTTTAAAGTCAGTGATCAAAGCTTAAATTATTGGGGTAGGGGGATGAAAACTCTTGTTGCTGTAAGGTTACTCGTATTTGAAGAAAAAAAAATCTCAAAAATCAAATATCCATGCAAGGTAATCTTATCAACAGTCTTGTACTTGTTCTATGTGTATGGATTGCTACATTTGTATTTATGTGAATATGTATGAACGTGAACTTGTGTTCAAGTTCAACTTTATTGTCATATGCATTTAGAATATAAAGAAACTCGTGCTCTGGCTCTCTGACTTAACACAAGGGACACAAGGGCAAAAAATACGCCGCCACCCCCCCAAAAGAAACACAAACAAACAACAGATCTGCATAGACTGTGTACACCTGAATTCATACATTATACACATATACAGTATACATGATAACGCAACAATGTAAGGTGCATATGGGTGCAAGGCAAATTTATTTGTATAGCAACTTTCATCAACAAGGCAATTCAAATTGCTTTACATAAAACATAAAAGGCATTAAGACAAAATGTAAAAGCAATAAAAAGACAATAAATGTCTTTTTATTGCCTTATGTTTTTATTATGTTAACAGCTTCCACAGAAGAGTGGAAGCAGTTATAGCTGCAAAAAGGGGAACTAACTCCATATTAATGCCTATGGATTTAGAATGGAATGCCATAAAAGCTCCTGTAGGTGTAATGGCCAGGTGTCCCAATACTTTTGTCCATATAGTGTTTGGACAAAAGTATTGGGACACCTGGCCATTACACCTACAGGAGCTTTTATGGCATCCCGTAAACAGTTAGAACTTAAACTCGCTGTCATGCGGGGTGGGGTGGTGGGACCTGGTCCCAGGCTGCAAAATTAACAAGCAGCAATTTGACTATTTATGTGCGCTAAGATATAAAAGATATCAGCTCTTATTCAGGCTACTGCAGAACCTCTTACATTCAAAACAATAAGAAAAACGGCATATTGTAACGTGCATGGATAAGTAAACACGTTGGTCCTTGACTAACGGGTCAGACCCTTTAGTCGACTGGTTAACGTTGTCGCTTGCGGAGTGGGAGACACGGGTTCGCGTCCCGGCTGTGGCGACGGTCTCCCGGACTGCCCCCCGAATTCGCTACAATATAAAAACTAAAAGCTACTCCCAATATGTTTCTCTGGATTACAATACCTGGTACCTTTAGACGTCTAATAATGGGTTCCATAAAGAGAGAAGGATTCGAACCAGGTGGATGACGCATGGTTATATACCCGTAAATCTTTACGGCACTTTGTGATGAAGTCACAGAAATAGTGTTGCTTTTAATACGGGCAGGAAAAGTGTGCTCCGTTACTTTTCCATCTCAGGGATGACTTTCTTCTGTACATATTCCAAAGCCTTTATGGGATCCAGAAACGTCTCCTCATTTCTGTATGATATTCGCAGTCTGGCAGGGAAGAGGAGACCTCATCGGACTCCTTGTCGTCCTCATAACATCTTCTTCATGTCCGCTAATGCAGCTCAGGCTTTGGCAACGCTGGCGGTGTAGTCGGAGAATATGGCTATCCGTCTCCTGTTGTGACTGAGTGGAGCTCTGTCCCGGGCTCTTCTCAGGATCTCCGCAGCGTCTCCGTCATAGTGTAATTTGGCGATGATAACCTGCAGTCAGTCCCCTGGTTTCCACTGGGTAAGGCTACGGTGTAATCGATGCATTTTTATGTCTCTGTCCATCTGCAGTGCTTCTTTAAGAAGTTTGGAAACAGCCGCGGGAGAACTCGAACCTGGTTGTTCTTCGACGCCAACTATACGTACATCCCCCTCCTCATTCTGCCCTCTAAGGCTTCATTCTTTTCTTCAAGTTTTTCAACTTGGCTTTGAAGACAGGTGACAGCAGTTTGTAGCAAAGCCACTTTGTCAGACCATGTCGATAGTCCTTCCGCCATGTCCGCCTTCATAAACTCAGTTCAGTTCGCGATTGTGTTATTAGTGATTTCTGATCTTACGGCCTGCAATTCACTTTTTATGGCATTAAAGTCTTCAGCTAATGCAGTCCTCAGTTCTTCCCTTATTATTTTAGATATATCTTCCCTCAGGGATGATACCAATGTAGCAAATTCAGGGGGCAGCAAGGAATCGCCGCAGCCGGGACGCGAACCCGGGTCTCCTGCACTACGGGCGACTTAACCAGTCGACTAAAGGGTCCGACCCGTTAGCCAAGGGCTAGCGAGTCTATACATCCGTGATCGTTACAATAGTATATCTGACTTGATCGCTTTGGCGGTCATACCTCCTGTAGCTTCAGTCCGGGTAGGCGAGGCTTGATTTGGGCTGCTTGAAGTACTGTGTGTCGGAGGGGTTGCAGACCTCGCCGGGTTATAATTATATTTACGGAAGTTTGTCGCCATTGAGTCGGTATTCCTGATTTTTTTTCAGTGCGATGTATTGGCTTTGAAATGAACAAAGCCGTTTAAATATCAAGTTCTGCAGGCGCTCCGAAAAAGACGTTTTACTCCATATCTTGCTCACCAGAGACCCCTACCGGTATCCACGTTTAATTTTGACTTTGGGGACAGAAAGCAGACCTGTCCCAGACAAATCTGGATGGTTCATAGTGTAGCTGAAGATCAGAAATGTATTTTGGCTCTAAACCATTCAGTGCTTTGTAAACCAAGAGCAGTATTTCGAAATCATTTCTTTAATGGACAGGAAGCCAGTGTAACGATCTCAGAACCGGAGTGATGTGATCCAATTCTTTGGTCTTGGTAAGAATTCGAGCAGCAGAGTTCTGAATCAGCTGCAGCTGTTTCATTGATTTTTTTTTTTTTCAGAGAGACCTGTAAAGACGCCGTTACAGTAGTCGAGTCGGCTGACAATAAATGTATGGACAGGTTTTTCCAAATCCTGCTGAAACATAAATCCTTTAATTCTTGATATATTGTTCAGATGATAGTGGGCTGACTTTGTAATTACCGGAATGTGGCTAAATTCAGGTCTGAGTACATTACTACACCAAGATTTCTGGCTTGGTTTGTGGTTTTTAACATTACCGATTGTAGCGGAGCACTGACTTTTAATCGTTCTTCCTTGGCTTCAAAGACCTTTACTTCAGTTTTATCTTTGTTTAATTAAAGAAAATTCTGAGACATCCAATCATTGATTTGTTCAATGCACTTAGTGCTTGTATGGGATTACAGTCCCTTGGTAATACGGTAATGTAAATGTGAGTGTCGTCTGCATAATTATGGTAACATATTTTGTTGTTTTCCATAATCTGAGCTATATGTTAAACAGAAGTGGCCCCAGAATGGAGACTTGGGGAACTCCACAGGTTTTTTTTTTGTCCACTCAGATTTGTAATTACCGGCTGTGTCAAATGCAGCACTGAGATCCAGTGATACTAGGAGTGAGATTCTGCCACTGTCTGTGTTTAAGCTGTTTCACAGAAATTGACAACTGAAATGAAACAATGTACAACACAGTGCATAGAGTCTTCGCTTAGTACCCCTTTAACACAGACACACTAGGGCTGTCCTGGATACCATTTTTTGGGCTCCGGAGCCTCGGTAGTAATGAACAGCGAATATTCAAAGCTTCGCTGGAGGTTGACGGGTGCTGAACATGACTTGAGAATGACTCAGCCAGACATTTCTTGGTTCTCAGCTGAGATGGACGGCATAGTGCTGCAACACATGTCTTCTGGTTTAATTAAAGGCATTAATTTTTAAGGATTCTGTTGTTCCACAGTATTATTTTATATATATATATATATATATATATATATATATATATATATATATATATAGTTATCTGTTAATAAAAAAACATTTTCCAAAAGGTTTGGTGTGTTTTACGTATGTTTGTTCTCCCGAGGGGTTTTGTTGAATGTTGTCCTAAGTGTATAGGTCCTATGCAATTTTACTGACAACAGCTTGTGACAAATTTTCTTATCATGGTTAAATTATAGACCTACATAAATGCTCATAATAATAGGTTCTGAATCTGAGACAACGCCTGACAAAGCGCCGTGAAACAGAAGCGTAGAAACAGAATACTAGCTCCAACAATTTTAAGATTTGAAACATATATTTGTAAAATTTATATTTATTTATCATTTCTTTATAGTAATTTCTCAGTGTACGCATATATTGAAACGAAATTTGTCCTCTGCATTTAACCCATCCTATACACTAGGATCACTGGGCAGCCACAGTGCAGCGCCCGGGGACCAACTCCAGTTCCAAATTCTGTCAACTATTAGCCTACTAAGTCTGTAACATTTTACATCCTGAACCTAACAAGAATCAAACAGAGATACAAGAAAACACACATATGGCACACTGCCTTGTTATCACTCAATTCAAAGTGTTCCCACACAGCTGAGGTCTTCGGCATTTTGGCTTCCCTTTAAGGGCCAAGTTAAACTGAAGCGCAACCAGCGACGGCTGTTATAAATGGGCTAACCAGGCTAAACCCTCCCTATCATTTACAATAAAGAGGAGAAATTTATTGGAACCAAGAGTAGCAACAGCACCAAATAGTCACAAGAAAAACACAGGATATATCTAAATGGGCTTATTTTTTACAGCCCAAACACAGTAGCATCAGCTTCCATTCATTTTCATAGTGAGTGATTGACAGGCATTGTGTCACGCCCCCTTGATTTGCTTATCATTCAGGCATTCAGCCCTCAGGCCACCGACGTTTGACCAATGACAGCAGACGTACAGAATAACGGTGCGTACAGTGTGCTACTCGTGCGAGAGTGGGGAGGGGAAGGTGAGCGCAGTCATTGGCATGAACGAGGTGGGTTATTTAATTGTGGCATTTTCTTTTATGTCTTTGGAAGAAAAATTGGAAGTGAAGAGACTGGGGACACATCATCCAAATGATGTTCAAATAACACAAATGGACAAACAACAAAACAGTAAGTTTGTGTTAGTTGGTTTCAACGAAAGGACTGGCTAACTGCAAGTGATGCAAAGAATTCACTTTTCTGTTTTCCTTGCTTGCTTTTTTGGAGGAGATGTGGCTTGTATCCAACAAGGAATTGTGGACTTGAAACATTTATCTAACAGAATTATGAAGTGTGTGTGTGTGTGTGTGTGTGTGTGTGTGTGTGTGTGTGTGTGTGTGTGTGTGTGTGTGTGTGTGTGTGTGTGTGTGTGTGTGTGTGTGTGTGTGTGTGTGAGAGTGAGTGAGAGAAAGACCCATAACGAGTTTTTTTGGCATCGGCCCATTCTTGTGGGTACTTCTCTATAGTGTTGTTGTAGAGCAAATTGCTATAACAAGCTATTTAGTGTAGTTGCTGTAACTTGGTATCTCAGATGTAATGCTGCTGTTGCTACAGCATGAACTATTGATAGGTAAAATGCATTTGTTAGCCTAGTGTTTCCCAACCCAGTCCTCAAGGACCCCCTATTCTGCAGATTTTCATTGTAACCCTGCATATGTAGCCCTGCTTGTACTTACTCAACCAATCATCTCATAGCACTTATTTATGCAAGGTGTGAAAAATCTGACATAATTCATTGCTGATTGGTTGAATAATACAAACAGGTACCTATTCAGGAAAATCTGCAGGATAGGGGGTCCTTGAGGAGTGGGTTGGGAATCACTGTGTTAGCCCACCCACCCAATATCACCATCTGCTGTCATTGAGTGTGATGTTCACTGCTATGAGTGAGAGGGATGTCAGGTGCCCAAGCTGACATGGTATAGTATATTTCCACATTTAACAGTGCAATTAAAAAGTACAAATATACTACAGGAATGTGCTGACAAAATGTGTTTGCAGCTCACCTTTATTGAAAGCCTACATTTGGCAAAAAAAAAGAAAAAGATATCAGAATCCCAAAATTGAACACCGAATACCTACCCAACGAGCGAATATCCGAATAGTCAAATAATCGGGTCTGGCCCTAACACAAACACACACACACACACACACACACACACACACACACACACACACACACACACACACACACACACACACACACACTGCAACTTGTCCATATGTACCAACATTCCAATGTAAAATAAAATTCCCTGGCAATTTGTTTCCTCTTTTTTTCATTTAAACTTCTGTATGTTACTGTTGTTTGAGTTTGACTATTAGAAATAAAGTTGGGGGGAAAAAGGATCACGGAAAAAAAGTTTTAATAAAAATATCAATAATTGGCACTAGTGTCTCAATAACATATCGCAAGAGGACATATTACAATATATCCCAGCATCGATATTTTGTCCCACCCCTAGTCCTGAGCAGTCAGGTTGCCAAACCACACTGTAATACAGCTTGTCAAGACCCTCTCAATGGGACAGTGATAAAAGTTCACAGGAGTTTTGGCATTCATACCAAAACACTTGAGACGCCTCTGAGAATACAGTCTGTGCTGTACTTTCTTCAGGATCCAATTGGTGTTGAGAGACCATGTGAGGGTGTCTGTGATGTATAAAACGGAGAAATATAAAACTATCCACAATTTCAACAGATGACCCACTGATGGAAATAGGAATTTTATTTTCTCCGATCTTTCTAAAGTCTGATATGATGAGCTTGCATTTTTGATGTACTGGCTATGGCAACAAATTTTCTCTAGTGGGACAATTAAAAAAAAAATCTGTCTGTCTGTCCCAAAATCACTAACACCCCCCCATTTTTTGTAAATCTTGATAACACCGTTTGTGTGCTCGGTAACTTTCTCAGAGAAATTCACATAAAAATTGGCATATTCACTGCTTAGTGGAGAGTCGACACAGGTAGAGACTACTCTTTGAAGCTTACTTACATACATATACAAAACTCATTGGAATTTAAGGTGTATAATGAACAAAGGCTCAAAAGGCTTTGGTGCAGTATGAGATAAATCCCTGGTTATACATCTGGTTAGATTTTGAGCAGTATTTCAGTGTTCAAGACAGACTTGTCACCCTCAGGTCAATAATCCATGCACAGTCCCATCAGTAATGTATGCCCTCTCTCTGTATTTCTGCAGCCATTCAAAACAAATAGGAACATTTGGCCAACCCACTGTTAATGCTGAAATGAATACCATTAAGTCTAATACATGAAAGTGGCAGGGCAAATGTTGATTATTGGAATGTGGTTATTGCTGGACATTCAGTCTGTCATGTAGTAACACCCGTTTTCAAAATGGTATTAATACATTCAAGATGGTGCACGATAGCCGATGTTTCACTGACAGTTACTAGACGATCCAGTAATACATTTCACTGTCCTCATTGGAGAGACAGATTGCAATAGACAGTATTCTTCTTGTATTTTTTTAACACAGCATGAGTATAAATTGTGAGAATCAGTTGAAGACAATCTTCACTTATTGCATTTGTACATCTTCATATCGGTCCACAGAAGTAGAATCACGCCTTTAACAAAGTTGAGACAAATACTATAATACAGGTGAACTGGTATGGTCAGAGGCAGATAATGGGCCCCTGGGTCTGGGTCCGGTAGGCCCATTCGGTAATCCACCCATGGGGATGGTAGAGGTACATGTAAAGCAGAGGAGAACCTGCACACTGGGATTAGACTAAAACAGTCAACATTATTTACAAAAATAATCTCTTTATCCTAGGGCGGCATGGTGGCGCAGAGGTTAGCGCGGTCGCCTCACAGCAAGAAGGTCCTAGGTTCAAGCCGCGGGGTAGTCCAACCTTGGTGGGTCGTCCCAGGTCGTCCTCTGTGTGGAGTTTGCGTATTCTCCCTGTGTCTGTGTGGGTTTCCTCCGGGGGCTCCGGTTTCCTCCCACAGTCCAAAGACATGTAAGTCAGGTGAATCGGCCATACTAAATTGTCCCTAGGTATGAATATGTGTGTGTGTGTGTGTGTGTGTGTGTGTGTGTGTGTGTGTGTGTGTGTGGGCGGGCCCTGTGATGGCCTGTCCAGGGTGTCTCCCCACCTGCTGCCCAGTGACTGCTGGAATAGGTTCAGCATCCCCACGACCCTGAGAGCAGGATAAGTGGTTCAGATAATGGATGGATCTCTTTATCCTACTGACAGGCTATGAGGCACAGTGCGAAAAGTTCACACGTACATTTTCAGATCAAAAATGACAAATTTTCTTGGTTGTGGCCATTAGGGTCATATCATTCCCTTTTAGAATACATTTCCTTGTGACTGAAGCTTTGTCTCAGATGCAGACATTTAACTGATTTCTTCACTTCCACCTGAGTTTGCCTGCAGTGAAACACTATTATTTAGTTTAGATTAGACCAACCAGCAGTGGCACAGTGGCGCAGTGGTTAGCGTGGTTGCCTCAAAGGTGCTGGGTTCGAGCTCTGGGGTAGTCCAACCTTGGGGGTAGTCCCAGGTCGTCCTCTGTGTGGAGTTTGCATGTTCTCCCTGTTTCTGCGTGGGTTTCCTCCAGGTGCTCCGGTTTCCTCCCACAGTCCAAAGACATGTAGGTCAGGTGAATCGGCCATACTAAATTGTCCCTAGATGAATGTATGTGTGTGTGTGTGTGTGTGTGTGTGTGTGTGTGTGTGTGTGTGTGTGTGTGTGTGTGTGTGTGTGTGTGTGTGTGTGTGTGTGTGATGGACTGGCGGCCTGTCCAGGGTGTCTCCCCGCCTGTCGCCCAATGACTGCTAGGATAGGCTCCAGCCTCCCCGTGACCCTCAGCAGGATATGTGGTTTGGATAATGGATGGATGGATAGAACAACCAGAAGCCAAGGATACATGGGTGTGTGCCTTTTCTCATTTTTTTAGTGACTTTGTTGATCTTCCTATCATTCTTTAACCTCACTCTTTCTCATACTCTGTCCTTAATATGAGAGTTTTCCTGTCTTTCTTATTCCAGAGTACTGCCCTGGGTTGTATACTCAGTGCTTCTCTGTAATTGACAGTGAGAAGGATAAGCTGCACCACCAGAGAGTTGACAGCCTCAACACTGCTGGCCCTACTTCACAGGCCATCAGTGTGCCCCAGTGTTCAAAAGTTAGTTAAACCCAAGCTTTAGAGTGCCACAGGGAAGAGGACAGAGAAAGAATGATGAGTAAAGACCAAGTCTTTCCAGGTTTCTGTTTCAGATGACTCATAGCGCTTGGCTTATGCTTGCCTTTAAGGCCTAGGGACTTGCTAGTTAGCTGTTTAGGGACTATGAGTGTGATCCCTTTATACCTCCTAATCTGCAATGTAACCGTTGGAGTGTGGAGAGTCCCCTCAGTGGGGTCTGTTCGCTGCCCCAAGGTCCCCAGAGGCCTCGCGGTAAATGGCCTGTTACTCTTATCAGCAGTATCCCCCACCACACCCCTAACCCAACTCACCCCTTTTTCCGTTTCCACACCCCCCCCTCCATCATCATGAGCCGTCTGCTGCCATCATCATGAGCCGTCTGCTGCATAATCCAATTATTCTCTGAAGTTGACACGCTCTGTAGCTCACTGCAAGCTCCACAAAGGACTTCCCTCCTGCCACATTTCGTGGCCACATGGACACATATGCGTATGCATACATGTAAATTGTTACCATGCAGTGTTACTTCACAAAAACTCTGTGCAGATAAAGCGCACATGACATAGCGGTGATCAAAACAACTGAATCATAAATGCACACCGATGCTTTTTGGTTCTGCTCCCCCCCCAGACTCCACCTTTACCGGGTAATTCTATTTCAAGGTGTACCAACCGGGGCTCTAACTTCAGCTGTCACCCTCTGATTCATTGTGCCCTTGAGGTGACTCCGTGTGTTTCTGCTCGTCATTGTCCTCCACTTCTGTGTTTACCAGCTCTCGCATCTGTCTTCTTGAAAAAAACACCACCTGACACAGAGAAGGTCCTGCTTCCTGTTTGTGTGTGTGTGTGTGTATGTGTGTGTGTGTGTGTGTGTGTGTGTGTGTGTGTGTGTGTGTGTGTGTGTGTGTGTGTGTGTGTGTGTGTGTGTTTGATACACATACATGCACACCACAACATATATTTGGCCATTTTTATTCTGCTCAAGGCAAGTGTATCCCCTCTGCGTGTTTGTAATTTAATCAACAATATCGTGTATTATAGATTTTCTTCTTGTTAAGATGGCTATTTCATGGTGACAGCATATGACGACCTGCACCGTTGCATTTTAAACAAAAAAACAGGGTGCTATACGATTGCTGTGGTAGGGTAAATGGTATATGTGCTGTAGAGACATGACAGGTTAATTAATCCCTGGATTCTGTGATTTTACCCCAGTGCAAATGTCAATAGGTATTTCTGCAGCAAAAGGGCACAGAGAGTCAAAAAGGTGCTGTGTTCTGTTAATTTTGGTGCTGACACATCAAGAGTCAGGAGTAACAGATGGGGTTTGGAGTGGGTGTGCACGTAAGTGTACTTACGTGCATGTATGTGTGTGCGTATGTGGATGTGTGCAGGCAAATAGACCAGTGCATTTGTGTGTGTGTGTGTGTGTGTGTGTGTGCGTGTGTTGTAGGATGACCGTCTGTGGTCAGGTCTGGCGGGCGGGGGAGTATGTCTGATCTGGAAGGAAAGATTTAAGCAGCCTTGGTTTGTGACAGCTGACTGTTGCAAGGTGCTTGAAAGCGTTTGTGTTTCATCAAGAGGAACAGACTGGTTGGTGGCCCTCCATACCAAAGGATCATTACATACCCACTGTCTGAAGTAACCAGGTTCTTCTTACCCAGTGTGTGGTCGGTCGCTGTTGCTTGGTCGAACACAGCAAAAGCTGCGTGTTGTTTTTGACCACCTGCATACGGTAAAGGAAGCCAGTGTGTTTCTTTGCTGTACAGTCAGTCATTTATGACTATTCTACTGTGTCTCTCAGGCAGGGGACACATTTGGTAAATGTTTTTTTTTTCCCTGTGTTGAAACTGTGTAGACCTCAGTAAAAAAATATTATTGATGTAGTTTAACTTCCATGCATTCACCCTTGTTACTGTATGTATTTGGCTTTGCATTTGCATTGTACATGTGACCTCAGGGTAAGTACGCTACATTTTGTGAAACACTTGACATCACATACCATAGGGAAATGAGGAGGAAACCCTATTCACTGGAATAGAGGCCACAGTAGTGCACTGGCACCTAGCTGATACATCTCTGAGTCATACACTATCCATTATAAACACCAGAGCCTCCTCCATCCCCATCAGTGTCCCTCTGTCCAGGCCACTGTATGTGAGCTGTCCTCATGTCCCATCGTGCTGTCATCATCATACCACTCATCCTAACATGATCTGTTTCCCCCCCTCAGCCCGGTGTAGTTGAGGTTTGGGGAGGGAGGGGGCACAGAGATTGGGGTGTAGGACTGATCCACTTCCTGCCTCTCCCATCCTCCTCTCACTCCCTCCCCCTTCTTTTGCCTATATGTCTCAACAAGATGTTGTTCACCTGTTCCCCTGTTGAATCTTTCTCATTTCCCTGTCATTGTTTCTGTTCACTCTGCTTGTCTCCTCTGACCCCCCCCCCCCCCGTCTATCTCTCCGACTCTCTCTCTATGACTGTTGCGATTAACTGGGCTCTGTCTTTATGTCGTGTGTCCTTTTAGGCCCACGCGGTGCATCGCTGGCTAATCGATCAGGACAGTAGTGTGAGCTCTGAGATGCCGGATGGCCACGGAGTATGGCACTTTGATGATGAAGTAAATATCTGCAACACGTATATCTGGCTTTATATATATATATATATATATATATATATATATATATATATATTTCTCTATATATTTCTATGACCATCTTGTATTTGTCACTTAAAGTTTGTGTCACTGTTGTTGCTCTACTATTGTTTTATTTACCTTCTTGTTTTTGTTGTGTGTTGCTTATGGTATTGTAGCCCTGGTTTCTTTGACAGTGTAGTGTTGCTGTTGTGCTGTGAGCTGACTCAGTCAGGTGTTGTGGGAACAGGCTGGAGCTTTTACTTTGTTCCTGTCCTTGCTTGACATATTTTATTAACTTGCGTTTTATTTTCCCGTTTTGGTTATGTTTGTGTTTTGGTGGTTCACTTTGCGTTTGTTCTTTTGGTTTCGCATATATATATATATGACATAAGTGTGTATTTGTATCTATATGAATATCTATATCACTGTCTGTGATTTCTATTCAATCAATGTTTTCAAGCAGCATATTACATGCCAAGAGTCCACGGGCAAAATATAGATTTTGTACTTCTCAAATAGACTCGATACACCTTACAGTGCGTCTGAGCATGCCAGCACGGTAAATAGATCACACTATACCGAAATACGGTAGTGTAACTGCATAGTTAACAGTCCAACTATTTTTCCTGTGGGTTCTTCTCTTTAGAAAATATGCTTGTAATTTCCATTTGTACCACTGTATCTATGTATAGACGTGTGCTTAGGTGTGTGCAAAAAGTGTGCATGTGGGCACATTTGTGTCCATACGTGCATATATGTGTGTGTATTTGTGTGTGTGTGTGTGTGTGTGTGTGTGTGTGTGTGTGTGTGTGTGTACTGGGTAAGTGGATTGGGGTGAGGGTAGGCTTCTTTTTATTTCTATCTGTGCGTCTGGTGAAGTATGCATGCTGCCATTAGTCTCCTTGCATGGCCTTGGGCTGTATATTAGTATTATGTGAATTGAATGTGTGTTTCTGTGCCTGTTGTGCTGTGTCTGTGTCCCTCTCTGTTTGTGTTTATGCCGTTGTGCTGTGGTGTTTGTCGTGTGTTCTGTAGACATGAGCTGTGTTTGTCTCGTGCCAGTGCCGTGCTGTTAATGTGTCTCAGTGTTTTGTTTGTGTTTTGTGGCTACTGCATATTTCCCATGTCATTGTTTTCTCATGTGTCGTGTCTTGTCTGGTTTTATCTAGATCTGTTTGCTAAAGGTCCTATTGCACCAATGGAATAGATGATCTTGAATCTATTTCAATTCAATGGAGGAGAGATTATCTAAGTGCAATAAGACTTTTGGGAAACTTGTTGCATACAAGTCTTGCCTCTGATGATTTTCCCCTCAAATCCTGGCTCCGTCCTTGCTCTCATGTCCAACACCCAAACCAAACCTCTTTTCCTGATCTCCATATTCCTCCTGTACACCATAGAGCTTTGTCGGGGTTGTCCAGGATGAATCTTTAACTAAATCATCTCTGGGTGATAAACCATATCATCTGCAAAGTGCAGAAACAAGATGAGAAAACAACTAACAATTACACAACCCATACAGTTCTCCATGACAAGCGTCACATTTATTAGAGGTGTAAGCTATATATATATTATAGTTAGCTCATGTATTTCTAATTTTATAAACTGCCACCAATCACTGTTACTACCTTTGCCAATGTCCTGCACATATAATATGGAGTTCCCTTTTCCTTGCTGGTGCACATCAATGGGTGTATGTACAGCAATTGTGCTTATCCTTTTTCATTCGCTCCTGTATGTTAACTTTCCTCTTGTGTGGATGAGTGAGAGAGGGTTTATTTCATTTCAGGTTCATCTCCTTTTTTTCTCTATCGGTTTGCACCAGGAATGTAGTGGAAGGTGAATCACCCCAACCTGGGTCAACTCGAATTTTTATTTGTGGAGCAGAGTTTACCCAATCTGTTCAGGCTAACACTTGTGTTTTGTAATCTTAATTGATAGTACACATCATAGTAAGTAATGTCAAACGCATTTGAATTGCATAAAGATTGTGTCTTTCAAGGAAAAAGACAGTAGTCTTAATAGTTTTCTAAGGATTTTTTTTATTATTATTTGTTGCGCTGCATTGATTTTTTTTCTTTTTTGATTTTTCTCCCTTTTTCTCCCCAATTGTATCTGGCCAATTTACCCTATTTTCCGAGCCATCCCGGTCGCTGCTCCACCCCCTCTGCCAATCCGGAGAGGGCTGCAGACTACCACATGCCACCTCCGATACATGTGAAGTCGCCAGCCACTTCTTTTCACCTGACAGTGAGGAGTTTCACCAGGGGGACGTAACGCATGGGAGGATCACGCTATTCCCCCCAGTCCCCCCCCCCCGGAACAGGCACCCCAGCCGACCAGATGAGGCACTAGTGCAGCAACCAGGACACATACCCACCTGCTTCCCACCCGCAGACACAGCCAATTGTGTCTGTAGGGACGCCCAACCAAGCCGGAGGTAACACAGGGATTGGAACCGGCGATCCCTGTGTTGGTAGGCAACAGAATAGACCGCCAAGCTACCCGGATGCCCCTCACTGCATTAATTTTATGATTATCACTTACTGGAGACCTTTGTTTATCCACATTTTTATTGACTTAACAGAATTACAGACCAGTTCATTAGCTTCTTTCCATGAAGAAACTCAGCTCCTTTTGGTCTCCTTCAGGCCTGCAGACCATACATCCCCTTTTAGGAAGACTCCCAACAGAAGTTGAAGTTTACTGATACGTTTTATTTTATTTTATTTCATTTTTTTCAGGGGGAAGGGTAGAATAGCTTGGGCTCTCTATTCCTATCTATATTTCGAAATGGATCAACACTAGATAACCTGCACCTCCTCTGAGGGGCTAGTGTGCAATGTGTGTGTGTGTGTGTGTGTGTGTGTGTGTGTGTGTGTGTGTGTGTGTGTGTGTGTGTGTGTGTGTGTGTGTGTGTGTGTGTGTGTGTGTGTGTGTGTGTGTGTGTGTGCGCGCGCGCGCGCAGCGCGCATGCTTGTGTGTATGTGGCCGCCCAGAGAGAGTAAGAAAGAGTGGTGCAGTAAAGAATCACCCTGTAAAACCCAATCCCCTTCACCAGCCTGTCGCCAAAGGCAGCAGTGGAAAGCAACAACCGCATAAACCAAAATCCCTGTAGCTGCCCCTCTACATCCCCAACTAGCATTTACCACAGACGGTTAACTGTAGGTGGATAATTACTGCATCACTTGCTCCCACTCGACACTCAAATTCTTCTTTTACTGTCTTTATTTTTTCCCAGGATTTTACATTCTTGCCCTCTTTATGGTCCCATTTCATTACTGCCCGAATAGAGAAAGAGTAAGAAGTGGTCAGCAGCGTGCAGATTGGCTAGCTGAGCAACACGGTCATTTTAAATTTTAGCAAGCGTCAAGCCAGGCTTACAAACCATGGAACATTACTTGAGGGCAGATTTAATTTACACCAAAATGAAATGCTCGATCAAATGCCCCCTCCCACCCCGTCACTTTCTGTAAGGCAGAAATATGAGATGTCAAAGGTTTGTGTAAAGCTCTAGTCCCTTTTGCCACCAGTTATGTTTGCCGTTCGCATATCCCTTATCATCCCACAGCTCTAATTAACCCTCATTGAGTCCTTGGAAACAGATGCTCGGGGAACCAAGCCCCATTCGTCACAGTATGGCTTGCATAGCAGACTTAATATGGAAAAAAAACTGTCACTCTGTGCACTGTCACATAGATTCTCTCCCCTCTCAGTTCTTCTGTTCCAGCTGCTCCCCAGCCCACTGTAGATGCAGACTACATTAGGAAGCCCATTCATGTCCAGCCACCAGCAGTTGGCTATAATTTGTCTCGGCTGTGGGGGCAGAGTTAAATTTACATGTGAAAAGCCATAGTGTATATGAATATAGCAACTCTCATTTTTTTCCCTGGGGTTATTGGTGCTGGTTTCACAAAATTAAAATTAAAAGCTTAAAGGGGGGGTTGCCGTTCTGCAAAACTGCAGAGGTTGTGTATTAAGCCCCTTGGCATGGTACCAACTTAAGGAAGAAGACAGGTAAGCAGGATTCTCTATTTCTCTTGCTAATCTATTAGGAAATTATCTTTTCTGGCTTTTGGCAGTGCAAGATGCCTCCTGGGAACATTCTGGCCTACTAAGAATACTCCAAGGTATCCCAAATAACTATGGCCCAAATGGCTTAATTAAAAAAAGATACAGCCCACACCTAGGTGGCCTACTCTTGGTACAGTATCCCTAGACTTGAGAAAGTCATTATTATAGAAGTTGATTTATAAAAACATATGATTTCATACTGGATTGCCTCTGGCTAAGCTTTGTGAGAAACAGAAAGGAATGCCATTATGCTGAGTACTCTGACGTCTATACTCGAAATTTGGTATTGTTGTGTATTTCCTCTCCTGCCCCCTATGTGCTTTTCACATATGTTTAGAGAACGTGTGTGCAAGCTCAAGGGCAAAATAGGGGGATCCCACATCAAGTTAACTGGCAGAAAAATATAGGACTAGAAGCTGAAGTACTTGGCTGGGTTAGGGGTATTTCAGGTAGATCACTGTGTTAGGGTTACCCTTCCCACCAAAGCCATAATGTGCTTTAAAATCACTGTCCAGACTTAGGTATGATGGATGTGTTTCTGATTCTCAGTGGTACATTTTTGAATGAATCTCAGTCATGATGAACTGCACACTCATTTTGAACTGCACACTCATTTAAGTCTATGCTAGCCTTAATTTCAGGAAGCTTACTTGTCACAGAGCAAATAAATATCTGTTGAATTTCCCTACAGGTGTGTAGCCTATTTTTGAGAGATGTTATAGCAATACTGTGTTTAAACTTTCCCTTCTGACAGTCAACTAAAACATCAAGAATTCAGTTTATTCTTTTTGAATTTTCTTTTTGAATTTGCTTCACTCACTAACCAACCTGTTTGATACGAAGCCTCTATTCATTTTTCTTTTGCAGTTTCCATTAAATCGTTTTCTCTGACCGGTTTTCCTTTAAACCTGTTTTTTATCCCTTCAAAATCAGTTGAGTTGACAATCTTCATTTTGTTTAAGCTTCCTTAATTCCACAGCACCAGTTGTTTCGTATTTTCCATTTAGACTTAAATACATGTTAGCCTTCATTAATTCAAGTTTTGTGTGTGTCCAAAAGGGAAAAAGAAAGGGAGAATGAGTTACTATCAATGTGCATGCAGGCGTGCATGTGCATGTATATTAGGTGAATGCGCTGAGTGCATGGTATGAGTGTGTGTGTGTGTGTGTGTGTGTGTGTGAATGAGTGAGAGAGAGAGAGAGAGAGAGAGAGAGAGAGAGAGAGAGAGAGAGAGAGAGAGAGAGAGAGAGAGAGAGAGAGAGAGAGAGAGAGAGAGAGAGAGAGAGAGAGAGAAGGGCAGAGGGTGGGGGTTCTGTGGGCATCTGTCTGTTTGTCTGTCCGTCTTTGTGTGTGTTGTACTAGTCTTTTTGTCTGTGTTCATATGTGTATGTGTGTATGCACTTAAAGCAGCAGACTGGAGAGTGAAGATGCAGAGAGAGACATTGAGGGACAGACGTCAGGTTTTCAATCTGCCTTCAGGTTGGTCTTGTGCTCATAGACCTGAGCATCTCCCCTAATCGCTCATCTTTAATTCTAATCAAAACCTCAGTCTCAGATGTGCCAGAGGGACACACATTCATCCCCCTGCCCCAGAGGCAGGGGGATGAATTGCTCAAGTTGGAAGCAGCAACATGTTTGTGAATTCATAGCGGCCTTTCAAATCAAATACAGTCCTTTTTCTGATTCCATTAGGAGCGGTGTGTGAATTTGTCCGTCTTCTGCTGCAGACAGTCACTCAAGCTCTTTGCTTTGGCGGGGTGTAGATGATGACGGAGGGAGCGTGGAATGGAAGGAGGGGGAGAAGTGTTAGGGAGAGCTCGAGGACTGACTCAGCATAACACTGTAGAAGAAGATGGTGCCATACTGTCAACAAGACTATGTAACACACACACCCCTACTGTGGCACATGCGCACTGCGGATCCACAGGTGCATTTATTTAGCACTGTTGCCATCGTCGTGCCCAGGACATCTTCCCTCCTTTCCAATGTGCCATGTACCTCTTGCTCTTTCCATCCACGTTTTCTTACATCCACTGCCTGTTTCCTCCCCTCCTCCCTTCCTCCTCTCTGTGGGCGTGGGGGTGAGAGGTGAGGCTGGTGGTGTTCAGAGGCAAGCTGGAACGGATCACTGGAACCCTACTACTGTCACACAGCCCATACATCTGACCACGGCAGAGGGCTAAATAATACACTAGAATGAAAGACTGTAAAATGGAATAGCTAGAAAGGCAAGGAGCCATGAAATAAAGTCAAATTTCCCTACAAAACCAAGTATTAACTGTAAACGTGTTCTCTAAGGCCTGTTCTACTCTGTTGTGCTGCTTACTCAGAGGAAGTATGTTGTGGTTATTTCATCATCAGGACACATTTAATAGAATTGCATTACGCTGGCCTCTCGCAGAGCCATGTCGACAGTGGCTTGCCATCTCTAAGTCCAAGATGGTCAGCTTGTACTGGACAGTGGCAGTGCAGTGCATTAGGTCTGAATGGAGTCTGGAGACTTGGGGCGCTCCAACTCTGCACCTATTAACTAGAGTGATTGAATTATGGTCTGGCCAGTGGTGCTGCCCTCTGCCACCCATCCATCTCCATACACAGTGGAACTCCGTTGACAAGATTCTGTATGTTATGCCGGATTTTCAGGTGCAGTCTACTTGGCGCAGTGCAGTGGCAGTCTGCCTGCCTACCTGTTCTACATGCCTGTTACTAAAGCAGCCTAACACACAGGAGCAAAAACATAAAATAATGCGATAGCACAGAAGACAATAACTGGTACATCAATGCTAGTCTCGTCACCAAGCATAATTAAACTAAATCTCTCAGACTCATGTTTGCATATTTTATTAAGCTACAAACATACTCACACAAAGACAAACACACATGCAGGGATACACAGGACCACCTTACTACTGTGAACACATTTAGACATCAGCACACAGCATTTATGTAAGTTCAGCTCTCGTCTGCTGCTCAGCCAAGCCAAGTTAGGATCGATGATCAGAACCCTGTGTCTTAAATTATGGAGCATGTGTTCTCAGCCAGTACTCCGACACTGCTCATGTATGAGAGAGAGAAGACAGACTGAGCAGGGAAGACGGATTTTACCTCAGTGATGCTCTGTCTCTCTCTCATCTTACACATCTCCCAGCAATATCTTCCACCACCACCCCGTCCCCCACTTATGAAGATTAATCGGACCCTGGTCACGGTCTAACATACTGCTGCTGTCACTCTGCTCAATTGCCTTTTTCTTTTTGCTTCTTTCCCCCTTCTTCTCTCTTGTCTCAGGATTTCTAACTCTTTTCTTTTCTTTTTTTTTTGGTCCGTCACGGAGTTGCCCTGGCATAATACATATGAGTACATCTGTTTTTGCGTGAGCAGGTACAATATTTTTGTATTTTTATGTGAGTATGTGTCGATGTACGCCTGACTGTGTATTCTATACACTGTCCACATTTTGCTCGTGTGAACATGTGTGTGCATTGTTAAGTAATATCAGTCTGTCATCTGGGTGAAGTTATTAATAACACCAAGTCCAACATCTGTTAATGCTTGTTTAACCCTGTCCTCTGCCTGTACAGAGGTCACATGTATATAATGTAGCTGGCACACTGGCTGAGGAATAGGCCCCGGCTGCTATGTGTGTGTGTGTGTGTGTGTGTGTGTGTGTGTGTGTGTGTGTGTGTGTAGTTGGGGTGTCTTAGTTTTTGTGTGAGTGTACATGTCTGTCAGTGATAGAGCATTGCCAAGCCTGCAGTAATCTGCCCGGCCCAACCCATCCTACAGCAGTGTTTTTGGAGCCGTGCTGCGACTGCGAGCCAAAACTGCAGAGCTTACTCTTGCCACCAGAGGGCCATTATTCCAAACAGAAAATGGTATAAGCTCAAATAACAATATCGACATACTGGATACCAAAAGTATCAAACCTTGGATTTTTTTTGTACCAGTGCTTTGAATACACTTGTAGATTTTCCGTTAAATTTCCACACATTTCATCTTAAATTGGAAATATTCATGCCCTTTAAGATATTATAAATTGTTCTGAAATAATAAAAAGCCATTATTGCTTTCTAATTTGGTTATTATTTGCAATACTTTAAAGAAAACTGCATATTCAACTTATCAATGCATAGTTATTGTGTTAGAGACAAGAAAAGTGAAGGCCATGGGGGAGGAAAGAGTGAGATGGGTCGAAATGAAGGGAAGCGAATGGAGTGTCTGTGTTTATGTTGATTCCTCCCCCAGCATTTCAACTCTGGCCTCAGTTTAGGAAACATCAGGAGCCGGGTAATAAACCCCCACAAGGCAGCACACGTGGATGGCTGTGCTCCTTTATCCTGCCAACAAGAAGGGCAGGGGATGGGGTCTAGAGGGCACTTCTGTTTCTAACCTAAATCAACCCTGTGACAAAACAGGACGACATACTAAATCAGGACCTACAACCTGCCTTACCCACACACTGAGACAATCAGTACAAGTCCAGGCTTTCTCTGCCTGTACTCGCTCCCTCCGTTGTGACAGCGAGTCATTGTCATTATTACGTCCCTGCTTTAATGAAGGGTGAGTCCGTGTCTCGTGTATTATCTCTTGCTGTCCCACCTTCCCACCGGCTTTTAAAGAAAAAGGTGAACAAATAATTCACCCCTCTGTAATTGGAAGTAATCTGAGTTTTTTTAAAGCAATATCCTGTCATTGCCCCTTGATAGATACCACAAAACCATCATTACCACTCGCTTCATTCTGCTAAACTTGGACGAGGTCCTGTCTTTTTTTTTTACTTTATAAGATAACGTCCATCTTTCCAGGTTATTTCCCCTCTGCAGACCAAACTGACGGAGGTTGGATAAGGTTGACGTTTTTTTTTCTTTTTTTTTCTTTTTTTTTTCTCTCTCCTATCCTCTTTAATGGAAGACCACAGAGTAATTTGTCATGTCTTTATGGACATTAGTGGCTGCATTCTTTGGCAGGGGAGCTCTCATCTGTGTCTAAACCTGAGGCTGCAGACAGGAGAGGAGAGCCACGTGATGTTTTCGCCCAGGTCACGGTCCAGTGCCACTAAATAGTTTGTAGCCCCCGCTCTACATTGTCCCCCCCCCTTCCCCTCTTCTACAAGCATTTATCTCTCTGCATGGTTTTGGCAGTGATGTGCTTTTCCCAGCATTTAGCCAGGAGAGGGAGAGAGGAGGGGAGAGCGAGAGAAAAGGAGACCTTTTCAAGTGAGGAATGACGGACGCTTTATTAGACGAGGCAGGGCCTTTTGAGAGGCTGGCCCCTCAGCCCCCCCACCACCACCACCCCCTCCACACACACTGTGTGTCTGGCCCATTGTCACAGGGCTGTGGCAGTGCCCCCCCGCCAGGCGCTTTGTCACTGTAAGTCACCTCACAGACTATAACAGGCCGCCTCTGAAAAACACACCCATTCTCCACAGTAGCATTACGCTATGCTGTTATTGCCCGGGTCCATAAAAAACAAAACAAAAAAAAAGATTGTCTGCCTGTCACGAAACATCCATGAGATGCTGAAATGGGCGTGACATGCAGGGAAGAAGGGACAGCAGAAAGGAGGGATCAAGTCAGGACACAACGGAGCAGCAACAAACCATGAGAGAAGGGTAGAGAGGTTGTACAGGGTGGAGATAGAGAGGAATAAAGAAAGCATCATGGATGATAGAGGACATGAAGGATGACGAGAAGGATGAGGGAAATAAATAGAACATGGAGAAGTGGGGGTGGTGAAAGCAGGAGGGTAGAGGTTGGGTGTGGGGCAGAGTTTTGTGAAAAAGTAATAAAAAAAAGTAGCCAGAAAGAAAGATGCAGAAGTGGCGAGCAACCAATGGTGAGGCTAAGGGGCACCCATTTGTATTTTGGCAGTGTGTGAAATGTGTGTCTTTAGATACAGGCAGCATTCCTCCAGAGATAAACCCCTGGGCCCCCCATCCCTTTACCCCCACCCTTCCCCGTCTCTCCTCCCACCACGCAGGACCCTGCTTACTCAAGTGTGTGTGTGTGTGTGTGTGTGTGTGTGTGTGTGTGTGTGTGTGTGTGTGTGTGTGTGTGTGTGTGTGTGTGTGAGTATGTCTGGGTTGGAGTGTGTGTGCGTGTTTACGTGGGACGGGTCTGTGTACCCACTACTCCAGCTCTTGCAGGGGGCAACAAAAAGACAGTTGTGTATTTGGGAAAGTGGAAAGAGAAGGAGAGTGGAGGGCCAACAGGCATGCCTGTCCAGACCGTCACTTTTGGAGTGAGTACCAGAAACTGTTGTTTTCTTCCACCTCATCTACTCCTTCTTTCTCCTATTTCATCCCCTCTCGCTCTCTCTTGCTCTCTCTATCCCCATCTGTCACTGTCTCACTTCGCTGGTGCCTTGTTTGCAATGGTTTGGCCATGTTTAGCCACCAACACTCAGGTTGGATTTTCCACAGGTTTTATGCACCTGCCAATGCTCCCTGTACTCGTCCCTTCACCTCAGCCAATACTTCTGTCACAGTACGTTCGATGTTTTCTGTCCTCCAGTTTAAATCCATTTTCCTTATTTACTCTGTCTCTGACATGTGAATATCGGTGTATTATTGTTTACCTTTCCGTCCAGTGTGTTCCGGCTCATTGTTTTTCATTGAACACATGCCTGTCTGTTTGCTCAGCTCCCACTATGTCGCTCCTCATTTCTGTCCCTCCACTTCAGCTATTTGGACATTTCCTCCTGACTCTGCTTTTCAGTGCCTGGTCTCCTTTTCAGACATGGATGTAGCCTCGTCTTTCTGACTGACATTGACAGGGAAAAATGAGCAAGACAAAGCGACAAAAAGAGGGAATGTCAGACGGAGGACATGGAGATGATGAGGAAAAAGAGGGTGCGCTCATTGTAAACACAGGCTCTCGTCTATGAGGAGGTGATGTACCACCCATGTTAAGCAGGCTCCTTTCTGAAGCTTTCAGTAGAGGACCTCATGATGAAATGGGATGATGGGGCCCAAGTGAAGAAATGTAGCAAATGTCAATGTTAAGTTATTTTCTCATCACCTTTAAATTGGAGTAGGACCTCCCCTCTTTAGATTTATACCAGAGTTAGTCTTCCACAGAAACACGAGGGGTGGGAGCCCAGTTGCTGGGGAGTTTCTTTGAGGGTTGTGGCGGGTGTACATCCGAGATTAGCAAGTTGTGCATAAGTTTGTGTGCATGGGCGTGTGTCCCATTCTGAATTCCCCTCTAATCTTGTTTTTAACGTCATTTGGCCTGCTGTTTGTTAGCCAGATTGTAGGATGTTTACAAGGATTAGTTGACGGTGAATAAGCCAATAGCCGGTAAAGTGATTAGTTGGTCGTTAACGAGATCCTCGAGAACAAGCAGAGTCACTGAAGACTACAGCCGTTACATCCTGTTGAACCATACGACTTGGCAGCTTGCAGCAGCGTCAGTATTGCCACTGCCGCGTTGAAGAGTGCCCATCTGGCTAAGTCATATACTGTCACATTCACTCTTAAAGTCGTACCGTCTCAAAACAAATGAGAAATTGTGCCAGTGACATGGGACTGAAACTCCCTTTCTTGCATTGCAGGTTTATTTGTATTCAGGGATTCTAATTTGTCTCATCTTGAAACAAAACATAGTAATGCAAACTAGTCCAGTAGTACAAAAGGTCACTTGCATTGTTGAGATTCTTAAAAACGTCAGTTTGCAATGGAAACTGGTGAACTTATGTTACCACGTGAACATATATCTTCTGATATTAGGAGAAGGTAGGAGTCAGTGCTAGATGATTAAATAATATGGATTTATATTTATTTATTTACCAATTTATACATTCATTTATTGCAGCCTGATGCTGATCTCACAAGGATTTACATGGGGATGATGAGGACATGGCAAGTGAAATGCATATTGTGAGGTTTTAGATGATGCAACCTGAAGAATTGCACAACCTGCATCAGTACTTCATGCCTCTAAGGATGAACTGCAGTCCGTTTTTATTACAGCGCCACCTCATTCTGCTCCCCTCAGGATCCAATGAACTTTTAATGAGAAATCATAGCACCTCATCTGTTCTCTTAAATCTCTTTTTTTAATGCATTTCATTCACTCTGGAAATATATTATGAATGTTTTCACTCCCTCTAAAGTGAAGAGAGAGCTAACCAATGGTCACCTAAAATAGCTGAAAACGTCCATGTATAATTGAGGGTGACAGGCGACTGGCAACTGCCCACAACACCTGCACTCATTAAGAGGCTTTCTGGAGCTCTTCTTTTATTAGGTCTGACCCTTCAGAGACATTTAGACACCGGATATTCCTCCAGGGGTAGTCAGTTAAATGCTTTGGTTTAACTGTGATCCTCTTTTATTTCACAAATAGCAAACTTTGAACATGTCTAATGTCGGGTCACTGTAACTATATGCTAAAAGTAGTCAGGTTAGTAGCAGTTAAAACAACCACCAGTTTGTACAGTTGCTCTTGTCTACTCTTTTCCCCACTGACCTTATTTAGTTTGAATGACAGCTTTTGTGTTTTCATGAAGTAAATTAGAGCGATGTTTACCGATACCCCCCTCCCCCCTATTCTCCATAAGCTGCAGCCCCTATCTCCGCCGTATGGTTCTCCCTCTCTTTATCATCCCACAAAAGGTCTCAATAACCATGACAATCTCATCTACAACTGCAGAGTCTATGGAGGGTGCAGATATAAAGAGACAGTCAATGAGTAAGACAGGGAGAGACAGTGGGTTACAGAGGTGGGGAGTGTGAGAAAGTAAACAGTAAGAATGGGCCGAGATGCCCCTTCAGATACGGGGGATTGGAAGCGGATAGATAGACAAAGAGATGGTCTGAAGGTTGGACAGAAATACACACACATAGATGTGCAACAACTCCCTCCCATAGCCCTGGGTGCTTCCTGTAGAATGTGTCCATAGCCGAACTGTCCCATTGGGTCTCGGGCTGACTGACTTTGCACCCACTACATCACGATAGCTGCTCTGCCCCTCAGCCACTCCAAGCTTGCTGAAAGTTTACAGAGCGATAGAAGGCAGAAGGGGGGGAAAAGGGGGGGGGTGAAAATCAATTTCCAGGACAAATGCAAGTCAGCAGAACAGGGTGATAAAGTAACTGGTTAAGCCTCCTCTGCAGGAATTTCCATATTCAACGTCTTGTGCCTTGGATACAGCTAGTATGCAACCAGTACAGAAAATGTCCAGATCTGGTCTGTGTTTAGATTCGAATCAATTTCGGGTGAACATGTTAGCATCTATGAAGGATTTATCACACTTTTACAATTATGTGTTGTTTAAAGCTCAAGAGAGTCTGCACCAGTGCAACCACAGCAGTGGTTTGGATAAACTGAACGTGTGCGCCTTAATTTCACCTTTCTGCTGTGTATACAAATAACTGTTGTGGCATTTAAGATATTTATGATTTGCACCTGGTGCTGCGACTGCAAATTCATGTTGTTCCATGTGTTTGTGTGTGTGTGTGTGTGTGTGTGTGTGTGTGTGTGTGTGTGTGTGTGTGTGTGTGTGTGTGTGTGTGTGTGTGTGTGTGTGTGTGTGTGTGTGTGAGAGAGAGAGAGAGAGAGAGCGAGAGAGCGTGAGCGCGAGAGAGATAGAGAAAGAGAGAGAGGGGTTTGTGTATGATTGTACATCCAATTTCTGGGCATCTTTCTGTGTCTCGCTGGACTCTTTCATTTTTAAAAACTCTCACATTATTAGGGCTAACTATTTGCTGAACTTCATCAATGTAGAATTGCCCAAAAAACTACCTCATGTTCTCATTCAATGAAATGGATGAAGGATTTTATATCTAGTCCTCATCAAAGCAGTCATGTCTTTCTGTTTACCAGCAGAGTGAGACCTCTTTAGTCATAAACTGAACTGTCTCTTATTGACATATCTGCATTTCTTAAACTTCGGTTGGTGGCCCAGGATAGGTCAAAGGTCAATTTATGGTAGTTGCATATGACAAGAGTTCTAGCTTATATCAATCAGTACATGTACAGTAGGTATTAAAGTTTAAACAAATATTCGATTAGATAACAAATATTGGTCTAGTCTCCAATGTTTTGGAGTAGCTGTTTTGTGTTTATTTCACAGGAAAAATAGATTAGATAAAATGTACCGAAATTCAAATTTCTATTTGCTAGAATTATGTTAAGCAACAGTACCTTGGATTTGCATTTTCAATTTATCACAGTTATAAAAATACATAACCTAAAATTCGCCATTTACTTTCTTTTATCTAATAAATTATGAAAACCAGAAAACATAGTTATATTTACATTATATTAAAGGTACTATCTGAACAGGTCTTAAAATCACACAAAAGGATTTTACCAGCATGTTTCAAGAATAATTTACTCATCAGTAACTATGTAAGATTATGTATCATGATTAGATGATATTTATCTTGAGTTATCTTAGTTATTTCATCTTAAAAAGAGTGTATCTAGAAGTAAAATAAAGCTTTTTGTGGAGAACTACTTTAAGTGGTTTTGTCGAATAATTCCATGATTAAATTTAACAAGTTACGCTTCAGACTAGATGGTATATGCAATTTAACTTGTTTCAAGATGTCTGGTCTTGCAGGTAAACAAGTGATTTTATTTTGTTTCAAGTAATTAAGTCAATTTATTTGTATAGCCCAATATCGCAAATTACGAATCTAACCTAGTTGTAGTATCTTACTACACAGACAGCTTGTTTCGGGGACTTTCTTATTCGAAAAATGTTAAATTTTGTTTCAAATTTGAAATGGTATTGATTCTTTGGTTTATAAGCACATGAGCTTATGACTTGTAAAAGGTTTATTTACTTCATAAATATGTGTGTGGGTAGGCATGCATGCGTGTCTGTGCGGATATTTGCTCGTGTGTGCATTTTTTCTTGGCTTGTTTACTTGAATTTATTCACTGTCAATGTATCATTGTGTACAGGCCATATAGAGGGCAGGCTCAGTGCTGATGGTTGCATCCATGCCAAAGCAGGTCAGTAGTCAGACGCATATGTCAACCTCACACAAAACCCTATAGGGACCAGTGAAGAAGGGGGCTCCTTCAAGATCAATAGCCCAGCCACTGTGCCTTTCCATGCGCAGAGAGACTCTGACATGACAGCTCCATGCAGGCTCTTTGGCTATGGTTACACTTGTCGTTTTAGTGTGATTTTTATTATTTGATTTTGAGGAGAAGGATTACGTCCAGTTCTGTCCAGTTAGTGCCACAGGAGACACAACAGCCATTTTCAGGTCAAATGAGCTCAAATAGCAACAAGATCTGATCTTTAGTCATATCTCAAAAATCACACCACAATGATATCCTTATCAATGTGATGTGATTCTCTAATTTGTACTTCATAGATAACTCATAATAATAATAATAATAATAATAATAATAATAAATGATTCTAATTTGTCCCCACCTCCTATGGGGAGGTATTGCTATATTGCACCCATCCAAGAAAGCCCCACACTGTCATATCTCCTTCAGGGCATTATTTCTGCACATCCCTCAACTCTCTGTCTCTCTCTCTGTCACACATAGAGGAACATTTAATTCTACTCAACATTAACACACACACACACACACACACACACACACACACACACACACACACACACACACACACACACACACACACACACACACACACACACACACACACACACATTCATACACAAACATCACAGTTGCAAAGTTCATTTAATTCCACTCACCATCCAAGAACACCACCTCACACATACATACACACACAGACACATGCCTGTGCGAAAGTAATCATGCCTCATCTCAGTTAGGTGTCATACCCTCCACTAGGCTACTGTGTGCCACAGTATTCCCCTGTGGAGGATTCTCATTACTGGGATGCTAATCTTGGACATGCTCACTCATAGGCAACCACACACACATACACATTGAATTTCCACACACTACATTCCACCAATAAGAAGGTGATGTCATTCTGTCTGCTGCAGAACGAAATGTTATGACTTTAACTTCAGTTCCCTGAAGGCGAGTAACGAGGTACAGCATATATAGTATACGATAACACGCCCCCTGCATGGCCTGACTGTAGACATCCTCTATTCACGCCTTTATGGCAGATGATCTATGGTGACATATGTGCGGTTCTGCCTACACATATACATCCTTCACCACGGTCATCCCTTAGTTCGATAGCTGCTCAGAAATGAGCCCAGCTGCGCAGCAGGACAACCTAGTGTTGTACCTCATTTTTCTTCTGCAGGGAACAGAAGTTATAGTAATAACATTTCGTTCCCTTTCAGTTGATTCACTTGGTACAACACATATAGTATGGGACATGTATTCATGCCCTGCAGAGCAGCCACCCAACTGGAGTCAAACCTCCAGCACCATAGTACATCATAGACCCAGCAGAAAGGACAGAGTTGGCCTAGAAAGGGGCTGTCACATCCAAATGGTAAAACCAAACAAAAGTATGCAGTGATGACGGGTTGGCTGCAACAAAGATATCACTTGCAGATGCCCCTTTAAACAAAGCCTATGATGTTGTAATGCCCCTTGAAGAATGTGCCCTCACACCATTAGGCAACAGAAGAACTCTGCTGTTGTAAGCCAGGGAGACAAACAACTGGTCGCATAAATGAACACTCTTGAGTGCAGTCTATGTAGGTGTGTAGCACATGCACAGAACACAGGAAATGCAACCTCCTCCGCTCCTCAGATGCAGAAGGATTGAGACAAAAGCTCAAGAGCTCAAAGGCCATAGAGCTATAGGCTGAAGGGATAATCTTAGGCAAATATGCCGCATTTGAGCACAATGTAAGCTTGGAGCCATCCAAAGTAAACTGGTACAAGAGGGATGCACAGATAAAGCATGAAGGTCTCCCACCTGCTTTGCGAAGGTCAAAGCGAGAAGCAGTGCAGTCTTGTATGAAAGAAATTTCATATCTGCAGACTCAATGGGCTCAAATGGGGGACAACAAAGGGCCTGAAGCACTAAAGCCAAATTCCATAAAGGGGCGCTGGATTTAGCCACAGGCCTCAGCCGATGGACTCCCTTTAAGAAACACATGGCAAGAGGGTTAGTGCCTGGTGTCACACCATCAAAGCCAACATGACAGGTAGATATAGCTGCCAAATAGACTTTAACATGTTTTTGGTGGGTGTCGGGCTCCACCAAGGTTGTCCCTTGTCTCCGATTCTGTTTGTGATATTCATGGACAGGATCTCAAGGCACAGCCAAGGTGAGGAGTGTGTCCGTTTTGGGAACCTCAGAATTACATCTCTGCTCTTTGCAGATGATGTGGTTTTGTTGGCTTCATCCGAATGTGACCTCCAGCGCACACTGGGGCAGTTTGCAGCTGAGTGTGAAATGGCCGGGATGAGAGTCAGCACCTCCAAGTCTGAGACTATGGTTCTGTACCGGAAAATGGTGGATTCCTTCCTCCAGGTTGGGGATGAGTTGTTGCCTCAAGTGAAGGAGTTCAAGTATCCCAGGGTCTTGCTCATGAGTGAAGGTAGGATGGAGCAGGAGATTGACAGGTGGATTGGTGCAGCATCAGCAGTAATGCGGACATTGTACTGGACCGTTGTGGTAAAGAGGGAGGTGAGCCGGAAGGCAAAGCTCTCAATTTACCAGTCAATCTTCGTTCCAACCCTCATCTATGGTCATGAGCTTTGGGTAGTGGCCGAAAGGGTGAGATCGCAGATACAAGTGGCTGAAATTAGTTCCCTCCATAGGGTGTCCGGGATGTCATCATTGTCATGGCAAGCAGCTAGCTCAAGCTGCAGTTGGCTAGCTCTCTCAGAAGGCTCCGGCTCAATCTCGGCTAACCCCCTCAACGTACTCCATGTGGTCAGCCCAGTTACCAGCAAGGACTTCAACCAAAAATTCTTTGCTATCAGACACAGATGAAGCTAGGTCCCTTGACTCTGAGTGGAGGGGTTGGTGTTGTGTGATGGTAGTCTTTCCCCAGAACTTTCTCCACAAACACGACCCACATATCTAGTGTTGAACGCCAGAGCTGGTGACAAAACGCACAGGACTCAAACTCAGTTAATTCTCTCCTGGTGTGGAAAATACCAAGACAGACGGGACATGCCTCATGCTGGTTCTTGTCATGCAAAGAGAAGCTGCAATCCTGAGGACAGGGGCGAACAGAAGACTCTTCTTTACCTGTTTAGTCTTGGTGCTCATTCCGAAACACAAAGCTTGAGGACAAAATACACTCAAAATTAGTGCTCCGTGGATAGCTGGTGGCTAACACCAACAGAGGCTGCTAAGCTAACTTCAAGCTGGCAGTAGCCTATTGGAAAAAAACAGAGCTAATTAGCTGTAGTTAGCCTTCTCAGCATAGGTCTTCTTAGTGGCTATCGAACTGAGGGATGACTGGTGATGGATGTATATATATGTGCAGGCAGGACCTCACCTGCATCACCACAGATAATCTGCCTTAAAGGCATGACTAGAGGTGTCTTCAGTCAGGCTACACAAGGCTATGATATCCCATACTATGTATTGCAGTGAGTGAATCGTCTGAAAGGGAACCAGCAAAGTAAGCAAATCATAGAGTGAGAGAATTCCTGTAAGTGAAGCAGAGAAATGACAGAAGCATAGAAGGAAATAAACTAATCAGAAATGAAGGCAGGAGGTCAGGCTAGCCTTTGTTTTCCTTTTGCTTTTTGGACTGTGATGAGGAAAGATTTTATTTGGTAATGTGAGCTTCATTATGACTTGTACATCACTGACTTAACCTGCGAACAATGTGATACCTGTTTTTCTACAGTGTTTTCGTATTACTGATATTAATGGTCTTGCTGACAAGCGGGTTATTGTCTGTTTCTTTTGTTCCACACAATTTGATTAATGTGCCTGCTCAGTTCTCCTCAGCCCCAGAGCCCAAAGCCTGTCTAATCATTATGGGAATAATGAGAAAGGAAACACATTCATCTAAATCACACTGGGAACCAAGCAGAGGAATCACCAAAGAATATTTTTAGCTTTTTCTCTCATTGGTGTCTATGTTTACACAACTGTGTATGCCTGTGTATGTATGTACATTTATGTGTATGTACATGTGTGTCCTAAGTAGGAGATGGGTGTGGTCTCCCAACTTCCTTATCTCACTGCACCACAAACTCACTTCTTGACCATACACACGTACACACACAAACACATATGTATAAAGGGAAGTAGTGCACTCATCAATTCCACTCAATCAAATTATATGATGTATGCAGTCACACTTTTTAATGAAGTTGTATATGGATATCTTCCATGCAGAATTAGATTCACTTTTAACGTGTGTATATTTGTGCGTGCGTGCGTGCGTGTGTGTGTGTGTGTGTGCATGTCAGGGTGTGTATGTATTTTTTTGCATTGATGATAGGTGATTACTTTCACACAAATGTGTGTGTGTATGTGCGTTGGTGTATGCATGGGTACTTCTGTTTGTGGCTATTAAAGGGTCGGCAATGGATTGGAGGTGTGCTGGGGTCAAGTTTGCTGTTCTGCAGCCCTCTGGAGGGAGGGGAGGAATTGGGGGCTGTTGCTTTTCTCAGTAAACAAGAAGAAAAATGAGGAGAGAGAGCATGGTAGTACATAAAGAAGAGGGAAGCCATGGCTGAGCAACACTGCCTGGTCACTGTGAGTAAAACAGTTTGACTGAGATGCTGTGCTGAGCAGAATACCAAGCAGAGCGATGACAAAACTTACATTCATTTTATAGTTTCTTTCATTATATTATATATTTATGTGCATTATTTTTATGCTACTTTTTGAAGGATCTATTTTATGCGGGTCAACAGATTTAAACCTTCCAATTGTTACTGTAAATGAAACTGTATTTAAGACAAAACTTTGCTTTGGTGATTGTGTTTTCCAGTGTTCTCGTGTTGACATTTAAGTTGGTCTGTGTTTTATCTTGCCTGTGTTTGTGTGTGTAGCACAGAGGGTTTGCTCTGAAGAGTATGCAAACCAATTTACCATCTCTAATGACGACTGAGCCCTGCAGTAGTAAGCTTTCTAACGTCTTGAATCAGGAGAATACAATAAAATAGAAGAGAGCATAATGATACACACCAGGTGTCTTTGGGCAAATAAATTTGATGGGAAAACGCTACAAAAAAGAAAAACAACATTTGTAGGGGAGGCACAATGACTGAGAGGCAGTTGATTCCCCAGGAGTCACTTTACTTCCCACAAAGTAGCCAGATTTATGTCTGTAGTGAGCGGGCAGTGGGAAACCATAGGAAATTAACAAGATGAGCTCCAAGAGAAAGCACTGGCACCTTGTCTCAGACTAATCCTTCATACCAGAGAGGATAGGAGAGGAGAGAGAAGAGGAGAGGAGAGGAGAGGAGAGGAGAGGAGAGGAGAGGAGAGGAGAGGAGAGGAGAGGAGAGGAGAGGAGTAGTGCAGCTCTGCTGTCATGAGGACCTATCCTGCTGTCACAGGGACATGCTTGTCAAGATTTGCTGCTTAAGGCGGATTAAAATAACCTTTTTTTAAATTTCCTTCTCGTTTTTTCCCCCCTCCTCATCATTCCCTCTCCCTGGCTAAACTCTTTTTAAATGGACCTCTCCCTTTAAACAGTTCTGTGCCACTGGTGTCACACTGAGTGTGGGTTTGTGTCATTTGTTGCCATGCCTCCACCTTGGGCATGTGGTCCTTTTCTGCTCTTTACCCAGGCTCGCTGTCAAAAGAGGGACAGCAACCGACCGAAGGCACCGTGCGATTCAGTAACGGGTACATTTTCAGTCATCCGCGACAGCAGTGTGCGTCTTTGATTGTGTTTTGTGTTTCAGCCTTATGTCAGAAAATGCTGTCATACAGCGCCTCAAATCTAGCCACACATGCTATGGCTGATAGGATGAGGTGTGTGAACAGCTCCCTGACCAAAGTGTTGAGATGGCTTGCACGATGAAGAGGAAAGTGTGACAGGAAGGGAAAGCCGCAGGGAGAGAGAAGAAATGGAAATTAAATGGAAAAGTGGAGGGTTTGCTGCAGTAGCATTTCTCCCTGTGGCTCTCTTACTCTCTCTCTCTCTCTCTCTCTCTCTCTCTCTCTCTCTCTCTCTCTCTCTCTCTCTCTCTCTCTCTCTCTCTCTCTCTCCCTCTCTCCCCTTCTCTCCTCCCTTGCTCTCCCCCTGTGCCGCATGAGTGATCCTGTTTCAGCAGAACCCCTGCCTGGGAGAGGCATGCAGTCCTCAGACACAAACAAAACAGACAAAAGCACTGGGCATGCCATGTGCTGGACCATGAGCAAGGACAGCCACCAAACTGTCTTTTCCTTTCTCTCTTTTTCTTTCTCTCTCACTCTCTCTCCGTTGCACTGTGTTTCTGTTTCTCTCTGTCTCTCGCTCTCTGGTTAACTCATGCACGCAGAGTAAAAACTGACTCAAGTGACTAGAGGGCAGAGAAGATGCACCAGAGACTATCAGCGTTATCCCCCTTGTCTCATCACCTGGGCATAGGGGGGCAGATAGACAGCAGTGGACTCAAGTTTGGAGACTTGGAGGAAGCAGGACAAGGAGACTTGTATAGGTGGTCAAAGGGGAGTCTGTCTATACTCCAACCACTTGCATGCTTTCCTGCCTAGCCCATGAATATGTGCATGCACACGCGCGCGCGCGCACACACACACGCACACACACGCACGCACACACACACACACACACACAATGTAAGTCTTTCACACTTAAAAGCCCTCATCTATAATGCCAGTGGGGTTAAAATATTCAAACGGCACTGTCCAAGGGACAACGGAGCAACGACATGAGAGGAAAACTGACGGAGATGCTGTTTTCCTACTGAAAAGCTTGTAATCCTATAAAATGCTTGCCTGCTTTTTTTTTAAATTAACGAAACTGTCTCCCCATCTCCCTCTCCATCTTTCTTTGCTTCGTCTCCTCTCCCACCACTTTATGTGTCTCACACTCTCTCTTGTACCCCTTACTACCCCCCCTCCCTCTCTCTTTCTCTGTTTTGCTTGCAGGCTGATGCTGGAAACAGTTTTCTGCGGGCGGCCCGTTCTGGCAACCTAGACAAGGCCTTGGACCATATCAAAAATGGCATCGATATTAACACAGCCAATCAGGTGAGAGAGCTGCATCTAACCCCATATCATATTGAATTGGAAGTAATTTCTGCAGAGATGGTCAAGCTCCAGTAATGATCAGTCAGTGATGTTGACTTAGGTCGGCCATCTCAGTTTAGCATTCACATCAGGCCATTGATTGTATTAGACCGTAGTTCAGGTCAAGAATAGTAATGTGTGAATGAAAGTTGCAAAACATTAGCTAAATGCACTTTAAAAGGCACTGCAGAATGAGTCTTTTCTCCCTCCAGATCAGATCCCAACTGAAAACTGCCTACTGCACTCAAGATAAAGAACAAACCCTGAGCCTAATGTATTTTAAAGATGGAATATGTTACACAATTTGAGCCAACACTTGGTGAACATTGAGTTTGAGATTCTACACTATTATGAATCAGTGCAGTGGAAGGGTTGGCAGGGATTTTTATGTGATACAGTCTTTGCAAATGTCATGTAATGTTATGGTGTGGGATCAACTTGATGAACAATGTACTCTGTTGTGCTCAAATACTATCTGAATGTACTGCTATATGTTGTACCTTCATTTTTTATTTTCAGTGTGTGTTCCCCGAGTGTCCCATATGCATGATATTATGTCTATAAGTTTATTGAAGTGTCGTCGTGTTTTCCAGTGCCTGACTATGAATTGTATGTGCATAATCAGTTAGACAGTTAATCAGGAGTTCTGAGGTAGCAGCTAGTGTCTACGGGGTCTCTTGCAAAGGTATTATATAGGGAAGGGGTCTCTTCTTTGACCCTTCCTCTCCATTCTCCCTCTTTTACCCTCACTGTTTTTCCCAGGCTACTTGTGGGCTGAAGGCTGTTGTCCATAGGCAACTGCTACAGGTCCAAGTTTGTGTACATTTGTTTTGTGTGTGTGTGTGTGTGTGTGTGTGTGTGTGTGTGTCCTCTAGCTCATTAATCTAATATACTCATGGTTTCCTGACCATTCATACAGGCTGAATCACACAGTTAATGCTGTGTTATAATGCTTCTGTCAGGATTTGTATGAGGGGTCCACATAATATCCCCTTTTAGAGTGACTTTTTTTTACTTGTTGATAGCTATTACCAGTAACTCCCCTAAAGAAATTAAGAGAGACACCCTTTGGACAAAAGTAGCACTACAGCAAAAATAAAACTATAAACTGCAAGCTACTACAATATACTGAAATCTCGTTAGTGACATGACATCATTTTTATCATTCCTATTTCCATGATATGCTATAGCACGTATCAGTTGTGTAAATTGTGTCCTTGTAGTTGTTTTGGTGTGGAATGTACTTCAGTTAACTATTGTGGTAAATATTGTGGTGCTGATTATGTGATTGTCTTCTGTTAATGCAGTTTTGTTGAAATTCAGGGAGGTGTGGGTTTGATGGGAGTTTGGCCGGTTGACGACCGAGCCGTGGCAGTCATGTGTCTTTCTCCCTCACTGGGTGAATACCCCTGCCATGGCTAAGCTCACCAGACAACCACACTGCCTCCTTTCCCCTCTCCCCCTAATTGTCCCTCCCACAGTCCCTCACACCCTATCCCTCCATTGTGTCTTCCTCTCTGCTTTCCTTGTCAATCTAACCATTTTCTACACAAGCCTCGATTTGACTTTCTTTTCCGTTGTTTTCTGCCCTTTTCCTTATATTCCCTCCGTCATTCCCCTCTGTCTCTCCTTTCGTCTCGCCCCCCCTTCCCTCCCTCTCTTCTCTGTCTACAGTAGAGTGATGGTGTGCTGTGGTCTCCCTACTCAGAGGAATAATATCAGTGGTGTGGGAAAGGTCCAACCTCACATGTCCTGTGCGGCTGAAGGAAGGCTGTGTGAGGTCAGACCTATCCCACACGGCTTGTATTCTTCCCAGCCACGAGACCAGCGGCCTTCCATCCCCCTCCCGTCCTCCTTCTCTCCTTGCTATCTGTCATCTTTAATCAAATGACAGTGTTTCCACCCTGATCTTCATCCCCATAGATATTGGTGTTATGGCTAATGACTGCCATAGACATTGGTTTCTAAGGGTACTGCATGTGTGGTGTTCCAGTGTAAGTATTTGATTGTTTTTCTTGTGTTGACTCGGTTGCATCTGCCTCTTTGTAATGGTAGCTCTTTGGGATATTACACGTGTTATAAGTGTATTTGTGTGTTTTAAGATACAGTGGTAATGTAAGACAAGGTGTGTTTAGGACTACAACAGTGTGAGGCCTGCTCTGTTCTCTCACCTAGAATGGGCTCAACGGGCTGCATCTGGCCTCTAAAGAAGGCCATGTCAAAATGGTGCTGGAGCTTCTCCATAATGGAATCGTACTGGAGACCACCACAAAGGTACGGCACTCTACTGCAACACTACTGGTATCTAAACTGCATTTAACCCATGCAGGAATTCATGTTGACCGCTTATTCTCTGTCTGTCTCTCTCTCTCTCTCATTTATTTATAATTAAACAGAAAGGGAACACTGCCCTGCACATTGCAGCCCTGGCAGGGCAGGAGCAGGTGGTCACAGAGCTGGTTAACTATGGGGCCAATGTTAATGCTCAGTCCCAGGTCAGATTCTCAGTGGTTTTTCTCTTCCTTCTCACCCAAGACACTCCGTAACACAGCTGTACTCAGAGAACCGACTCAGACTGCAGCTTGCTGATACACCTGTAGACGTTCACTTGTGAAATCACAATATTATTTGCAGTTCTGTATGCTAACATCTGTCTGTATTCCTACATTTTTCTGTGTTTGGGCTTCCTCTGTGTGTGTGTGTGTGTGTGTGTGTGTGTGTGTGTGTGTGTGTGTGTGTGTGTGTGTGTGTACCCCATTATGTGTATATCTGTCACCATCCTATTGTGTGGCCGCTGCCGCCACTGTGCTTGTTACTCTGTTTTGTGTGTGTCTGTGTGTACACGTGTGTGTATGTCTGTCTGTCTTTCCATGTGTCTGCCTGAAACAGAAGGGATTCACTCCACTCTACATGGCCGCACAAGAGAATCATTTAGAGGTTGTGAAGTTTCTTCTGGAGAATGGAGCCAATCAGAGCATTCCAACTGAGGTAACTGCCGACAGAGATTTATTCACCCAGAAATCTTCCAAATTCCCCCTCGCCTGTCTCACTGGTTCATTTGCTTTGTTTTCTCCACCCTTATTTCTCCCCACTGTGTGATCCAGGATGGCTTTACCCCTTTGGCCGTGGCTCTTCAGCAGGGACATGAGAATGTGGTAGCCCTGCTCATCAACTACGGCACCAAGGGCAAGGTCCGCCTCCCCGCGCTGCACATTGCTGCACGCAACGATGACACACGCACAGCCGCAGTGCTCCTGCAGAATGACCCCAACCCTGATGTACTTAGCAAGGTATGTACGTATGCATGTATGTGTGTCGTTGTATCTTCATGTGTCTCTTAGTGTGTGTATACAATAGGTAGCAGTGACTGTGTGCTCAAATGTAGATGTCTAAATTTGATTGATTTTCATTTTATCACCAAGGATAGTAATAGCATTCTGTTAGAAACCACAGCATGGTTCTTTAGTTTTAGAGGCCTCCCTGATTCAGTTGCTCTCTCTCCCCTGTGTGTGTCCTTGCAGACAGGATTCACACCTCTTCACATTGCTGCACACTATGAAAACCTGAACGTAGCTCAACTGCTGCTCAACAGAGGAGCCAATGTCAACTTCACCCCCAAGGTATTGTATGACTCATCCTTGTCTAATGTTTATAGAAGGTTAAACTTCTGTCTTTTCCTTTCTGTTCTCACTGCCCATGCCTGTCTAACTGCATTTCTCTCTCTCACTAGAACGGTATCACACCTCTTCACATTGCATCCAGAAGAGGGAATGTCATTATGGTCAGACTCCTTCTGGACAGAGGGGCTCAGATTGATGCCAAGACCAAGGTGCTTGAGACATCTATCCTGCCTTCCCTCCTTTTCTTCATAAACTTATTCTCATGCTCTGATACCCATCTGCGATAGATCTGAACACTAAGTCAGTGGTTGTTCTTTCCTTGCAGGACGAGCTGACCCCTCTGCACTGTGCTGCCAGAAATGGACATGCAAGGATTATAGAGATCCTGCTGGACCATGGAGCCCCAATCCAGGCCAAAACTAAGGTATGCCAGCCGGAGACAATCAAACCTGAAACTTCCTCTTGCTCAATGAATTTTATTTTTAAAAAAAACCTGATGGATTTTTGAGAGTATTGTTAATCTTACAGCGTGGGGGATTGTTTCTCAGAACTGAAATTAAATCTTCTTTATGAAAGGGTCCACACATTATCTAATTTCGATGGATTTTTTTCCTTCCTTGCTCTGCTGTCCCTTGCAGAATGGCCTGTCTCCAATTCACATGTCAGCCCAGGGGGACCACATGGACTGTGTCAAGCTGGTGCTGCAGTATAATGCAGAGATTGATGACATCACACTTGACCACCTTACTCCACTGCATGTGGCAGCTCACTGTGGGCACCATCGCATGGCCAAAGTACTACTGGACAAAGGGGCCAAACCCAACTCCCGGGCACTGGTCAGTGGAAAACACACAAACACACACACACATATTTAGACACACAGGCAGATGGACAGACACAATAGTTGTTTATTAGTACAGATATACCAAACCTGTTGCTTTGTAGTGATAGAATTTTTTTTCTCTATTTTCAGAATGGCTTTACCCCACTGCATATTGCCTGTAAAAAGAATCACATGCGAGTGATGGATCTCCTCCTCAAGCACTCTGCATCACTAGAGGCCGTGACTGAGGTAAAGGAGCAAGAAGCAAGATATGGAGGAGAAAGGCAATGTGTGGCATGTTAATTGTTCATAAGCAGTGCACAAAATCACTGATTTTGTTCTTTTATCCTTTCCGAACAGTCTGGCCTGACCCCCCTGCACGTAGCCTCATTTATGGGTCATCTCAACATCGTGAAGATCTTGCTGCAGAAGGGAGCATCCCCCAGTGCCTCCAATGTAGTAAGTATCCCCATTTAGGAACTACACACCAGCATCTTTGAACTAGCTGAGCATCACGGTGTTTTTGTTACAGTGACTAACCCTGTCTTGTCTGCCATTTGTCTGTGAAGAAAGTGGAGACTCCCCTCCATATGGCATCTCGGGCAGGGCACTGTGAAGTGGCAGAGTTCTTACTGCAGAATACAGCACCAGTAGATGCCAAGGCCAAGGTTAGGATCTCACACACAGAACATACATACACAAAAGGGTATGCATAAATATAAAGATTTCTTAAACTTTAAACATATACTACTACTACTTTCGGCTGCTCCCGTTAGGGGTCGCCACAGCGGATCATCCGTTTCCATTTCTTCCTGTCTTCTGCGTCTTCCTCTGTCACACCAGCCACCTGCATGTCTTCCCTCACCACATCCATAAACCTCCTCTTTGACCTTCCTCTTCTCCTCTTCCCTGGCAGCTCCATATTCAGCATCCTTCTCCCAATATACTCAGCATCTCTCCTCCACACATGTCCAAGCCATCTCAATCTTGCCTCTCTTGCTTTGTCTCCAAACCATCCAACCTGAGCGGTCCCTCTAATATAATCGTTCCTAATCCTGTCCTTCTTCGTTACTCCCAGTGAAAATCTTAGCATCTTCAACTCTGCCACCTCCAGCTCCGCCTCCTGTCTTTTCGTCAGTGCCACTGTCTCCAAACCATATAACATAGCTGGTCTCACAACCATCTTGTAAACTTTCCCTTTAACTCTTGCTGATACCCTTCTGTCGCAAATCACTCCTGACACACTTCTCCACCCACTCCAACCTGCCTGCACTCTCTTTTTCACCTCTCTACTGCACTCCCCGTTACTTTGGACAGTTGACCCCAAGTATTTAAACTCAAATGCCTTTGTCACCTCCACTCCTTGCATCCTGACCATTCCACTGTCCTCTCTCTCATTCACGCATAGGTATTCCGTCTTGCTCCTACTGACTTTCATTCCTCTTCTCTCCAGTGCATACCTCCACCTCTCCAGGCTCTCCTCAACCTGCACCCTACTCTCGCTACAGATCACAATGTCATCCGCGAACATCATCGTCCATGGAGACTCCTGCCTGATCTTGTCCGTCAACCTGTCCATCACCATTGCAAACAAGAAAGGGCTAAGAGCCGATCCTTGATGTAATCCCACCTCCACCTTGAACCCATCTGTCATTCCAACCGCACACCTCACCATTGTCACACTTCCCTCATACGTATCCTGCACCACTCCTACATACTTCTCTGCAACTCCTGACTTCCTCATACAGTACCACACCTCCTCTCTCGTCACTCTGTCATAAGCTTTCTCTAAATCTACAAAGACACAATGCAACTCTTTCTGGCCTTCTCTATACTTCTCAATCAACATTCTCAAAGCAAACATCGCATCTGTGGTGCTCTTTCGTGGCATGAAACCATACTGCTGCTCGCTGATCATCCTCTCCTCTTAACCTAGCTTCTATTACTCTTTCCCAAATCTTCATGCTGTGGCTGATCAACTTTATACCTCTGTAGTTGTTACAGTTCTGCACATCGCCCTTGTTCTTGAAAATCTGTACCAGGATGCTTCTTCTCCACTCCTCAGGCATCCTCTCACTTTCCAGGATTGTGTTAAACAATCTAGTAAAAACTCCACTGCCATCTCTCCTAAACATCTCCACAGCCTCCACAGGTATGTCATCAGGACCAACTGCCTTTCCACTCTTCATCCTCTTCATAGCTGCCCTCACTTCCTCCTTGCTAATCCGCTGAACTTCCTGATTCACTATCCCTACATCATCCAACCTTCTCTCTCTCTCATTTTCTTCATTCATCAGCCCCTCAAAGTAGTCCTTCCCCCTTCTTAGCACACTCTCCTCGCTTGTCAGCATATTTCCATCTCTATCCTTGATCGCCCTAACTTGCTGCACATCCTTTGCAGCTTGGTCCCTCTGTCTAGCCAATCGGTACAAGTCCTTTTCTCCTTCCTTAGTGTCTAATCTGTCATACAACTCACCATACGCCTTTTCCTTTGCCTTTGCCACCTCTCTCTTTGCTTTACGCTGCACCTCCTTGTACTCCTGTCTACTTTCTTCATCTCTCTTACTATCCCACTTCTTCTTTGCCAACCTTTTCCTCTGTATAATTTGCTGTACTTCCTCATTCCACCACCAAGTCTCCTTGTCTTCCTTCCTCTGTCCTGATGACACACCAAGTACCTTCCTAGCTGTCTCCCTCACTATTTCTGCAGTGGTTTTCCAGCCATCTGGCAACTCTTCACTACCACCCAGTGCCTGTCTTAACTCCTGCCTGAACTCCACACAATAGTCTTCCTTCTTCAACTTCCACCATTTGATCTTCGGCTGTGTCTTCACTTGCTTCCTCTTCTTGGTCTCTAAAGTCATCCTACAGACCACCATCCGATGCTGCCTAGCTACGTTCTCCCCTGTCACCACCTTGCAGTCTCCAATCCCTTTTAGAGGGCGCCTTCTACATAAGATATAGTCCACCTGTGTGCACTTTCCTCCACTCTTGTATGTCACCCTGTGTTCCTCCCTCTTCTTGAAGTATGTATTCACCACAGCCATTTCCATCCTTTTCGCAAAATCGACCACCATCTGTCCTTCCACATTTCTCTTCCTGACTCCATACCTTCCCATCACCTCCTCATCACCTCTGTTCCCTTCACCAACATGTCCATTGAAGTCCGCTCCAATCACCACTCTCTCCTCCTTGGGTACCCTCTCCACCATGTCGTCCAACTCACTCCAGAATTCTTCTTTTTCGTCCATCTCACACCCAACTTGCGGGGCATATGCGCTGATAACATTCAGCAATAAACCTTCAATTTCCAGCTTCATACTCATCACTCTGTCTGACACTCTCTTCACCTCCAGCACGCTCTTGACATACTCTTCCTTCAGAATTACCCCTACCCCATTACTCCTCCCATTCACACCATGGTAGAAGAGTTTGAACCCACCTCCGATACTCCTGGCCTTACTCCCCTTCCACCTGGTCTCTTGCACACACAGTATGCCTACCTTTCTTCTTTCCATCATGTCAGCCAGCTCTCTCCCTTTACCAGTCATAGTGCCAACATTCAAAGTTCCAACTCTCACCTCCACATGCCTACCCTTCCTCCTCTCTAGCTGCCTCTGGACATGCTTTCCCCCTCTCCTTCTCCTTCACCCAACAGTAGCATAGTTTCCACCGACACCCTGCTGGTTAACAGTACCGGTGGCGGTCGTTGGTAACCCGGGCCTCGACCGATCCGGTATGTAAGTCTTATTTATGATCCGCATATTTGATTTGGCAAAGATTTTACGCCGGATGCCCTTCCTGACGCAACCCTCCCCATTTGTCCGGGCTTGGGACCGGCACTAAGGATGCACTGGCTTGTGCATCCTCAGTGGCTGGGTTTAAAACTTTAAACATATATTTGAGGAAAATAATATAAAGCTCATGATGAAGCTCATTCTAGCATCTCTGCAACCAATGGGGGGGGGGGGTCGCATGACCCTCAAAAATAAGAGGGAACGAGCATCCCTGAACCAAGGGGAGGGCCTAAGAGTACATCTGTCACCATCTTACAATGCTGTGATTGCAAACATTCCCAAATCCTCTGTGAATAGTACACATGGCCATTGAAACTCAAGTTAATGGTCACGCCCATGTTTGCATATGAAACTGGTCTTTGGTTTCGGTTGTTATGCAACTGTATTGTTTATAAGGGTGGGGATACCTGCAGTCAGTTTAGACTGAAGACGCCACTTAGATGAGTGATGAAACGTGTCTGTCAGTAAACATATCCAGACGAACTGATTCAGACTTCTTTGATTTTCTTACCTAGATTATTGAGCATGCATCAAGGCGACCCTTGAAAATTATTTGTTAAATCAATAAGTACAGAAAGAGAGTGTAAAACATTGATTTGCAGTAGTACTTCATCCCTGCCAACTGGAAGTAGCTAAACACAGCACACCAGAAGCTCAATTTCATTGATAACATGACTATTACACTAGTCTTATATAACTTTCGAGATCTGTTGTTCTCAGGGAAGCTTGGAAAGTCTTGAAGGTCATATCAGGTCACATTTAAGGTCACATTTAACATCATGTATGTATGGTAATTATTCCCCCCTCTTTCATCAAGGATGACCAGACGCCGTTGCATTGTGCATCTCGAATGGGCCACAAAGAGTTGGTGAAGCTGCTGTTGGATCACAAAGCCAACCCTAACTCAACCACCACGGCGGGGCACACACCCCTACACATAGCTGCCCGCGAAGGCCACGTACACACCATACGCATCCTACTTGACATGGAGGCTCAGCAGACTAAGATGACCAAGGTAGAGCCTGTCTGCCTACCCTACAGTCCTCTATGCATTGTCTCCCTAATCATCTCTTCCGCTGATACTGTGGTTTCTGTATTTCAGAATTATGCAGCTATAACGTGGTATTTCCCATCCTTACTTTCTTTATCTATATCTGTCTTTATGTCTGTTGTTGCCTCTGCAGAAAGGCTTCACTCCACTCCATGTGGCCTCCAAGTATGGCAAGGTGGATGTGGCAGAGCTTTTGTTGGAAAGAGGGGCTAATCCTAATGCTTCTGGCAAGGTAACAGTGGAAACATATAAGGGACATGTCTCAACTGATTAGGGTTGGTTGAAGTGTGATAGATAGAACAATCTGCATGGTGTACTGAATTGGGGTTAATGTGTGTTACCTTTACATTTTAGAACGGTCTTACTCCTCTACATGTTGCAGTTCATCACAACAACCTGGATGTTGTTAACCTGCTAGTCAGCAAAGGAGGGTCCCCACACAGTGCAGCCAGGGTAAGAGAAAAAGATGCTCACACCCACATACATATGCTCACACCCGCATGATCCACGCTAAGTGGACTATTGTCATGAATGCATAAAACATATGCACACACTGTTAATAATACATGTCCTTGTTGCAGAATGGCTATACTCCCCTCCACATAGCTTCCAAACAGAACCAGGTTGAGGTGGCCAACAGCCTGCTGCAGAATGGAGCATCTGCAAATGCTGAGTCACTCCAGGGTGTCACACCTCTTCACCTGGCCTCACAGGAGGGACGGCCAGACATGGTCTCCCTGCTCATTTCCAAACAGGCCAATGTCAATCTCGGCAACAAGGCAAGAACTCCAGTGATGTTAATGGGATGATGGGAAAGCGTGCTCATAAAATGGGTCCATAAAGGCAAAGCAATAAAGATTGGAAAATTGTACATTTGTGATATTGTATTGAGTGTTTTGTTTTTTGTTGTTTTTTTGTCTTTTCCAATGTATTTGACGTTTGCTTACTGATTTATGTACCCCCTAGAGTGGACTGACCCCACTCCACCTGGTGGCACAGGAAGGACATGTTGGCATTGCTGATATTTTGGTGAAGCAAGGGGCCTCAGTTTACGCTGCAACGCGGGTAAGTCCATTTCTATGCAAATGGGACCTGCAATCAGCAAAATAACCAACATATCCAGCAAGGTGGGGTCAGAGTGAACACATTTCACCATGAATTAGTTATTCTATCACTTGAATCATCTGAACTAGATGTAATCTTCATTAATTTAGAAACCGCTAGTATGATTTAATGTTTAACAGTGGAGGCTGCTGTCCACTTGGAGCCATGGCAGATAGAGTGTCTTAAGAGCTGACCTTTCATCCCCTGAGCAAAAATAGCCTGGCAATCTCAAAGCACAGGTTTATGTTACCATCAATACATGACCTACCCTCAGGGTGGCTAGGGGTCCCACAAGACCTTTAGCAGGTGCATAGTGTAACACTACAGTGTTTGACATGGGAGAGTATTTAATAGTATCGGATACTATTGGATAGCGTTAGTGGGTCAAATGTTATAGTAATGTGTCTTGGTCAAAAAGAAAACTTGAAATTCTAGATTTGATAAAATTCAATTTATGAAAACGATTATTGTCTGTCTTGTGTAATGTGTTAGCTACAGATATACTGTACATGCAAAATAGAGATGGTCTCATTTTGTTCATGGTCAATATTTTCCTCTACTTATATGTTCTTGCAGCTATTCTACTACTCTACTACAGCTTTTTCCTGACACGGGTGCATTTAATTTTTTTTTTTCGTTTTTTTGTTTTTTATTTAACCTAACCACCTAAATTCACGAATCCTTGGGGTCACGCCTATAATCAGCACCACCCTTTAATCAGATAATATCTCTGGCTTGGTCCAGAAAGCTGGTGGTATGTTAGTAGATTTTGGTACACTTCCCATTTCCCATTTTTGAACCATTAGATTATTTAATCAGGATATCCAGCCATCCATTCATTATCCAAACTGCTTATCCTTTCACAGGGTTGCGGGTAGCTGGAGCCTATCCCAGCAGTAATTGGGCAGCAGGCAGGGAGACACCCTGGAGGCCTGTCCAGGGTGCAAATCCCCAAACAGCATTAGATCTGCACGTTATAATCATTTTCCATTATTTTTGAATCACATACATTATATACATTACATCTGAGGTGATTAGCAATGATTTGCAGCGCTGGCCCTAACTACATCTCCCGACCCCATCAAGGTTTGGCTAAAGACATATTCTGTTCCTGGTCTAAGTTCAACCGTGATGAACTTTTTTCCACTTTTTTCCCCTCTCAGATGGGCTACACACCCCTCCATGTAGCATGTCACTATGGCAACATCAAGATGGTGAAGTTCCTACTGCAGCAACAGGCCAATGTCAATAGCAAAACAAGGGTGAGCGCCCCCTCTGTTCACTGATAAAATTACAACACGCCAAGTTACACTGTCTCCAGCCCAATCACCAGCAGATGCATCCATCCATCCATCCATTAGCTATACTCACTTAAGCCAATTCAGGGATGTAGGATATTGGTGTCTGGCCCAGCAGGCATTAGGCAAGGAGCATGGAAATACACTGGACAGGTCAACAGTCCATCTCAGATCCCACACAGACTCAAATTCACCTAACATGCATGCAATTGTACTATGGGAGGAAACCAAGTAAACTCAGGGAAAACATGCAAATCCATGACCTTTTTGCAACAGCACCAACCATTTAGCCACCATGCCACCCCCAGTAGACACAAATAATATGTACTACACAGTTAAAAATCCTATACATGACTGCAGTGTGGCTGTTGAAAAATATCACTGTACCACTGTCTTAAAATGTACTGTTTAAGTCTTTGATACAAGGACTGACTGGCCAAACATAAGTCTTATATTCAGTGTTAAGCAGTTTTTTGTTTTTGTTTTTTTTGTAGATGTAGGGGGTGGATGTAATTTTGGTTCATGATGCAGCTTCAGCACAAGAATGTTTTAGAATCTATTTCAGTAGGTGTTGAAATTTAAAAATAGCTCCTATTTCAATATTTATATAGTTATATGTGATCGTTTATGCTGTAATTGCAATTTTATTTGTTTTTCTGTCAGCTAAGCATTTACACCAGCAGATAGCTTTGAGGGGACATACTGCATAGATGTTGTTTGAAGAACATTTGCAGCATTTATAAATGCTGTTGTGCAAGAAATCAGTATCATTTTGTAGAGATAGATTAATGAAGTTCTGAAAAGCTTATTTTCATTCCACCATCTCAGTAGTTCAAGAATGCATGCAAATCCATCCACAATTTTAATGGTTCAGTCAAATTTTGTCTCTCCCCATCAGGTCGGTTACACCCCTCTGCACCAAGCAGCCCAGCAGGGACACACAGACATAGTGACATTACTGCTGAAGCATGGAGCTCAGCCCAATGAGATCACAGCAGTGAGTTTAACTCTAGCTTCTTCTGCCTTATCATTCCTATTGTCTATGTGCTATGAAAGTGAGCTGATGATCTGACGATCAGTCTCATAACACTCTGTGCTTCTCTTCTTTTGTTAGAATGGCACATCTGCCCTGGCCATTGCAAAGAGGTTGGGGTACATTTCTGTGATTGATGTCCTAAAGTTGGTCACCGAGGAGACAGTTTCCATGGTGAGAAGTTCAATTATTTGTGTGTTTGCGGTCTGAAAATAATTTCATCATTTACTGTGATGCCTTTGATGATCATATGTAAATAAAACTCAAATTGTGCCAGCAACGGTTTAAAAAACATTATTGTCTCTTTCCCCTTTGTCTCCTCCTTGCAAACCCTCAGACAACCACAGAGAAACATCGGATGAGTTTCCCCGAAACGGTGGATGAGATACTGGATGTATCAGAGGATGAAGGTAGGGCACGCACACAGCACACATCTTTATATGAACAATAAAGGATAGGTGTATAGAAACAACAAACTGCCTGTGTTGATCCTATATGGAAAGCTCCAGGTGAAAAACATAATAGACTTTTGAATAATTCGTCTTTGATTCTTTTTTAAAAAGTTAAATAAACGGTTAAATTCTCATAGTTGAATGCGTAACCGCGGCTTTATGTTTATGAGACGGAGATTTCATTTGAACTGGACACAGAAATACCTCATTAGCTATGTGTGCAGAGCTGCCTAAACAATGCCCTTTTTGCCTTTTGCCCTTTTTAGGAATTGCACAGCTAACAATAGGTATGGATGTCTCTTTCTCTCTTCACTGTGCAGCGTTCATAGGTCGTAATAAAGTGCGTGGCTCCATTTCAAGCTCATACTCTCCATCTTTATTGCCCTACCTTTCTGTCATTCTGTCTATCTCTCTCTGCCTCTGATGGTGCTCACTGTGATGGTGGCTCTGGTTTCTCATTGGCATGCATCCATAGAACGCTGTATCTGTCTCCTTCGATAACATCCTCATTCACTAACTCTCAAGGTATCTCTATTCTCCATGTTACCAAGGCTGGCAACATGACTGTCCCCAGTCCCCCCTTTTTTACAGTTACACTCACAACCGTCATCAAGAGAACACCCTTATAATCCTGGATCCATATTTGCTCACCACTTACTGTTTTAAAACCACATTTGTTTGTTTGTTTGTTTGTTTGTTTTTTAGCTTACCAAGAAAAAGAGGTCCAAAATATGATTTGTATCAGAATTCACAGTTCACATTGTGGTAGTATTGATGTTGTGCAGCTGTTTGCTTATAGATAAATGTAAATGTATGATGTGGTTTGGGTTATTTACTTACTGCACCATTCTAGATTTGTGTCATGTGCTCTTGCCCTACGTGCTGTATGTGTTACGAGTCTGAGTTTGTGTGTATGCCTCATTCTGACTTAATTCAAATAATTTTTAATGAGCAAAGCTCTCAAGGACGGAATGTAACAACACGCTTGAAAGCGATGTCAGAGGACGTCACACCTTGATATATTTAGGCCCCAGATAATTCAAGTGACAGATTGTCACCGTTGCTCTAAACTTAGAGAGTAGCCTAGCGGCTGTCTTAAAGACACATTTCTCATCCGGGATAGTGACATAATGATAACGCATTCCCTTTACACAGACACATATGCACACATGTGGTGGTAGCATGTCCCCTACATGCCACGCATGCAATGGTTCACAAGATAGAGAACATCTAGGAGATGAGATTACTCACTTCAAATTGTGGTAAATGTCACACACAGTGTTATGACACCCATGGCATCGCTTTGGCTCCGGACCATGTGTAGACACCTACTCAGACTCTAACATTAGCTGTGCTAACACTTCTTTAGCGTTATGGTCACAATTTCAGGGAATATTCATTTTTACTGCTGGTGAATTTTTGATTGTAACCTTATGTTTTGAAGGGGTAAGTGAACATGCTACATCATTGTCTTTATCTAGCCAAATGAACAGCAGCACAGTGTACGCAGTATGCTAAGGGAACTGCATTCCCACAATGGAGGAGCGATTTTTGAGGGCCTTGGCTGTCTTTTTGTTGTGCTGTGTGTTCTTTGTGTCTGTTTTGCGAGGGTTCTCTAGCATCTTTCTGGATCCATAAATGTGTGCAGTGTATTGTGTTGCAGAGCAAATGTGTCCTTCCTCAATTCCCAGCTTTATAGCATTGTTTATACAGTGAACGCTGTTGTATTTCTTTTTCTTTTTCATTTTCATTAAGATTATGTTGACGCAAACTTGTACCTGTGGGATAGTCAACCTCCCTCCGACCAGTAATTTCGTTTTTGAATGAGTGCTTTTGATATTCTAATACTTCATCTATGGTTATGTGCAAAGTTATGAATCAAATTGTTGGACTCAGCAGCTTGAGACTTCAAATAATTACAGTCACCTGCTGCCTTGTTTCTTTTCCCCTGTATCCTAATTTCCATCTGTTTCTGGACCCCATTGTGGTGGTGACTACAATGAATCTTTCACCACTGACCAGCATTAACAAGCTCAGTGTATGAAGCATTGTCACTAATCTGTCAACCCACCAAACAACCTCTTAAATTGTCTACCATGTTGTCTCACTGTTCTAACCTGTGGTTAACATTTTACTTGTTCTCTCTCTCTCTCTTTCTCTCTTTCTCTCTCTCTCTCACACACGTTTGCTGTTTCACCAACCTGACCACGGTCTGTTCGCTCTCTTTGGCATGTTGTTCTCTGAAGGAGAGGAGCTGTTGGGGACAGAAGGGGCCAGGTACATGAAGATGGATGACATGAAAGACCATGATGACGATTTCCTCTCCCCCAAGAAATCGCTGGAGTACGAGAGAGGGCTGGGCACTGCGTAAGGGGGCTGGGCTGGGAAGTAGGGGGAGAGGTAAATTGGTAGTTGTGAGCTAGTAGACGGGTAGAGGGGAGTTTGCTATACCTGTAGGCTTGATGGATGAGTGGGACTAGAACAGGAGGAGCGTTGGTGTAGAGAAACTTCTTCTGTTTGACTTGTTCATTGCTCATTTCTTGCAGAAATTACTCACCGGCCATTCCCAGGATTCCCTGTGTCTCTCCAGAGACAGTTATCCTGAAAGAGCATGAGATCGATCAGGTAATTTGCAGAGAGGCATGGGCAAAGTTCAGAAAGACTTAACCTTTGGATATAGTCAACATAAAATATTGTCCCTCCATACCTTAGAATACAGCCGTAATTACTTTGTCAATGACACTGTATTCATACAGAATCTCGAGAAAGGTATGATAAAAAACAAATTTCTATACTGATACACAGGTTTTACAATAATACGTTTTGCTGGAGTTTTCTGTTGCATTGCATATATTTCACTGTATCATCATTTTCTGTTTGACATATATATTTACCTTCTGCTTATCTATGTTCCGTTCAACCACACTGAGCTGTTAGCCTCAGTGGTATCACTCAAACAGCAAGCTTAATATCTGCAAACTTTGTGTCCATTTTTGCCACAACCTTGTCCATATCATGTAAATGTCGATAGGTAAGCACGTTAGGTTCAAAGCAAATGCTGACCCTTGCTCCTACTGTTTTACATTGAAATAAGGCATTGTTTTTGTCTCCACTAGCAACATACTCCACTCCCTCTACCAAAGGAATATGACGAAGACTCCCTGATTCCCAGTAGCCCTGCAACTGAGACGTCAGACAATGTCAGCCCAGTGGCCAGCCCAATACACACAGGGTAAGCGATGATGCAGCTTTTAACACTCTAAAGGATCAAACATTTGATCTTGTGCAATTGTCATATTAATCTCTGGCATCAAATGTTTATTGGTCTTTTCCTCCAACAGGTTTTTGGTCAGTTTTATGGTGGATGCTCGAGGTGGTTCAATGCGAGGCAGCAGGCATAATGGCCTGCGTGTCATTATACCCCCGCGAACCTGTGCTGCCCCCACACGCATCACCTGCCGCCTGGTGAAGCCCCAGAAGCTGACCACCCCACCACCTCTAGTTGAAGGGGAGGGATTGGCTAGCCGAATCATCTCCCTTGGCCCAGCCAGTATGCAGTTCCTGGGGTAAGGATGTGTTTAAAACACTATGTAGTCTGTCCAGTGGAGAAGATAACATGAGGATTTACTGTGACCTTACTGACTATTTCTTGTTCATGCATGCATGCGTGCGTGCATGTGTGTGTGCGTGTGTGCGCATCTGTGTGCGTGTGTATGCTTGACAGGCCAGTGATTGTGGAAATCCCTCACTTTGCTGCTCTGGGTCGTGGAGACAGAGAGCTGGTGGTGCTGAGGAGTGAGAATGGCTCTGTCTGGAAGGAACACCGTAATCGCTACGGTGATGATGTTCTAGAAACAATCCTCAATGGGATGGATGAAGGTATGAGGATAAATGTATCATAACAGATTTTGTATTTTTGAGTAACTATATACAGGCAAAAAATAGCTCACTGGCAAGCAGTTCCTTGGAATTAAACTTTGTCTTATCTCTTCAGATCTGGAGAGTCAAGAGGAGCTTGGGAAGAAACGTATTCGACGAATCATCTCCACCGACTTCCCCCTTTACTTTGCTGTTGTGTCACGTGTCCAGCAAGAGAGTGACCTGATCGGTCCAGAAGGGGGTTTGCTGACTAGCAAACTGGTGCCAATGGTCCAGGCCACGTTTCCTGAAACAGCAGTCACCAAACGAGTCCGCCTGGGGCTGCAGGTGAGATGGGAGGATGAGGAGGAAGAAGGAGAAGGAAGACAGAATCATTAATGCTTGTGTTGCCTGAAGAGCATGTTGGATGTTCTTTTGTTGCTTTTGTTGTGTTCCCATCACCAAGAATTGTTCTGTTTTTTGTTTTTTTTTTGTTTTGTTTTTTTTTTGGTTGCTTTTATTTTTTATTTTTTGCTTCTCTTTTTGGAAGACCTTTTTGCATTGTGTTTCAAATACTGCATGCACTTAGCACCTTTGCATAGCTATTGATCATTCATTTAGACAGTACTGATATATATTGTTTTCCTGCATCAACATCATTCTCATCATTGTATTCAAATGCCAGTAACGTCAGAATTGCAAACCTCTGTTTTTACTGTGTCTAAGTTATGCTTATTTTTCCTTTCTTTATTAGGTAAAGCAAAAATGGCCACTTTGGACATTAATGATTTTATATTGAGAGGTATTTTGTTTTAGTGAAAGTCTGTCTCTGCATACTTAGTAAGGTCAGGATGATGGATTCTGTCCAGAGCCAAAGGATATTGTCTCATATTCTTTCTGTGATATTTGGACTTACAGGGTGACATCTGCATTCAGAGTAGTATTGACATATTGAACATGAGGCTGTTTTCACCCAAGGTCTAGAACGGTATGGTAAATAGAAGGCTCCATCAACTGTAGAAATGCTGTAATACAAAAAAAAAATTCTTCAGAAATTTTAACTGTATCTTTTCAAATATCAAAAAAGGTTTTATGACAATGTTAACATTTAACCACACTATACGACACATGGTAATTCAATATATGCAGTAACCAACTTCTCTGTATCCCACAGTGATTTATTGCAGTGCTGGGTTTGATTACTGACTTGAAAATTTGTTAATATGTAAAATTTGCCATCTTGACGTGTTTCTCACAAGTTATTTCTCTTGGTGTGATGGGATCGCATATGGGACCTTATCATCCTAGCTCATGGAGGATTTTGGAAACACAAACATGACGTTAATTCGCTCTTCAATCAACATTTTGTAAAGAAAGAATAAAATCCTATGGGCGTCCAGGTAACATAGCAGTCTATTCTGTTGCCTACCAACACGGGGATCGCCAGTTTGAATCCCTGTGTTACCTCCAGCTCTGTCGGGCGTCCCTACAGACACAATTGGCTGTGTCTGCGGGTGGGAAGTCAGATGTGGGTATGTGTCCCGGTTGCTGCACTAGCGCCTCCTCTGGTCGGTCGGGGCGCCTGTTTGAGGGGGAGGGGGAACTGAGGGGAATAGCGTGATCCTCCCACACGCTACATCCCCCTGGTGAAACTCCTCAGTGTCAGGTGAAAAGAAGCGGCTGGCTACTCCACATGTATCGGAGGAGGCGTGTGGTAGTTTGCAGCCCTCCGCGGATCGGCAAAGGGGGTGGAGCGGCGACCAGGATGGCTCGAAAGAGTGGGGTAATTGTACAGGGGAGAAAAGGGGGGGGGGACAAACAAAAACAAAAAAATCCTACTTCAGTTATTTATGTAGACTAGTGTAAAGAGCGACAACCTATGAATGATGTTTTTTCTTTTTCTTTTTCTTTTTACTTAAATGTCAGCTGGAACAATATTATGAGATTACAAAATGTATATTCATGAAATTTCATGAACCACAGCGAGATGGCAAGCATGGGAAAGATACAAGTAGATTTTCATTCTTGGTCTATCTTCTGTTGTTCAGTCTCTAGAAATGATAATGTATGTAATGTGCTTTATAAGAAAAGTTTAACAACACCCTACCATTAGTATCCTTAACTCAAACGGGAATGTAGTGACAGAAAGTGAATGTAAGCAGATATACTTAGTTATTATTTTCCACTACTACAATATACTGCTTTGTCCTTTGTCATTTTCATTATTTCATGCTTTGTAGTTGGACATAATATATTTATTTGTGTCTGTAGTACAGTGATCATGTTTAGAATAACCTTGTGCAAAACCACCGTGCCTTTTTTATATCCATTTTGTATGAAATATTAAAGAGACTTTATGTTAACACATTTTGATACATTTTACAATAAACAGAACTGACCTAAACAAGAAAAACAATTTGTGTTGCCATTTTCATTTCAAACTGATTGTATAGTTCAAACCAGCAAGCATTTAATTCACCTTGGACCTCTTGTTTCTCTTTCTCTTCATCCTTGATTTTTCCCATTCTGTTGTCCTTTTTCTTCCTGATCATTACACCATCGTATACATCTCATTACCTCCCAACATCTCTCTATTGCCCTCCTCTGTCCACATTCGTCCATCTCTTCGGCTGTCCTCTCCTTTCTGCCTAATTCTCATCGCCATGTTTCTACCACATCATCGTCCCTGTGCCCATGTTATGCCTTCCCTGTCCCTCGTTGTCCTCCACTCCTAGGCCCAGCCTGTGCCAGATGAGCTGGTCGCAAAGCTGCTGGGTAACCAGGCGAACTTTAGCCCCGTGGTGACTGTGGAGCCGCGACGCCGCAAGTTCCACCGACCCATCGGCCTTCGTATCCCCCTGCCCCCATCCTGGAGGGAGAGCCCACGTGACTCTGGGGAGGGAGACACAACCAGTCTACGTCTGCTTTGCTCAGTCATAGGTATTGCTCCTTATGCCAGGCTCGCTCTTCACAAAAAGGGTCGAACGATTCAGAGTAGTGGGATGCAGAAAAGAGAGGAGGCTTTGAGAGTTTCCCTTCCTGACAGTGACACTTTTAAAATCCGAGTGATTATTTTGCAGTTGGGCAGCACGGTGGCACACTTATTCGCTTGGTCACCTCATAGTAAGAAGGTCCTGGGTTCAAGCCCCAGGGTAATCCAACCTTGGGGGTCATCCCAGGTCATCCTCTGTGTGGAGTTTGCATGTTCTCCCCGCATCTGCGTGGGTTTCCTCCAGGTGCTCCGGTTTCCTCCTACAGTCCAAAGTCATGCAGTAGGTCAGGTGAATCAGCCATGCTAAATTGTCCCTAGGTGTGATTGTATCGGCCCTGTGATGGTCTGGCGGCCTGTCCAGCATGTCTCCCCACCTGCCGCCCAGTGACTGCTGGGATAGGCTCCAGCATCCCTGCAACCCTGAGTAGGATAAGCAGTTTGGATAATGGATGGATGGATGTTTTGCAGTTCTGAAATATAGCAAGTACAGTACGATAAATGGTATGAAAAGGTTTGGGGTTTTTTCAGGTCAGATTTTTTTAAAAGTGATGTTTGCATGAGACCCATATCTCGACAGACTTGGCCATACAAGGCTTAACTAGTTTGTATACCCTTCTTCCTGAAACTCTAGGGGGCACAGCCCCAGCCCAATGGGAAGACATTACTGGCACCACAAAACTCATGTACTCCAATGACTGTGCCAGTTTCACAACCAATGTGTCAGCACGGTATGTACACTGAACATAAATATATCATACATATTTGTACTGTAAGACTTTTCCAGCTGTTCTTTGACATCTCAAACTTCAGTCTTCAGACATACCCTAGTGGCTGCCCAGGTGGTGAGCACGCTGATAACCTCGCTTCCCTTTGCTTAGGTTCATGGTTCAAACCCCAGCATTGGTTCCTGGGTGGGTACTGATAGGGGGAATGTTCAGTTCATCTGGACACAATGTTTATTGGGATTCTCCCAATAAATGTTGTGTCCAGATGAACTGGTTCAACTTTCTCTGATTTCCTTACCTGGATTATTGAGCATGCATCTTGACACTTTGGGGGTAATGGTGATTTTCTCCCCCTTTTCTCCCAATCCATTATGTCCGATTCCCTGATCTCCTATGTTCTCGCCATTGCACAACCTCTATGGTGTTTGAGGGTGAGGGAGGATGTGGACAACTGAATTATCTACCACGTCTCTTTACCTTCAAGTTTGTCCAAATGAACTGATTCAACTTTCTGGGCACTACCCCCAAAAATACAGCCGTTCTCTGTATGTTAGTTAGGATGTGTTCATAATGGAGTTTTATTTGTTAATGATTACAACAAATGCTCTTGTTCCTGCTTAGGTTCTGGCTGGCAGACTGTCCTCGGACAGCCGAAGCCGTTTCCTTTGCCAACCTACTCTACAGAGAGCTGTCAGCTGTGCCCTACATGGCCAAATTTGTGGTGTTTGCCAAGATGAATGAGATCCGAGAGGGGCGCCTACGCTGCTACTGCATGACTGATGACAAGATGGACAAAACCCTGGAACAACATGAGAACTTCACAGAAGTGGCTCGCAGCAGAGACATAGAGGTCAGTGCAGGGAGGAGTGCGTCAGCCATCAGACCTCTGGAGCTTGTTCAGAAAGGTGCAGCTCGTCTGGTATTCAACTGCCCTAAGTTCTCCCACACAACTCCCCTTCTCATGTCCCTACACTGGCTCCTGGTAGCTGCTTGCATCCAGTTTAAGAATCCGGTGCTAGCCTACAGGGCAGTGAAAGGAACAGCTCCTTCCTATCTCCAGGCCAAGGTCAAGCCCTACACCCCCACCTGACCACTTCGCTCTGCTGCCTCGAGACGCCTGGTTGCCCCATCGCTCAGAGGCCTGCTGCTGATCGACCCGGTCACGGCTCTTTTCTGTCCTGGCCCCACAGTGGTGGAATGAACTCCCCACTGATGTCAGGACAGTGGAGTTGCTGCCCATCTTTCGGCGCAGGTTGAAAACTCACCTCTTCAAGAACTACTACCCTGTTACTTGCTCTTTGCACTTATTGTATTCACTTTTTTTAAAACTTTCTTGCGCTTTTACTTTAGCACTGGTTTTGCTCTTAGATGCTTGTTTAGAGGCACTTATGACCTCTGACGACTAGTAGTTCTCCTGATTTCCTACGTTAAATGCACTTATTGTAAGTCGCTTTGGATAAAAGCGTCAGCTAAATGACTGTAATGTAATGCTCTGTCATGCCAATGTGGTAAAATCAAAGTATTCTCTTCTTCTTTTGGCTTATTCGCTGTTTCTCAGGGGTCACCACTGGTAATATCAAAGTATAATGTACTATAATTGCACATGCAGAAATTAAAGTATTGTAATGCACACTGATGTGCCCAAAACCCATCCTACAACTCTTAGATTTCTTACAAGGTGATAGGTATTGACCTCGGTCAATAGCTAAACCACTGTTTTTTCCTGCTGGAGCCATTTTGTGCTGTTTGTGACCTCTCCATTTTTGTCTATGCCTGTGTTGCCCTCTGTAGGTTATGGAGGGAATGCCATTACACCTGGAGTGTTCAGGAAACCTGGTACCAGTGAGGAAGGCCACCCAGCAGCCTCGCTGCTTCAGCTTTCAGGCCTTCAGAGATAACCGTCTCCCTGTATCTGTAAAGGTGGATATATTTGTGTCGTTCTTTTACAAGCTCTCTCTTTAAGTTTCCTGTGTGTGTGTGTGTGTGTGTGTGTGTGTGTGTGTGTGTGTGTGTGTGTGTGTGTGTGTGTGTGTGTGTGTGTGTGTGTGTGTGTGTGTGTGTATGTTTCACTCTCTATGCTGCCTGCAAACCTTTGCCATGTGTCTCAAATGCCTCTGTTGGGTTATGTGTCTAAGGTGAGAGACAGCAGTAAGGACCCTACTGGCTTTCTGTCTTTCCTGCGCAAATCCACCAAGTATGAGGACAGCCAACATGTGCTTTGTAACCTCAACATTACCATGCCCCCATGTATCAGGGTAAAGATTTTGCCGTAAACTCACATTGCCTAAACACATATACGTTACTGCAGCAATCCCATGTTCCGTGAGATTTACGAGCTGTTTCCTTGTGATTGGCAGATTGTAGGAAGTGAGGACCGGAGGCGAACTCTGACCCCGTTGGCCCTAAGAGAGAGATACAGCGCACTTAATGAGCCTGCCATGGGTATGATGCTCTCACTATAAAATATTGTGTTTATGACGATATACATGGCATTCAGTTTCTATTTCCTTGAAGGAAGTTGCATGTCCATTTCTTTCTGGTCATACTAAATGGTTCACAGCAGCATTCCATGAGCCCCACCATGTAGCCATGATCACAATTTTGCATTGACACAGCCTAAGATGCTAATGTGTCAGTTGTGGTCTGCTCTCTGCAGCATCAATGAGTGCCATGGAAAGGACAGAGTTGAAGATGGCTTTGATTGCAGAACAGCTGGGGCTAAGCTGGGCTGGTGAGTGAATGAGAAAGTGTGTCAGGCTTTACATTTGTCTCCATGTTTATGTGAAATTCATGTGCTTCAAAATATACCTTTAGAACCAGCTTTCATCAACTCTAACTTGCTACATGGCAACCCGCCAAATGTAACAATCCATTCTGAAATTTTCCATGCAATTGAAAACATTCTTGAGAAATTTGACCCCTAACTAAAGATAGATAGATAGATAGATAGATAGATAGATAGATAGATAGATAGATAGATAGATAGATAGATAGATAGATAGATAGATAGATAGATAGATAGATAGACAGATAGACAGATAGAGAGATATACTTTATTGATCTCATATTGGGAAATTCTCGTGTTACAGCAGCCAGTTATCCAAGCATTGCATGGGAACAGTGAATACACAGTAAATATTCATATCAACAGTAGAAGAAAGAAGTATATCTATCAGTAGAAAAATAAACACAAAAAATAAGATAAAATGAAATAGCTCAATACAGAATATAAAAAAGTATATATATATATATATATATATATATATATATATATATAAAATATTAATCAGTTAGTCAAGTAAATTCTTTATGAGACAGCACAAGCCTGTTTCATGCCATAAGCAATCATCAGCTGTCAATAAAACTACTCGAGGAAAGGACCTATTTATTTGTTGAGCACTTCCCCTACCGTTGAGTGTTTCTTTTAACAAAGATATTAAAATATTATGGAAAAATATTTTTTAAAAATAGCTAAAGTTTTAAAAATGCAATGAGGTGGAGTAGGAGTACAACGATGTGCAAATTCACCATGAGCAAAGTTACTGAAGGAGCAAAACAGAGTGGAGTTTGGTTGAGACAGAAACCATGAAGCTGAAAGTTCAGAGTTCTCTGTTAGACAGAGGTGAGGTTTTGCAGAGTTATTGCTTTGGGCAGGAAAGATTTCCTGTATCGAACCTTCTGACAGTGAACCTGAACCAGTCTGTTAGAGAAAGCGCGCCACTGTCTGTCCAGTAGGGGGTGGAAAGGGTGGTCAGGATTATCCATAATGAATTACAGTTTGTTCAGTGCCTCCTCTCCACCACAACTTCAAAGGTGTCTGGTTCGCAGCCAATTATGGAGCCAGCTTTCGTAATCAGCTTAGTAAGCCTGTTGGTGTCACTGGTCCAGCAGACTACAGTGAAGAACAGTTCACTGGCCACAACAGACTGGTAGAAGGTTTCTCCCCCCCCTTTTTTTTCTCCCCAATTGTACTTGGCCAATTACTCTACTCTTCACATCCGGCTTCCCACCCACAGACACAGCCAATTGTGTCTGTAGAGATGCCCGACCAAGCTGGAGGTAACACAGGGATTCGAACTGCCGACCCCGGTGTTGGTAGGCAACGGAATAGACCGCTACGCTACCCGGGCGCTGGTAGAAGATTTCTAACATCTTGCTGCATACGTTGAAGGATCTCAGCTTCCTCAGGAAATAGATTCTACTCATCCCCTTCTTATATACAGGCTCAGTGTCGGTCGCCCTGTTCAGTCTGTTGTTGATGTGGACGCCCAGATACTTGTAGTCCTCCACCACATCAACATCCTCTCTGAAAAAACACAGGGGTTGTGGACAAACTGCGGTCTGCCTATCAGGTAGTTGGTAATTCAGGAGATGATAGGTGTGTCTACCCCCACAGTGTTGTAGTCGAGTCACTAAACCTCGAGTCCGAGTCGAGTCTCGAGTCCCCAGTGTTCGAGTCCAAGTCCAAGTCCGAGTCACCAAAGAAAAGTCGAGTCGAGTCCGAGTCGAGTCCCTATTACCCTAGTCCGAGTCCGAGTCATCAAGGTTGAGTCTGAGTTGAGTTCCAAGATGGCTCCAGTGATCCACTCGGGCACAGTCAAAGATCTGACATACAAATAAAAAAGGTCTACATTAAACAAAAATGACACAGCTGTCACCATTTCAAAGGGAGTTTAATTACTTTTAAACACGATAGCCAAACAAATGCACACCCACACACTCGCACACATGCACGCGCAAGCATGCGCGCACACACACATTTTAGAACAGTCTGAATTTCTTTGACATTCTGAACATTGGATGTGCTTCAAAACACCTTGATAGCTGTGAATAGCATGATATTAGCAAATGGTGGAAACAGTATACAGAAGTAAGTTCCACAGCATACAATACATTCATAAAAACTAGTCAAAAGACATTGTCTCTCAGGAATAGTTAGGAACAAAAGGCTGGTGGCACTAGTTTTAAGCATACACGTTGCATTTCAAAAACATAAGATCTGACAGCATGGAACTACTCAACCTTGCACGGTGAGGCCTCATCAAAATGCCTCCATGACTAAATACCCTTTCAATGGGCGCACTGGAGGCAGGGATAGAGAATACCTGTGTGGCAATCTGATAGAGGGTAGGGAATTTGGATTTGTTTTGCTGCCAAAACCTGAGGCACGGGACTGAGTCAGAGTCCTGCTCAGCGATCAAGTTGAGGTATGTAGTCAACTGAGCCTGGCCAGACGGCTTCTTCTCGGCGGAGGAGGGAGTCCTCCTATAGTGGGAGAACATTCTCAACTGCTTCTCAGGAGGAGACTCTGAAAGTTCACCTTCCCCTGGTCCTGTTGCTTCCGCTGCATCTGCTGTTGATACCGCTTGCTTGTCACCCTCTGCCTTTATATTCTCTGAAATGAGAGGGGGCATGGGGGACTCATTACAAATATGTTATTGACTAGGCCTACATGACAAATGACATGTCTATGTGCTTTATTGTAACACCTTCAATGATATAAACATCACAACAATCAAATAGTTAATCACTTAACTAACATTAATCAAAACATTTCTCACCTTTGATCTCAGTCTTCAGCACATCTTTGATGTCACTGTCCAGCTGCACATCATGTTCTAGCCACTGGAAGCCAAATGCTGGGTCCAACACAGATGCTATGACGTAGGCATTGGTGAAAGGAAATTTGGCGGGGCCTCTTCCTTCAGCTGGCTCACATCCTGGTATCTTGACTGCACTAAAAACCTCTGCAAACCTTGTTTTCAAGGAGCTCTCCAGAGCTCTCACCAGAGGCCCACAGTATCTGGCTTTTCCTCTTATTTCCTGCAGGTGACAGCGCAGAGTGAGGACACAGGGCACAATCACACTGACGGTGACAGTAGTCTCACCCTGAGTTAGGTTGGTTGCCTCTAAGAACGGATCAAGAACTTCGATCAGTTCTTTAAGCTGAGCATACTCTCGCGGGGATAAGATAAGGCTTTTGTGCCCCTCTGATTCCAACACACTGGACAGCTTTTGCATGTCTAAATGCAAATAAGCCTTCACCTGCTTCAGATTGGAATTCCATCGTGTGGCATTCGCTGTTGGAATTGTTGCATCACCAAAACACGCTTCAAAGCAGTCTTTAAACGAGGTGCCACTGTGGAGGAGGTTGGCTGCACGGGACAGCTTTGCTAGGGTGCTTGACAGCCCACTGGTGTCTTTCAGACCATCTTTTATGACCAACTGCAGTGAATGTGTGAAGCATGATAGTCTCTGCATCTTACAGTTCTCAGCCAAAGTGTCATTGACTGTCTGTTGATCTTCTGGCATCAGGTCTTGCCATATTTCATCATCCTCCTCAAATGTGCTGGGATCATGAGCTTCAGCATCACAAGGATCCTCTAGGGGAAAGCTGGCCTGGAAAGCTTTTCTCATGTTGGATGCATTGTCAGTTATGACAAAGTTGATCTTGTCCTTAATCAGGTATTCTTCAGCACAGCATTCAAACAGCATTGCAATCTTCTCTCGGAGTGTTTCCCATGCACTCTTTTGCAGGAAAGAAGATATGACTGAAGGCTGAGTTCCTGTTTTTTTTATCCATTGCCACTGTGTGCTGTCACTCCAAGGAATGACTGCATCTTTCGATCACTCCAAATGTCTGTGGTAACAGCAACACTCGATGCTTCTGCCAGCTGGTTCTTTATCTGTTCTTTCTTGACTTCCACCATTCCTGGAATGGTCACAGAGGAAATTGTGGATCTTGCTATGGGCCGGTACTGAGGGTCCAGGACATGCAGGAAGTGCTTGAAGTCCTCGTTGTCAATGATGGAGAGTGGCAAGCAGCACTTAATGATTAGATCTTTTACAAGGGCATCACTTATAGCCTTCTGACGTGGATGTTTGAGGTCGTACATCCTTTGCTGTCCATCATTTAAAAATGATGTGATAGTCTTCTGACCTGGAGCAGCTGGCATCACATCTGAAGCAGTGGAGGCACGGTATTCTTGGAACCTAGGGGAAGACAGGATACACACTTTAGCTTGCTGATGCCAAACTGTTTCAAGTAATCTTTCTTACAGCAAAAAATGTGTAACGTTATAGCTATAACAATATGCAATAACAATACAAATGTTACACATTATACACATAGTTGTTTGAACCATAACCAGTTAAGTTACATATTTAGTTATCTATATAACTAACATTACCATATTAGTAGATTAACTAATGTAAGCTAGCTGGATAAATGAAAAGTATGAGAAAAGATACATAATTTATGAGACTAACAGGACAGGGATTAATTAGCAAAACCCAGTCATTTAATTATTGATTTAAGTATGTTACATGCTACCTAGCTGAGCTTTAACTCTCTATCCTCCGTGAGTCTGTATGTTTATTCTGTATGGGTCAGGGAGGGTGTGATTTTGTTAGAAGACAGAGCCAGTTCATAGTACTGTTCAAAAGCTACGTCGCGCATGTCTATTTTTAGAATTTGGCACACCCAATGCTGCATAAATGCAAAGAAAATTATCCCCATATTTACAGTAGCCTATGCGGTGTCACGAATCACGATACGGTTCGGTAGTTTTCGGTACATCGGGGGGGAAATGCCACATCCGTCAAATCTTGTACCGTCTCCAGCTCTCAAGAAAACCAGTGGCGGCATCCACATTAGCTTTCTTCAATTAGTCCATTTAGCGAGTAATAGCCTACAATTATTTTTATTTGCATTGTAAAGTTATGCACATTTTATCAACATTATTTGTGGATGCATATAGGCTAGACTTCTTCCTTCTCCGCACTTGGAGAATATTCATGGCGGAGATCTGCAATGTGCGGATTTGTTATTGCTAGTTAAGATTAATGCTAACATGGTAGTTCAGAGTGGTGTGTTTTTTCCGTTTAGTGTATGCTACTTGGTAATTAGCTAAATGATAAATAGGAAAAATCAGTTTTGATCTCCCTATAACACGAAGACGCTGCGTGTTACTTACCAAATCATCATTAGTGAGATCGATGGCACGCTCGTGCCGAAAGCGAACCGTACTGTGACTTTTCTGTGCAATGCTGCATTAGCATTCTAACAGTAACGTTACTTAACTTACCTATACAATCTCACTTGGTTCTAGTGATATGATATACCCGCCGCCACACCACCTAACCCAACGGTTCTAGTGACATGATATACCCGCCACACGACCCGACCCAACATCTTGGACCAGTGGTTGAGTTACTTCAGAGGCTATTGTTACCGTAGCTAGATAGCTAGCTAGCTAACGTTAACTGATCACCAACCATATCATCAACTGACTGCATATCACTTACTTTTCTGGGTGCATCCTTGACAGATGTCTGTTGAAGTTTGAGGTTGTCCCGGTCTTCTCCTCAATAGTTCGTTTACATATCGAACATCTAGCAGTGATCTTGCTGGAATTTGTTGTAAAATCTGTGTAAGCAAAGAGCACAATTCGGGGCGTCTCTTTAGGCATCTTCGCGCTACTGAACATGACGGTATGCACGCCACGTGAATCCACATGTAGGTGGAACACACGTGCCTGCCCTTACACGAAATTGAATAATGTTACAGTATTAATATAGCTATCAATATATTTTAATAGGGCCTATTATTTTAAAAAAATCTAACAAAAACAGTCTTTATCAATTAAAAAGTCAGAGTCCGGGTCTCCAACTTCCGAGTCCGAATGCAGTAAATTCGCGAGTCCGAGTCCAAGTCCGAGTCATCAGTGCTCAAGTCCAAGTCGAGTCACGAGTCATGAAAATCAGGACTCGAGTCGGACTCGAGTCCGAGTCCTGGACTCGAGTACTACAACACTGTACCCCCATCACTTCCAGCTTCACCCTCAGCAGCAGTGGCTGGATGGTACTGAATGCACTGGAGAAATCAAAGAATGTGATTCTCTTCTCACAGTGCAACCGATACCATCCAAATGCAAGTGAGCTTGCTGCAGCAGGTAGATGATGGCATTGTCCACTCCCAGATGAGGTTGGTAGGCAAACTGCAGAGGGTCCAGCGATGATTTCACCTGCGGTCTAAGGTGTGCCAAGACAAGCCTCTCCAGCACCTTCATTACATGAGATGTGAGGGCAACGGGTCGATAGTCATTGAGGCCGGATGGAGTCATCTGCTTGGGAACCAGAACCAGGCAAGACGTCTTCCACAGCACTGGTATTTTCTCCTAGTTCAGGTTGAGGTTGAAGTTGTGTCGCAGAATAGCATACAGCTGGTCGGTACAGATCCTCAGAGACCAGAGGCTGATACCATCAGGGCCTGCAGCCTTGCCTTGCCACAGCCTTACCACAGCGAAATGAAGCAGCTTCTGAGTAGAACGATATCACAGCAATAGTTATGACATCATCATGGTGCAGCATATCCTTTTAATTACCAGCACTGTATATTTCATAAAAGCATGGCTTATACAGTCTGAATGATAACAAATTTGTATTTTTCTTACTTTCCCTTACTCTACTCTGTATGTCTAAACAGAGCTGGCACGTGAACTTCAGCTTAGCGTGGATGATATCAACAAGATCCGCGTGGAGAATCCTAACTCTCTACTGGAGCAGAGCTCTGCTCTGCTCAACCTATGGGCCACACGTGAGGGCAAGAAGGCCAAGAGTGAGTAAATAATATTTGCGACTGTTCTTCCACACATTATCCTACCAAATTTTCCATCATAGTAGATTCTATGGCTTCATTGCATTCTACTACACCATATGAAAACAACCTACAAGTTAAGATTGTTTTGTACGTCATTGTTATGGTGATGTCCATGTATCCTGGAAAAAAGGAAAAAAGTTTTTCTACCCGTCTTCCCCATTCTCTTTGTATCTCTCTTTCTCTGTCACACTTTCTTGTCTTGGTATTTCTCTATTACGCTTCCTCATTGTAGTGGAGAGTTTGTATGCAGCTTTAAAGAGTATTGACCGTATGGACATAGTCAACATGCTGGAGGGTCATCCCCCTCAGGCTGCGAGACAAGGGTCCTGTGAACTTGGCAGACGCAGACACAGTGAGAGAGACCACCTCTCTCCTGGCATGTCGAATGGTAAGTTTCTTCCCCCATCCCAAAATGCAGCCCTTTCCCTGTGCTGTATACTTTCTGCATTGACCCAGACCCATCTTTCCAGTAAACATACCATCTCCCTCCCCAAATACCCTGAAGACATAACTGTAATGTGTTTCTCAGTGCACAGCATTCTCTCCCTTGCCCCTCTGTTGTGTGAAAGCTGCCACAAACATTAGACTTCGGCAGGTCTTTACCCCAGGAACCTGGAGAGGGACTCAGGACACTCCTACTGCATCCTCTGTAGTGCAGTCACAATATGTTACTCTTTAAAGGTAGCTCTATATCTTATAAAGAGATTATTGCCAGAGGAATTGATAGTCTGGTTGTCTAGTTGGAGAGACTTTCCTTCAATCACAGGCTCAAGTCCCAGTCTAACCAAGTGTCCATCCTGCTGATGTGTCCTTGAACAAGTCACTGAAGCTCCTGATGTGCAGCTCTGTGGCTGGCTCTGCGCTTTGATTTCCCAGGAGAAGGGGCAAACAAACAAGGTTTCCCCATTGGGCTCAATAAAGTATCACGGTGTGTTATTATTATAATGATTTGTGTTGAAAACTGTTAAAAAAAACATCATTCAGTGTCGACTTTCTTGACAAAACAGTAGGCTTCAGAGATTAGTACATTAAAATACACTGTCTTGTGTCTTAGTGTGATAGGTCAGTGCATATTTTATCGTACAATCTGATGATGTCGAATATTTTTTTTATCCACTACTTTAGAAGAAATCCACAAATTGTACATTTTGAATATATTTCAGTATATTTTGTCTGTGCAACAAAATATTGCCATACATGACGTCAGCCCACTTAGAACATAGTATGCAGTCTTTTACTCTTTTTCTTCATGGTTTCTTTTAAACATGCATAAGCGTACATCTGTTTGGCTCTAGTTTCACCTCTGGACTGGTGTGATCTTCCTCTTCACTGGGCTGACCCTTACTGGAGAGCACTGGTCTTTCTTCTCTGCTCCGTGTCCAGTGTGGTCACTCCAGCAGGTCACAGGTCCTCTCTGTGAAAACTGGACCAATACCTGGTGATGTACACAATGCATAGAGATATGACCATGAGGGAGAAAGGGTCAAAAGGGAAACATTCAGATCACAGCTGCAGTGAATCTGATGCCCCATATGTCTGTCGTTCTCTCTGGCTCTCTGTCCACCTATTTGCCTCCAAAAAGCCTTTACGTTGATGCTTCGTGTAAAAACTTGGTCACACTTCTATGGGACAATATACACGTAAACATACAGAGGTCCCTAAGATGGTTTTCAAGAGATTAATAATTTATTGACATGTTTGCTTTTGTTTTTTGTTGATTTTCTTTTTTGGTCTTAAAGGCACTGCCACAGATCAGTTGCAGACTTTATTATCTGAAGAACAATACGTTTTTTTTTCCAGTTAAATTTGAACGTGTCTCCTCTAGAGTAGGAAAATTGGTTTTACTGCACCCATCTGTCCGTCTAAGCTCCTATCTGCCCTTTTCTTCCTAATGTCCAAATACCTCTCAATTCTCCTTTATAGTTCTAATGCGTTAATAGAAATTAAAAACGGGTTAAAAAACAGGTCACTATGCAGAAATCAAGGTCACTTGCGAAACTAGTTCCAGGCTTTTGCGAGGGCATATTTTAACGCTCTGCCTGCGAGTGCATTGGGTGTAGTTTGAGTCCCTTCAGGGTTGATGTTGGTGCACTGTTTGTCCTTTTGGGGGCCCTGTACTTATTCCCTTTGACTATCTGTCCCTCTCTCTCTATGTTTCTCTGGACATGTCATCTGCAGCCCAGCCGCCCTATTCTTCCTCCTCCTCACTCCTCTTCTCCGAACTCTGACCTCATGCCGACCTCATGTTGACCTCTGACCCACATTTTAATCTTCCTTCACGAACACTTAAGCATTTTAATTTTTTTTCAAATTTTTGTACTCTTGAAAACCCCACCTCTTTAACTGTCCGCTCTGTGACCAATTCCCTTCACACAGACTGTGTATTCAGCACTCCCTGGGATGGGGGAGGTGTCCCTCGCTCTTTCACTCTTTCTGTCTGTGTCCATCACCCTTTTTATCCTTCTCTCTTTCTCCCTCCCCTTCTTTTCTCTTCCTGCTATTCAGTCTTTTACTGCCTCTTTTCCTGTTCCCTCTTTCCCTGCTCTCCTGCCTGTTTGCATGTGCATGAGAAATAGTTTCATCTCCCACCTCCCCTCACATTTGCATGGACATTAAAATGAGGGGGCAGGAATAGTTGTGGCTTTGTTGGAGATGAAGTCCAGACACTGTGGATGCATTGGCACCGAATGCTGTGTGACCAACTGACATGTTTCTTTGCATGGCATGCACACCTGAGAAGGATCCTACAGTCCCTCTCCTCTTATCCTCTTCAATTATCTTCTTTTGGGGATAAAAAAAAGGCCGCAAGCCTTTTTTGTGAAACTATATGAACTGTGACTGTTCTGTTCATGTATGAATGTTGTAACTGTTTTGTGTGCCCTTGATTCCATGTATGTCCATTTTACAGTGGGTTGATTTTTTTTTTTTTATATTTCGACTGTGTCTTTGAGTGAAATGATAGAGCTGAATATATACCATTTAATGTACCTCGCCTTACACGTGCTTCTTGTTTGAAGGGAACCTTCAGTCTGTGTATGTGTGTGTACTCTGATCAGCCAAAACACTAAAACTACTGACAAGTGAAAGGAATAACATTGATTAACTCATGACAATGGCACCTGTCAATGTTTGGGATATATTAGGCAGCAAGTTAACAGTCAGTTCTTGAAGTTGATGTGTTGGAAGCAGGAAAAATGGGCAAGCGTAAGGATCTGAGTGACTTTGACAAGGGCCAAATTGTGATGGCTAGACGACTGGGTCAGAGCATCTCCGAAATGCCAGGTCTTGTGGGATGTTCCCGGTATGCAATGGTCAGTATCTACCAAAAGTGGTCCAAGAAAGGGCAACCAGTGAAACAACGACAGGGTCATGGGCACCCAAGGCTCACTGAGGCGCATAGGGAGCAATGGCTAGCCTGTCTAGTCTGATCCCACAGAAGAGCTACTGTAGCTCAAATTGCTGAAAAAGTTCATGCTGGCTATGATAGACAGGTGTCAGAACACGCAGGGCATCACATCTTGCTGCGTATGGGGCTGCATAGCCGCAGACCAATCAGAATGCCCATGATGACCCCTGTCCACTGTCAAAAGCAGCTACAATGGGTACGTGAGCATCAGAACTGGACCATGGAACAATAGAAGAAGGTGGCTTTGTCTGATGAATCATGTTTTCTTTTACATCATGTGCACGGCCGGGTGCGTGTGCACTGTTTACTTTGGGAAGAGATGGCACCAGGATGCACTATGGGAAGAAGGCAAGCCGGTGGAGGGAGTGTGATGCTCTGGGCAATGTTCTGCTGGGAAACCTTGGGTCCTGGCATTCATGTGGATGTTACTTTGACAAGTACCACCTACCTAAACATTGTTTCAGACTAAGTACACCCATTCATGGCAATGGTATTCCCTGATGGCAGTGGCCTTCAGGTGGTTTTAATATTTTGGCTGGTCGGTGTATATGTGTGCATGTTGGTGTGAGGTTTGGTTTTTTTTGGGGGGGGGGGTTTAGGTCTATCTAAGTGTATGTTTACCACATGTGTCTTCTGATTGGGGGCCAAGCAGCTAAGCTGCATAGGCACTCTAAGTGTTTCTACCTTTTCATATTATTATTATTATTATTAATCTTTTTCTTCTTCTTCTTCCAGCTAGGGTGTCTATAGCAGCCCCTAGAACCGTATGTAAAAAAAAAGTTGAGAAATTTGGCACACTTACTGGGAACAGTCCCATGATTCTTTACAAGTTTCATGTCTGGAACTTGAGCATTTTAGCGCCATCAACGGGTCAAATGCAACATTTGAACCGTATGCCCGATTTTTCGAAAATGACGTACAAAGCACCCTGTAACGTCAATTTCCACTATACTGGATTTTCCGTCATATTGGATTTTATGAATAAGTTAAAAAAAATCACAGGCCACACATTTTGTCAAAATTTCACCAAATTTGCTCCAGTTGATCTTCAGACCAAGCCTCACAAAAATTACCATGTGAATTTTTGATTTTTGAAACCATTTGACCATTACAGCCAATTGAAATTGGCGGCAAATCCGCCTAACAGTGAATAAGATCATATCTCAGCAACAGTTTTATACTTGGTATATGGACATAGGACCCCTTCCTGAGGTTGTGCAAAAAAAAAACTGTCATTTGACCACTGGGGACTCTGTAATAAGCAATAAACGCGTTTTTCCCTGATGTGTTTGCCTTAAGAAAGTAAGCGTACATCCATTAGTCAACTGAAAAGGGCGGCGACGTTGCCAAACAGGAAGTGAGGTCATAACTCAGTGACGGTTTAATGTATCAAAACTAGACTTGGTACATGGACTCTGGACCCCATCTGAGGAAGCATAAAATGTTTTGCGTCATTTGATCCCTGGGGAGTGCTGAAAAAAGAAAACTGTGTTTTGGCTAATAACTATTGATGTGTTTGCCTTAAATAACTGAGCCATATGTCTGGTGATACCATGGGAGGTCTCAAGGCCAAGACGTGGCAATTTGTCATGTCAACCTAATTGATGTGGCCACCATATTGGATTTTATCAAAATGTTAACTTTCGCAGGTCACAGTTTGCATGATCTTCAACAAACTTGGCACAGATGATCTTCAGACCAAGCCTCACAAAAATTATCAGATGGATTTTTGAAACCGTTCATCTGTCACTACCAATCAAAATCGGTGGCAAAGCCACCAAACAGGAGATGAGGCCATATCTAAGCAACACTTTTGATGTATTGACACCAAACTTGGTATATGGACTCCAGACCCCTTCCTGAGAGTGTGCAGCTAATGTTGTGTCATTGTATGGTCACTGGAGAGCACTGAAATTGGCAAAAACAACGTTTTGCTATCAGCGCTTATAGTTATGCTTTTAAAATGAGCAGATCAAGTTGCCATGGTGACTACCCTGCAGGACTGCTTGGCCCCCTCATCGCTGCTTGCAGCGATATTTCTAAATATATGTTTGTCCTCAAGCATCATTGTTTAAATGTCCGTACCTTTCCCAAGTCTGTGTGTTTGTATATGTGAGCGAGACAGATAACTATGACTCTGTGTTCTTTCACTGTATGGCCCTCAGTTGCTTTGTTTTCTCATTTTGATGTTTGTCTTCCAGTCAGAAGGGTCAGGCCATCATATTCGTACCAATCACCTTTCCAACCTACATTTAAATCCACAGCATCATCTTCTTCAACCAAGCTACCTTCCCTTTAATTTTCTAGCATATATACATGAAGAGAAAGGACTGACTGATATGTTGAACTCATCAGCGGTGACTCGCCAAACCAAAGCTCTTGTACTTTTGGGAGGTGAAAATTCATCATCATCAATAACAAACATACATTTTTAAAAAGTGCTTTCATGTGCTATACCCAAACCAAAGCTCTTGTACTTTTGGGAGGTAAAAATTCATCATCATCAATAACAAACATACATTTTTAAAAAGTGCTTTCAGGTGCTATCATAAATGTACTAACATAAATGTACCTATGCTGCCACACAATGACTTTTTCCAATAAATAACATGACATGCATATACGCATTCACATTGCCAAAGATTAATTTATTTGCAAGAATGGGAATATATGATGGAACATGCAAAAATGCATGCACCTCCATTACTTCTGCCATAATAAACCCTAATCTTTTGGTTTACAACCTAGATTTATTCTCACTTGATTTTTCCATGGAGATTTTTCCTCAGGCATAACTCACATAATAATCTGCAACTAACTCAAAATGCAATATACAGGTTTAAATTTACAATTCCAAAAGTAATTTTTCTATTGATTACTGAAAAATACGGATAGTTTGAACAAGCCGCACACCAGAAATCTTTTCATGTTGTAGTATTTGTTGCTAAATGTATCTATGAGCTTGGTCGGCCATATCTGCTTGTGGGCCACAACAAATTTGCCTCTACTTCTCCCTCACTACTACCTGCCTTCTACTGCACTTGGCTGCTGTGGTGAAGGTGTAAAATGTTATGGCCCATATCACTTTCTACAGAAAAATCCTACAGAACAATGACCATTAAAATCCGCAACTACAAAATTTTGGGGATATTTGTGGATTAGCTTTTATCTGCTCGACACAAGCTATAGAAAGTACCAAAATGGACATTTGTTTACATGTAAAACTTCAGGATTACAGCTTCTTTTCTTTTTTTTCTTTTTTTTTTGGTGTGTGGCCTTTTTCCTCCCCAATTGTACTTAACCAATTACCCTACTCTTCCGCACCGTCCCAGTTACTGCTCCACCCCTCTGCCCATCCAGGGAGGGCTGCAGACTACCACATGATTCCTCTAATACACGTGGAGTCGCCAGCCGCTTCTTTTCACCTTACAGTGAGGAGTTTCGCCAGGGGGACGTAGCGCATGGAAAGATCATGCTACCTCCCCCCCACAGCGCCGCCCCCAGTTCCCCCTCCCTGAACAGGCGCCCCGACTGACCAGAGGAGGCACTAGTGCAGCGACCAGGACACATACGCACATTCGGCTTCCCGCCCGCAGACACGGCCAATTGTGTCTGTAGGGACGTCCGACCAAGCCGGAGGTAACACGGGGATTCGAACCGGCGATCCCCATGTTGGTAGACAACGGAATAGACCGCTACGCTACCCGGACGCTCAGGATTACAGCTTTAATTTAAAGACTGGGGTAGGGGTTAGATAACTGTAATTCTAACTGCCATACACAAGCCTCCAAGAGAAATACAGTGGAAAAAACACAGTAACCAATTTTATAGTGCAACTGAAAAGATTTTCCCGTTGTGTCATGTTAGATTTTATTTACCATTTTGGTGAATAAACTTTAATGGCCCATGGTGGTGAATGAAAGTCTAAAAGGTGTCACACAGTTATTACTGTTAGAAATTATAAACTCGGTAATAGAGGTTGAGCTGTCTTCTTTTAGGCGGTGACAGGAAGTGGGGCCAGATGATGGCCATCTCCTGTCACTGATATCTACTGCGGTCTCAGCTGTACGCATTACCAGCCGCGAATCAAATTACACTCAGGGCTTTGCACACTTTAGTCATACACACACACACACACACACACACACACACACACACACACACACACACACGCACACATGAAATAGCTGTAGCCTCTTCTTTGCCTTCTTTTCTACTCCCTTTCTCACATCTATTTCATCCTCTTTTCCACACCTTCTTTGGTAATACTTTCTGCCCTTCAATTTACAGCTTGCAGCGTGGAATGAAGTTTTAACAGTTTTATTTTCTAACTTTGCCATCCATCTAAATGTTCACACAAGATGATCCTGATACTCGTGGTTAGAATCTTGATAACTCTGTCTACATGATTAGTTTCATTATTTGGTTCTCGCACAAGGTAGTTAGTATTGTTTGGGGATGAAATAGATGCAAGGCAGAATATCTGCACTGTGAAGCGACATTTAAATTGTTTACCTATCAAGAGAACCCGTCGGAGTCCACAGATGGGATTTTTGACAGCCATGGACCATCAGAAAAACTCTTTGCACAACAGTAGCAACCTTAAGAAACTGTTCATTTCCAGTGCTGAACCCTTTTGCTGCTCTCCGTGAGGTCAAGTCTTTCTTATGACCTAAAAAGATTTATTTTCTTTTAAATAGGTTTTTGTAGGAGTGACCTGAGTCCAATGTATGTCAGCAGTTAAAATTAAAAAACAAAAAACAAAGAAAAACAAGCCACTCAACAGTTGATTTGTAATAATGTTTGAGGCAGCAGCAATTACTTTTACAAGAAGCTGGACAGAAAATCGATTTCTCTGGGCGGTTTAGGTGTGTTTGTGTAAATATCAATATCAATTCTGTACATGTGTTTACTACAGTAACAGGTATGTCCTGATTGCTTTCTAAACTGTTTGTGAGCTGTTATTTGCTATGTATGATTGGACAAGTGAGGGACTGCATGGAGCAGGTCTGTGTATGAATCTGTGAGAGGGAGAACAAGACTGGCGACGCTCATGAAAGTAAACAGGATTGCTTGCGTGCATGCTATCCAGCCTGACTAGAATAATTAACCAGCCTGTTTTTGGATGAGAGTATGCATGTGTGGACTTGTATATTTTTGCGTTTGAGGGAGAGAGAGAGCGAGAGAGAGAGAGAGAGAGAGAGAGAGAGAGAGAGAGAGAGAGAGAGAGAGAGAGAGAGAGAGAGAGAGAGAGAGAGAGAGACTGTGTTTTTGGCATGGGTATGTGTAAATAAGTATCTATCCCTGCTGGACAATTGTGTTTCCCTCTGCCCCAGGATGATGGCGGTGGCAGTAAATCCTGTCCCTGTCCCTGCAGATGTCAGTCAGCAGAGCAGCATCAGTCACTGTCGGGGCGTTATTCTCTGAGCCTCGCCGGCTGCCTGGCTGTGTCTGCCGCTGCTACTGCTGCTGCACTCATTGTCGGTGCTGGCTGAATTAGCTTGACGATCCCCAGCCACCCTCAAGAGCTGCCCTTGCTCCATTGCACTTTTATTCCACCTAGTCCCCTCCCCTTCCCTCCCCACTTTCACCTCTCCTGTATGTCCCTCTTGGGCACCCCTTTCATAGCTGCCCTGTTCCTGGGCAGGGGCACTTCCCCCTCCCCCAGGGTCCTGGCACGCTGTGGGGGTAGGGAGGGGGCCCGTGTCAGTGTGCCTCTCTTTGTCTCGCTCCAGGTTATGGGCTGGTGCAGGAAGAGCTCCTCTCACCGGCTTCCATGCAGTACAGCCTGCCCTCCCCGCTGGGCGCTGAGCCCTACTGGCAGGAAGTCTCCAGTATGGACTGTGCGCCCATTGCCACAACGGAGGAGGACACGCTCATGGAGATGTCAGACGTCCAGGTGTGGCCCTCAGGCAATAGCCCCTCGCTGGTGGCTGTGGAGGACTCCTCGCTGGAGTGCAGCAACGCAGACGACTCAGAGGGCTTACTGGGTTTGCCCTATGGAAGCCTGGGTCGGGCAGTCAGTCAGGCCAGCGCTGCCAGTGGAGGAGGGGGGCTCAGTGGCTCCATGGAGCTGGCCGAGGACGATTCAGAGATGGGTGTTGACTCACTCAGCACTGCCACACCAGCCTCGCTCGGGGGCACCATCGCTGGGATTAATCTTAATGGACTGAACAATAGTCAGGGGTCAGAGGCAAGTTCGGAGGTATCAGCAGTCACTAATATGACTGATGGAGCTGAAAAAGGAGGAGGAGGAAGGGGAGGACGAGGTGGGACAGGCTCAGAGGAAGGGCTTTCTCTTGTTGCAGGACAGCAAAGGGTGTATGCCCGGCTGAGCGAGTCACCTGGTCTGAGCTGTGTAGCAGATCACAATGGAGACAGGTGAGTCAGGTCTCCGCCTGCACCTCAGGTGGACAGTGAACATTTCAGATCAAGGACAGAGTCAAGGTTACGACTGCTGGGTTATTATTTTTGAGTGTGTTTTATTATACAGTTTTTCATTTATTGCATATGACAATAGATCATGTTCATATATCATATCAGTCACCCTAACAGCATAATGTAGTCCTTCTATCCTATCCCAAAGTACAATAGCAACCAAACAGGAGATGAAATCACATCTTGCTGGTTAAATTAATTAATCTCAAAAAGGATTATTTGACATTGTATTTAGAAACAGAACATTCCAATATCATTATCAAATAAATACATTAGATTGCTAAATGATTTTCATTCAAAGTCCCAAATATTGTCTTTTTTTCCCATTTACTGCCACCTATGGTGATACTGGTGACTGTGCTGGTGTTTTTACACTAAATCTCAGACATCTATTCAAGATGAAAATGAGTTAACATGGTGACTCCGGTACTCTTGTGAGAGCACCTTCCCCACCACCGAACAAAAAAAAAAAGAGTCACGGTTGAACCTGTGTTTTAGCTCTTGATGCTGTAGTGCCTGCTGGTAAAATTCTCCTATGAGCGTAGCCTGCAATATCTGTCAGCCACAGCAGCTTGGCTTCCTCTTCAAACTCACTGCTACCTGCCGTACTCTTTTGCATTTGGCTGCTATGGTGAAGACATTAAACACTAAACATCATATATATATATATATATACACTACCGTTCAAAAGTTTGGGATCACCCAAACAATTTTGTGTTTTCCATGAAAAGTCACACTTATTCACCACCATATGTTGTGAAATGAATAGAAAATAGAGTCAAGACATTGACAAGGTTAGAAATAATGATTTGTATTTGAAATAAGATTTTTTTTACATCAAACTTTGCTTTCGTCAAAGAATCCTCCATTTGCAGCAATTACAGCATTGCAGACCTTTGGCATTCTAGCTGTTAATTTGTTGAGGTAATCTGGAGAAATTGCACCCCACGCTTCCAGAAGTCGCTCCCACAAGTTGGATTGGTTGGATGGGCACTTCTTTGAGTAGATTGAGTTTCTGGAGCATCACATTTGTGGGGTCAATTAAACGCTCAAAATGGCCAGAAAAAGAGAACTTTCATCTGAAACTCGACAGTCTATTCTTGTTCTTAGAAATGAAGGCTATTCCATGCGAGAAATTGCTAAGAAATTGAAGATTTCCTACACCGGTGTGTACTACTCCCTTCAGAGGACAGCACAAACAGGCTCTAACCAGAGTAGAAAAAGAAGTGGGAGGCCGCGTTGCACAACTGAGCAAGAAGATAAGTACATTAGAGTCTCTAGTTTGAGAAACAGACGCCTCACAGGTCCCCAACTGGCATCTTCATTAAATAGTACCTGTTAGAGCCTGTTTGTGCTGTCCTCTGAAGGGAGTAGTACACACCGGTGTAGGAAATCTTCAATTTCTTAGCAATTTCTCGCATGGAATAGCCTTCATTTCTAAGAACAAGAATAGACTGTCGAGTTTCAGATGAAAGTTCTCTTTTTCTGGCCATTTTGAGCGTTTAATTGACCCCACAAATGTGATGCTCCAGAAACTCAATCTGCTCAAAGAAGTGCCCATCCAACCAATCCAACTTGTGGGAGCTGCTTCTGGAAGCGTGGGGTGCAATTTCTCCAGATTACCTCAACAAATTAACAGCTAGAATGCCAAAGGTCTGCAATGCTGTAATTGCTGCAAATGGAGGATTCTTTGACGAAAGCAAAGTTTGATGTAAAAAAAATCTTATTTCAAATACAAATCATTATTTCTAACCTTGTCAATGTCTTGACTCTATTTTCTATTCATTTCACAACATATGGTGGTGAATAAGTGTGACTTTTCATGGAAAACACGAAATTGTTTGGGTGATCCCAAACTTTTGAACGGTAGTGTATATATATATATATATATATATATATATATATATATATATATATATATATATATATGTTTGTTTGTTTTTTTCCAGGAAAGTCCTACCAGACAGTATCTATCGAAATAGGCAACTACAAAAGCATTAATGGTTTGGATATGTGTAAATTACATATTGTCTAAAAAATTTCTAGTGATAGAGTCTATGACAAATAACATCTGTTTACATATTAATCTTCAGGATTGTAGCCTTGATTAAAAACAAGATCTTTAAAAAAAAAAAAACTCTTTACTGAGGAGTGGCACATCATTTCTGAGTCTGGGTTGAAGAGATAGCCATGTCCTCAGAGCATTAAGATAAAAGAGATGCTTGAAGAAAGACGCTATCAACTAAATGTACATGGATCCATTGTTGGGGATTTTAGCTGACATAACAGCTGAGTACTTATGGGTTTTTCTTCTACTGGGAATGGTGCATTATTTAAGTCAGATTTGCATCCTCCTCTCCTTTGTAATTGATCCATTCTCTCATTCCAGGTCAGGTAATGGTGGTAGTGGAAGCAGCGGGGGCTCTTTCTTATCCTACCTGCAGGAGCAGACGGGCCCCGGCTGGATCCCTGTTACTGACCCAACTCAAGCCTGGATGGGCAGTCAGGGTAAACCCAGGCAGGCAATGGATGCCATGGTGTCATCTGTACACAATGCTGTGGATGGAGACCAGTCCCATGTGTCCCAAGAGGCCTTGCTTCAGCCAGTGAGGGACATGGGACACTCAGAGATCCTGCGAGGGCACTTCAGAGGTACCCAGCCTTTTGAGAAGGGCTTGGGCTTCCCTCACAGGGTGCCAGACCTGAGGACCTGGGAGGACATGCACCTAAGGGGCCAGGTGAGTGGAACAGCATGCCTATCAGGGCCACCCATATGAGAGGAAAAGGGGAAAGCTTTCAGGGACCCAACCGCTGGGGGGGCCCATGGAGGTCACCCATGGAGGTCAGAAATAATTGACCCTGTTTACACTTGGTTTTAAAATGCGTTTTGGGCGATCAGATCACAAGTGGACAGTGAGACACATCGCCGTTTACACCTGTGTCTACCATGCGTCTCCAAATGCATCCTGCTGACCACTTTTGAACAGACTTTGTTACTCCGAAGAAGAAAAAGAAGAAGAAGAAGATTTTCTGTTATGTCCTTGTTAGGGACGCATCAAGACACATTAGCATTTACACTACAAAAGATATGTGGTCAAATGCGTCCCAGACCACCTCGGCAAGTGGTTTGAGTAACCAGTTCACAAAACGTTTCGGTGGTCGTTTACACTTGTGTAACCCATATACATATAGGGCTACTAATAGTCATTGATTTAGAGGTGTAGTGACATGACGCTCCTTAAGGGGCGCACTATGCAACTCGCTAGGGTAGAGACTGCTACACGCAGTCATCTTTTTTTTCGTGATCATCCTGGAAATTGTGCTCTTGAACCGACGACTGAATTTTATTATAAATAGCCTCAGAAAGTTAAGAGTATTGACATTTTTTATTCTGAAAAGTGTTATATTCGCTACAGTATAATCAGAATCTCATCTGTGAGCTTACGAGAAAAAGATCAAGTCATGTGGATGCTGTGTCAGCAGGAAAACCCCACCTGAAAAATCCACACCTCTTGTAAATATCCAAACAACTCGTCCCATGGAACTGGCATGTGTAATGAATGAAAGACGTTATTATTTTGAAGGTCCTGTCACTTGTTTAACTTGACCTACTCACGGGTGTACGTGCAGTGCGTGTGACGTATACAGGAAGTTAGACGCTCATGTTATGAAGGTTGTATGTTGAACGAACGCTAGTAAAAGCTACACAGTTAAGAACCTACGAAGTCGGCTCATTCTTGAATTATTCTTATGTCAGTAAGACAAGGCGTCTACGGACATTACATGGTGTCAGAATAGTCTGTGTATCTGAACACGAGCGGTCATGCCGAAGTTTAATCCGCCGAGTGAATTCAAGTTTGACTGCCCCGTTGAATGGCCGGAGTGGAAACAACGGTTTTCGCGCTTCAGGCTCGCGACAAAGCTGGATAAAGACGACGGGGAGATTCAAGTGAGTTCGCTGATTTATGCAATGGGAAGCGAGGCTGAAAAGATATTCAGCTCGTTTGACTTCGCGGCGGAGGGTGATAAAGTGGACTATGATATCGTACTGAAAAGGTTCGACGACTACTTTATTCCCCGCCGTAACATCATACATGAGAGGGCGTGCCTCTATCAACGTAGCCAGCAGCCAGGAGAAACAGCGGAGATGTACATCCGGACATTGCATGAGCTGTCTGAACACTGTGAGTTTGGGGACAAGAGGGATGAACATATCAGAGATCGTCTGGTAGTGGGCATAAAAGACAAAGTGCTCTCCCGTCAGTTTCAGCTCACAGCGGACCTTACTCTGGTGAAAATCATTGAACAAGTGCGCCAGGCGGAGGCAATAACAAAGCAGCTCAGCCTCCAAGCTAACCAACCAGAGGCCCAGCTGGCTAACGTCAATGTTGTCCGACGGCGGGACGGACGCCAAAAGAAAAAGGGCGGACAGCGTCATGGTGGCAGCAGTCCTGCAACCAACAAAGTAGATGAATGCGGGAGGTGCGGCAAGACGCAGCACACCGATGAGCGGAAGTGTCCTGCAATGAACAGTAAGTGCAACAAGTGTCATAAAAAGGGACATTGGGAGCGTGTATGTCACTCTAAAGCGGTGAGAGAAGTCACTGAAGAGGTTAAACAGCTGTACTTTCTGGGAGAAGTTGGCAAAGAGAGCAGTCAGGAAGATTGGACTGTTAGTTTAACAATAAGTGATGTACCAATAACCTTTAAAATTGACACGGGGGCTGACGCTACTGTTATCAACCAAGGGACATTTAAAAAGCTGAAGCCAAACATAAAACTGGGACCTCCTGACACATGCTTCATAAGCCCAGGTGGAAACATCAGCTGCATAGGACAGTTTCAAGCCACAACCAACTACAAGGAGAAACAATACTCCTTTCCAGTGTATGTGATCAAGGGGAGAGGCAGCTGTCTGCTGAGTCATCCAGAGGCAGTGGAGATGGGTCTAGTGAAGCGGATGGACGAGGTCAGTGGAGTTTTCGGTTCAAGTGGACTGCTGAAAACAGACCCAGTGAAAATAGCTCTGGTGGAGGATGCCCAGCCATACGCGGTGCATACAGCCAGACGGATACCGCTGCCACTTGTACCACTGGTTAAGAAAGAACTGCAGCACATGGAAAATGAGGGCATTATTGAAAAAGTGACTCAGCCCACAGAATGGTGCGCCGCTAGGGTGCCGGTGCTGAAACCGAACAAGAAAGAGGTTCGCTGCTGCGCTGACCTCAGGAGGCTGAATCAAGCGGTGAAACGTGAGAAATACGTGCTGCCCACTATGGAGGAAATAATGCCAAGGCTCGCAGGGTCAAAGTTCTTCACAACGTTGGATGCAGCAAGTGGGTTTTACCAGATCCCCTTGCATGAAGACAGCAGGGGGCTCACCACTTTCATCACCCCATTTGAGAGGTATGCTTTCTGCCGCCTTTCATTTGGTATAACAAGTGCTCCAGAGATTTTCCAGAGGAAGATGGCGGAAACTCTGACCGGGCTAGAAGGCACAGAGGTGTACATGGATGACATCCTTATACATGGAGAGACTGAGGAAATCCATGACCGGCGCCTAGCGGAGGCACTGGGGGTCATTGAAACAGCAGGTCTCAAACTGAACCAAGTGAAATGCAAGTTCAAACAGAAACAAGTCCGCTTCCTTGGTCATGTCATCGACGAGGCAGGCATCAGACCTGACCCGGACAAAGTGGCCGGAATAGAGAACTTTCCTCAGCCCCAGAACGTGACGGAACTCAAGAGATTCCTTGGGATGGTGAACTATTTGGCAAAATACGTCCCAGAGCTGTCCACGGTAGGTCAGCCGCTTTATGGACTGCTTAAAGCAACGCCAGAGTGGCTGTGGGGACCTGCACAGAACACAGCATTCCAAGACCTTAAAGCAGCACTCGCCACCGCCCCGGTACTCACCTTTTATGATATCACTAAGGCTACGGTGGTGTCAGCAGATGCCAGCAGCTACGGGCTGGGGGGCGTTCTGCTCCAGCAGCACGGGGAACACTGGAAGCCCGTGGCCTACTGCTCCCGACGGCTGAGTGATGCAGAGACAAGGTACGCACAGATCGAGAAAGAGTACTTAGCCAGCGTCTGGGCATGTGAAAGGTTCGAGAAGTACTTGTTTGGGCTTGACAATGTCAGACTTGTCACCGATCATAAACCACTAGTGCCTCTCATGAACAGCAAAGACTTGGATAATGTGCCCATTAGGTGCCAGAGACTGTTAATGAGGCTGATGCGTTTCAATGCAGTGGCTGAATACGTACGAGGCAAAACGTTAGCTGTGGCTGACGCACTCTCCAGAGGCCCAGAGCAGCGCTACGGAGATGGTGCTTCTCATGATGATGTTGCGGTGTACATTGATGCCATCGTGTGCCAGGTGCCTGCCACATCTCAAAGGATGCAGGAAATAAAACAGAGCACGGATGGGGATCTGCAGCTCCAGACAGTGTTGGGCTTCATCAGACACGGCTGGCCTGAGTATGTCGATAAAGTGCCGGAGACAGTCAGAGACTTTTATCAGGTGAGAGGGGAGTTATCTGAGGTAGATGATTTAGTCATCAGAGGCAGTCGTATTGTCATTCCCACAGAGATGAGGGAGGTGATCTTAGAGAGAATACACGACGGGCACCAGGGGATAGTTAAGTGCAGAGAGAGAGCTAGCCAATCGGTGTGGTGGCCCAAAATGACGGAGCACATTACAACAAAGATACAGCAATGTCAATTCTGCAGAGAACACAAGAACACACAGAGAAAAGAGCCTTTAATGTCAAGTGAGCTCCCATCCAGACCATGGCAGAAAGTTGGCATAGACCTGTGTGAGTACAAAAAGCAAAACTACTTGATAGTGTCTGACTATTATTCCAGGTTTTTGGAGATCCTAAATCTACCAACAACTACTAGCAGTCAGGTTGTAGCTAGGCTGAAGGCTACATTTGCACGTTTTGGTATCCTTGAAATTGTAGTTAGCGATAATGGGCCACAGCTAGTTTCAGAAGAGATGAGGAGGTTCAGTGAGGATTATGATTTCATCCATGTGACTTCAAGCCCACACTACCCCCAGAGTAATGGACAGGCAGAGAGAGCTGTTCAGACAGCCAAAAGCATATTAAGACAGGAAGACCCTCTCCTCGCCCTGTTGACATACAGAGCTCCACCCTCTTCTTCCACTGGAGCCAGTCCAGCGGAATTGCTCATGGGTAGGAGAATCAGAACCACCTTACCCACATTGCAGCATAACCTGAAACCAGCCTGGCCTAAAGAGGAACTGATCAAAACCGCTGACGCCACAGCCAAATCGAGGCAGGCTTTCTACTACAACCGCGGGAATGGCGTGCGGACACTGCGCCCACTGAACTCGGGTGACGCAGTACTCGCCAAACTTGATGGACAGAAAACATGGACAATGCCAGCAGTTGTTCACAGTCAGAGCTCCACTCCCTGATCCTACATAGTGGAGACAGCTCAAGGTTAACATTACAGAAGGAACAGGCGCCACCTGTTGGCCACACCCAAAACACTCACTTTTGTCAGCAGGGATCCTGACCGTGTCACTCCAGGGGAGAGTGGAAACACGGATGAGTCCCGAGCAGCAGAAATGCCAACGTCCCCACCATATGTTACTCGCTCTGGCAGGGTGAGCAAGCCAGCAATCCGGCTGGATTTGTGAGGCGTATGGACTTGTGTACTGTGGGAGATTTTTTTATTTTTTGTGAAAAGGGGGGTGATATACAGGTTGGAATTAAAATATAAATATTTCAGTTGAGTTATGGACTCTTTAAAGCTTACACCCCAGGCATGTCAGTAAATGTTCAGAGAAATGTTTAGAAAATCATCTTAGAGGGGGAGATGTAATGAATGAAAGACATTATTTTGAAGGTTCTGTCACTTGTTTAACTTGACCTACTCACGGGTGTACGTGCAGTGCGTGTGACGTATACAGGAAGTTAGACGCTCATGTTATGAAGGTTGTATGTTGAACGAACGCTAGGAAAAGCTACACAGTTAAGAACCTACGAAGTCGGCTCATTCTTGAATTATTCTTATGTCAGTAAGACAAGGCATCTACAGACATTACAGTATGCATGGACTATTTATCACTGGTGCCTGACAGTCATAACACAAAAGATATCTTGGTTATAACTGATCACTTTACCAAGTATGCAGTTGCCATACCCACCAAAGATCAGAAGGCTACAACAGTTGCAAAGTGGCTTTGGGACCAGTATTTAGTGCATTACGGCTTTCCAGAACACCAGAACATCTACTCAGTGATCAAGGCAGGGACTTTGGGTCTCAACTCATTAAGGAGCTCTGCACTCTAGCGGGTATCACCAAAGTGCGCGCTAGTCCCTATCACCCACAGGGAAATCTGGTTGAACGGTTCAATCGAACACTTCTTGGCATGTTAGGAACCTTGAGCGACAAGAAGAAAAGTCACTGGCGTGACTACGTAAAGCCATTAACCCATGATTACAACTGCGCCAAGAATGAGGTCACCGGGTTCAGTCCATATGAGTTAATGTTTGTGCGTCAGCCTAGGTTACCACTGGACATTACGTTCTGCTTGCCTGTTGGAGGTGGTGCACCTAAATCCCACTTCTGACACCAATGTAGTGATGGGGGTCCTTTACTATCCTCCCCTACTGTCCTCCCTGCTGAGCCTGCACAACAGGAGTATCCAGTAAGAGAGAGAGATCACAGAAGTTGAATCAGTTCATCTGGACACAACGTCCAGATAAACTGATTCAGCTTTCTGTGATTTCCTTACCTGGATTATTGGGCATGCATAAAGACATGAGAGAGAGAGGGAGAGAGAGAGAGAGAGTATGTGCATGCGTTGATATGAGTAAAGCAGATTTTGGGGAGGGGGGGCATTTACTTGACCTTTTCAGGGGCCCAACCATTTCTGTGGGTGGGCCTGTTGCCCATGCAAACCAAAATGCTAAAATCTCACACTTTCACCTGCTAAAACATTGTTTCTTCTATTGTAGAGAAACACAGTACAATGATTTTGCCCACTAAGCACTGGCCACATTTGACCTGATTATATATGCAGTCAAACTAATGCACTAAACTGAGAGTCAACAAAACATGTGAATAAACATCTTTCTGATTTACGTGAGGAGACCTGTGTCATTGCTCTTGATGGGTTTATATTAGGACTGACCATAGGCTTAGCCCAGTTCAATCAGGGAAATCTGATGCAAACTGTAAACTTCGCTCCCATGTTAATTAATCTATGAGCAAGTTTTCTCATCTCTTGGCTAAAGGTCCATCTTCAAGTTACTCTAATGGCCTAATCCTTATTGTACAAACAGTATATAGTATGATCACACACACACACACAACCCAAGATGGGCACAACAGCATGTCTTACCAAATATAGTAAGCGCTCATTCTGTCCCACTCTGTTACATGATCCCCTATCCCACCCATCACACGCGTCAACTTTCTGGCACATCACCGGGAAACTCTAAAGGACAGCTCAACTGTGAAAGGCTGGGAGAGCAGGAGGGGATTGTTAATATTTGGGTTTTTGTGGGCTTGTCATTGTAGGGTGGGGGCTATTTTGATGCTGTTAGAGCATTTTAAATTGTTTAGCATGGTCTTGCTCTAGCGTGACTTGACTAGGTTAGTGAAATATTTCCAATGTACACTACCGTTCAAAAGTTTGGGATCACCCAAACAATTTTGTGTTTTCCATGAAAAGTCACACTTATTCACCACCATATGTTGTGAAATGAATAGAAAATAGAGTCAAGACATTGACAAGGTTAGAAATAATGATTTGTATTTGAAATAAGATTTTTTTTACATCAAACTTTGCTTTCGTCAAAGAATCCTCCATTTGCAGCAATTACAGCATTGCAGACCTTTGGCATTCTAGCTGTTAATTTGTTGAGGTAATCTGGAGAAATTGCACCCCACGCTTCCAGAAGCAGCTCCCACAAGTTGGATTGGTTGGATGGGCACTTCTTTGAGCAGATTGAGTTTCTGGAGCATCACATTTGTGGGGTCAATTAAACGCTCAAAATGGCCAGAAAAAGAGAACTTTCATCTGAAACTCGACAGTCTATTCTTGTTCTTAGAAATGAAGGCTATTCCATGCGAGAAATTGCTAAGAAATTGAAGATTTCCTACACCGGTGTGTACTACTCCCTTCAGAGGACAGCACAAACAGGCTCTAACCAGAGTAGAAAAAGAAGTGGGAGGCCGCGTTGCACAACTGAGCAAGAAGATAAGTACATTAGAGTCTCTAGTTTGAGAAACAGACGCCTCACAGGTCCCCAACTGGCATCTTCATTAAATAGTACCTGTTAGAGCCTGTTTGTGCTGTCCTCTGAAGGGAGTAGTACACACCGGTGTAGGAAATCTTCAATTTCTTAGCAATTTCTCGCATGGAATAGCCTTCATTTCTAAGAACAAGAATAGACTGTCGAGTTTCAGATGAAAGTTCTCTTTTTCTGGCCATTTTGAGCGTTTAATTGACCCCACAAATGTGATGCTCCAGAAACTCAATCTGCTCAAAGAAGTGCCCATCCAACCAATCCAACTTGTGGGAGCTGCTTCTGGAAGCGTGGGGTGCAATTTCTCCAGATTACCTCAACAAATTAACAGCTAGAATGCCAAAGGTCTGCAATGCTGTAATTGCTGCAAATGGAGGATTCTTTGACGAAAGCAAAGTTTGATGTAAAAAAAATCTTATTTCAAATACAAATCATTATTTCTAACCTTGTCAATGTCTTGACTCTATTTTCTATTCATTTCACAACATATGGTGGTGAATAAGTGTGACTTTTCATGGAAAACACGAAATTGTTTGGGTGATCCCAAACTTTTGAACGGTAGTGTATATATAAATATATGTGCATTGGCCTGTGTAGACAACAGGGAACATAGGGACTGCAGTTAATGTGAGTGCATGATAGAGGCTTTCGGGTCAGAGGGCAAGTCGCTCTGTGTTCTCACAACTGAGACAGTTTCACAGCACGCAGAACTTCACTGGAGTATGTGGAGGTATTTAAAGCACACAGATCACATGTGCAGAGAGAGAGAGAGAGGACAGGAGGATGAAGGGCGAGAAAGTTGTTTTTGGAAACGTGGAAGAGAGCAAGAGCGTCACAGAGAGAGGTAGAGACCGTGAGACAGAGAGAAAAAGAGAGAGAAAAAGGAAGAGGGAAAGTAGGGGGGCATGAGGGCACAAGGTTGTGGGTGCCTGAATTTGATGTCTGAGGCTGACCATTCCCTCTCCAGTTGACGGAGGCAAAAAGGAGGAATAGCCAGCGGTGGGAAGGGCCCACTGACCCAGCTAATGGAAGAGGGATAAGAACTGAAAGTTACTGAACCAAAGTCCCACAGAGGAGCTGAACAAGGACACGGGGTGCCAAGTGTTTCCTTCTCTGTCACTGGAGAGCAGTGTTGGTGGAAAGCAGTAGCGACGGTGGACTAACGTATCAGGAGCAGACCTTGCACAGTCACGTATCTTGGTCGATTCATTTTCCTGGGAAGATATAGAGGCACAGTGGGGCAATGTGGGCCCTGGTAACTGAGCTCCTCTTCAGCTTTGTACTGCTGGCTTTCCTGGTCATCAGCTGTCAAAATGTTCTCCACATAGCCAGTGGCTCAGTGCGCTCTGTGCTCGCCTACATACATGCTCAGCTGGACCGGGAGCTTGGGGAAGTTGAGGGAGTGGCCGATGAGGAGGAGAATGTTACTACCAGGGTGGTTCGTCGCAGAGTCATCCTCAAGGTATCACATCCACAGAAATAAAGACTGGCAGAGAGAGCAAGAAAGAGAAAGAGAGACGGCTAATGGAATCAGGGTCAATTTTAAAGAAAGCTGGGAAAAGGATGCATGAAATCTCAAGAAGACAAAGTGGTATAAAAGCTGATTTGGGTGAAAGTTGATGGTGCAAGAAAATTTACACAAGCACAAGAGTGGAAAAAAGTTTATTTTGATGAGGGAAAATGCTTGGACAAAGTAAACTGCAATTGAATGGAGGAGGGGCGCCAAAAGTCTTAACTGGAGCAGCCGGTACAAATTCCATTCAATAACTAAACAAGTTCATCTCGGGATTTTGAACAAATACAACCAATTATTTAATAGTTTCTGCATTGTGACACAGGGGTAGAGTAGAAGTACAGTAAGGGGACATAATTAGACTGAAGCTAAGTTTGTCGATGTGCTGTAATGGATGTGAATAGATTTTCTTGGGCTCAGCCAGTTTGGGCTTAACTTCCATGCCAGCCTTCTAGCATTTTCCCCTCTGTACCGACCCATTCTGGTCTGAATACAGCTAATGAACAAGGCTTTGAAGACTTTAAATAGCGAGCCTTTACTCATGCATTTAAACTCACTGTACATTTGTCTGAATACAGGGGGGGTTTTATCTTACAGAAAGTTGTGCCAGCTTCCTGCAAAGTATTAGAACCAATAACTGCATTATCACAAACCCCACCAACTTTAACTAGAGCTGCTAATACCCTGCAGTGGAATCCTTATGGAATTCCACGGATCTCCGATGTTGTTTTTACATTCTTCTGAAAACAACCCCTTTCTCCAGTCACCCACCTGTCTGCCCTTCTCTCCCTCCCTCTCTCCCCCTATCCAGTGAAGGGGGGGGTGTTGACTCGTAAACGATGACAGATCCCATTGCTCCATATTCTAGCGCCCATTTCGTTATGTTTGCTGACTCCGCATTTCCTTCTGCACCAGCTTCAGTTTACAAAGTAAACACTTTGGGATAGTAACGTCAACCAAGGCGTTCCTCCTTTAGTCTGTCATGGCAGATCAGCAGTTCTGCTACGCACAGCGATACCGTGATACTGCGACGACCTATATGAATATAGACTTTTTATTCTACCATGGGGAATGAGTACTTGCATGTTAAGATTCCAGCTTAACACGCAAGAAAAAAAATTTTTTAAAAAGAAAGTGAAAAAAAAACTGCTACTTGGATTGCAGCAGTCTAGAGAATGGATCCACTACTTGATACATAGGCCAGAGCCTCATATCCTTCTCTTTAGAAGACCACTCCAGAAACAATGATCTAACCTTGCTTTTCTCACTCATCCGGAAGAGTCCTGTGTTAATATTGTATTCAGTGAATACTTATTAGCACTGTTTTTTCAGCAACGGATGAGCTTGAAGATATTAAGTTTACTTTTTAAGATACTATAAGATTCTTTCCAGGCAAACGCATGCACTGTGTCTTCAGTGCCTGAGAAAAGACCATTATATAAGTGTAAAACCACAACCTGACAGGATTGTCTTATGTTTGTATTTATTTGAATCAATGTCAACAAATTAACGGAATAATGCAAAAAAAAAATTTTGGACGGCATACCTCAGGAGGTAGAGCAGGTTGTCTAGGAATTGGAAGGTCACTGGTTTGATCCCTGGCTCCTTCAGAGAGCATGTTGAAGTATCCATGAGCAGGACACTGAAGCATTAACTGCTCCTGATGAGCAGGTTGGTGCCTTGCATGGCAGCCTCTGCCATCAGTGTGTGAATGTGTGTGTGAATGGGTGAATGACGCATACATTGTAAAGCACTTTGAGAGATCGGTAGACTAGAAAAGCTCTATATAAATGCAGCCCATTTACTGTGGAAACTCATAACCTGTGTTTCATTTGGCATATTGGCTTTGCTCTCTCATGAGTGTTATTGAAAACGCATAATTCTTTGAGTGGCTTATATTCCGATGACGTATACCTTATCATGTTTCACTGAAAAAGTTATAAATGTTACAAACATCCCTTTCCTTCTGCAGGGTGATGAGGTAGAAGACCTTCCTGGGGAGCATGTAAGCGAGGAGCAGTTCACGGATGAACATGGAAACATTGTCACCAAGAAGGTCAGTGATCTCTGCATGCTGTCATACTATCTTGACACTGCCATCCAGTCGATTTTTTTTCCCTCATATATCAGTCCCAAGATAATTCACACAGCACCTCCACGCTCAAATGATTATCATACAAAGTAACCATGACATGACCAAGTTCACCAGCAACCATGCTACTCATCCCTACGACGTGTCACTGAACACCCGCTTCAAATGTTATCACTCGATTGAATGGGCATCATCAGTAGATAGTGTTTGTACTGCACTGCAGTAAGGGGCTCCCTCTTAGTCTCCATTCTGATTACTGGAACTTTGGTTCGGTATCTTAAAAACTGGCAGTGTCCGATTGATTTTTCGATATGGGTTAGGCAGTGTTTTTCTTTTTGTCATACACACACCATCCCTTGGCTCTGCCTGTTTGGAGAACATGTGCTGATAGTTGAACTCCACTCAACACTGCTTTTCATTCACATTTCTCTCCTTCATTCTTTCTTTTCATCCCACCAATTTTCCCTCTGCTCTCCACCTCCTGCCCACTACCTGTTTTCGTCCATCAATCTCTCCCACCCTCCTGTGTGTGTGTGTGTGTGTGTGTGTGTGTGTGTGTGTGTGTGTGTGTGTGTGTGTGTGTGTGTGTGTGTGTGTGTGCGTGTGTGTGTGTGTGTGTGTGTGTGCGTGCGTGTGTGCGTGCGTGCGTGCATGCGTGCGTGCGTGCGTGCGTGTGTGTGTGTGTGTGTGTGTGCGTGCGTGTGTGTGTGTGTGTGTGTGCGTGCGTGTGTGTGTGTGTGTGTGTGCGTGCGTGTGTGCGCGCGCGCGTGCGTGTGCGTGTGTGTGCGGGGTCTCTGTGATAGATTGTGAGGAAGGTTGTACGCAGAGGGAAGGGTTCAGGGGAGGACAGTGTTCAGGAGGTGAGCATGGAGGGCTCTCTGCTGGATGCCAACGAGCTGGAGGCCGATGCTGAGCTGTTCATGAATTATGCCATCCTGGGGCAGGACAGCGGCAAGGTGGGCTACTGATCTGGCTAACCCTGGCCGCTGCAGGGCGTCTCTCTCCTGGCCAACACTCAAGACTCTCCTTAGCTAGGAAATGCAGGGGGCACTCAGCTCAAATGGACTAAGATTGGGCCATGTGGTAAAACACCGTCTGATGGGGGTACATTTATAAAATGGAGTTGACTTCATGAAGAAGAGTGATGCTGCAGATAACTCACTTGACCCTGCTTCCCTGGATTGCTTCCCATCGGCTTCAACTGGCTTAACCTGCATGAGCTTAACTATCATGTCCTGAGAGGCCAAATGCAGTGTTTATATATATATGCACTCACTATTATTAAAGGCAAATACCTGTTTCATAGTGTCTCTGCCTTGAGTCCTTGATGAATGAGTGACAAGTGTGGAGGTTTGATTGTTGGTTCATTGTGCTTGCTAATCTTTACTTGCAACATATCACCCAGTAGGCTTTTATCATTCCTGCCTCATCTCCCCATGTTCACGCTTTGCATGTGAAACTCTGCAAATGAGCCACTTATGCACCCTGCTTTGTCATTTTAGGTATTCCTGTTGGTTTCACTGGGTTGGCTGATATAATACTCAGTGCTGACTGGTTCCATAACCATGTTCAAAGTATCTACAAGCTGCATCTCCAGTCCAATATCTGTTTCTTGCCAGCTGGTTAAAACTCATTGTATGTAGTATAGTGGTTCTTCTTGCTGTCATGCTGTAGTCCAATTTACTCCCCATCAGTAATCCCGCTGACCTACTCTTCTGCCCACTCTACCCTCATTAAAGTTTCTGGCCATCCAATATCGACTCTGACCATGTGTTGTGTCATTCAAACCTGTAGAAGATTCTGGAAGAGACCAGGGTCAAGCACTATTTAGGAATTATTTGTAGTGTTTTGGGGTTTTTTTTGGGGGGGGGGGTTAATCTGCATGGGATGCCAGATGGGTGGGTCCTCCACATTAGGACAGTCTGGTAGTGTCAGGTAAGTTATCAGTCTGAGCAAAGCCCTCCATGTACCACCAGAAATACTTTCCTGGCTGCCTAAACTTCCTGGCACTCGATGTACTTTCATACATGGCCATCTGCAACCAGGAGGGCTGTGAGAAAACTGAACAGTATCTGCACACATTATCTGCTCTGCAGGTCTGCTCTGAATCCCAAATTGATTTTCTGATGCCTTTTCCCTCTTATCTTTTCCTGTTTTTCTACACCCCTACCCATCTCATCTCTCCTGGTTTGGCTTTCTAAACATTGTTTCTCCCCTCTTTCCTCTCCCCTTACCTTTTTTTGTATCTTTTCTCTAATCCTTTTTTGTTTTCATTTTTTAAACCTATCTTCTGTTTTTGTTGTTGTCTCTTTATACCCTCGTCCTTCTCTCTGCTCTTCCATCCCGCTTGACATTTCTATCTCTGATTTTCCTCCCTCCTTCATTTCATTCTCTCCTCAACTGACAAACCTTCCTCCTCCTCCTGTGCCTGACTTTACATCCCTCCTTCATCCCTCCTCCGGATTGCCTCGCTCCTCCCCTGCTTCCACCCCATCCACCTGATGTAGACGGATATTGTGGATGTGAAGAAAGGTGCTCAGATAGTGAAATGTGCCAGTCTGCGGAGAGTAAAGCAGTGAGGCAAACAGAGTACCGCGTCGCCGCAGGTACAGGACCAGCCCACAGTGCCTCATCTGACCTGTGGGCTAAACCATTTAATCCCCTCTCTGGATTAAATGCAGCTGGATGTGCCTTCGATCTAGTACTGACTATGTTCAATGTGACAGCAGCGCTGCAGAATTACATTTTATTAGACAAACTGAAACTTAAAATGCCAGTTGAAATTTACTGTTTGAGCATTTTTTAATGTTTGACCCGCACTAATAATTGTGATTTTAGGAATTTAGGTACTGGAAATTTTGGTCCATGATGAACTAATATGTCTTGCAAAACATGGCTTTTTCTAGTCAAAATTTAAATGGTGATTAATAAGGATGATATTGGAACAGCATAAAATAGATTGAAAGATTGTCAGTATTGAGTATATGTGAGGAAGAACTTGAAACTTACTAAATGCATCCTATGTACATTTATTTTTATGCCAGTGTTTAGAAACATCGCAAATGAATTTTCTCCAGTATTATAATTCATTTTTTATACATTTGGACAAATGCTTAATCATGTTTAAATGGACAACACAAGTTTGCTTTGCTCACTCTGCATGTCAGAACATTACATAGGGCCAATAAAATGCTGCATGCATGGTATGCCAAATGGGCAAACGGTGCAGGGGTCCTAAAAGTTATTGCTTTCGAGGTCAAAGCTGAAGAACCAGTTGTCCTTTGAAATGAAAACTATCTCGAGCAACTGTTGTTGGTTGTTCACTGGTTGTTTTGTGTGTGTGTGTGTGTGTGTGTGTGTGTGTGTGTGTGTGTGTGTGTGTGTGAGAGAGAGAGAGAGAGAGAGAGAGAGAGAGAGAGAGAGAGAGAGAGAGAGAGAGAGAGAGAGAGAGAGAGAGTGCAATCTACTGTGGTCTGCTGTATAAGACAGTGATTGTGTGCCTTGACCTTTCCTACTTTAATGTCACGGCATTCCTCAGATTACTGGTATTTCAGTCCACACACTACTAAATGTCAACCATCTGTGAGTTGAATCTTGTCTGACAAAATGAAATGGAGAATGTAGCATTGCTATTTACAGACATATTTAGCTAATGTAAACAAACTGATGACCAAATCACCAAATGATCAAATGAGAGACAACATGGTTGGGTTGTAGGGCCTATTTATGACAGGAACTTCATATTGGGGTATTAGATATGGGTATTCGTTAAAGCCCATGATGTTCTCTTTGTATTGACATATTCAAAGACAGATATGCCTTATCGATGTAGGCTCCAAGACACTCAATCATTTATATCAACTTCAGCACTAGCGTTTTACATCTTGCATGAGAGATCCTCAATACCTTTCTTATTTATGTCTATGCTCTGATCAAATGCAATTGGGTAAATGTGTGTCTTGTGCTATATCACTCTATTTTTTCTTTACACAGGGTTCTCCACAGGATCCAACCCCCTCACCACGGCCATCCTACTTAGACACATGACCGGTAGCAGGAGACAGGAAGAAGAACACCCATGAAAAGGCAGACAGCAAGAAATGAACAGCAACAGACACCAACTCAGTAATAACCACAATGGCTATGCCAACTATCAGCACGCACCCGAAAAGAAGGAAATGGATTTACTTGTAGTTTTTCTCACCTTTTTTTTTCTTTTTTTTTTTAAAGAAACAGACATCTACTGTTAGGTTAGAAGCATGGTTTCGTATAAAACAAAAACCAAACACAAACATAAGAGAAAAAAAACTAGCAACCAAAATGTGCTTCCTGTATCTGTATCAGCATGAGTGACTGCTGCCGCATGGCCTGTCTTTAAACTACAATACTGAGGGAATATAAGGGTGGGTAATGGGTGGGAAGGATGGGACGAGGACACTCCTGTATGGGACAGGCATGCAAAGTAGGTAAGGTCAATTACCGACCCATTTTCCAAATAAACTGGGGAAAGTTTGTCTGTCAGACATAAGAGAAGGGGAGACCGTAAAATACAGAGAATTGCATTATCTCTAGGCAACAGGTTGCTCCCACTCCTCCCTGCCACACTCTCCCAGCAAAGAGCATCACAAATGAATTTCAAACCACTACTGTCCCAGCGTTCAGAGTCCAGTAAGCTACACTATCACCCCCAGATATTGGTGTACATAATATTGTATGCACTAAAATGCTATACGTGACTGTGTGTTACGTGTGTGTTGTTTATGTCACACGAGCCCTATGCGATGCCAATAATGCTGCTGTTTCACATACCTAAGGTATTTGCTCCCTGTTTCTCTTGTTTGGGTTGTTTGATCTAGACTTCTATATTATTCTATATATCTCAAAATCTTTGTGGGTACAGGAGCAAACAGATCAATCAGTTATGTCGCTCTGCTTGTTTTATCTGTCAGGTTTTTTGTGTGTCAGGTTGTCTGTTGATTTGTGATTTTCATGTGCTTCCACCCTTTGCTTCTGACATGTTACAGATCAGAGGGTACAACTAGGTTAAGCTTTTTACTACTGCTCTCTAAATATAGAGGGGTTTCTCTATTACACCTGCCTTCCAATGTGTCCGTTAGAGCAGTTTCCTTATGTGGATGGTGAAAGTGACAGATATAACGAGTGACAGGTAATGTAAGAAATCCACACACACACACACACACACACACACACACACACACACACACACACACACACACACACACACACACACACACACACACACACACACACACACACACACCGCCCTGTGTGTTGTGTCCTCGTGGAGCCTGCAATGATCAAATTTCCTTGATGAGCCAAAATCCTGATACCTTTTTGTTCTCCATGCCTGTCCTGCTCTGCTCACTGACCCCAGCCCGGTCAACCTCATAGAATAGATGTAGCAGTCCTGTAATACTCCAGCAGGGGGCAGGATCTCACCTTCTTTTCAGTAGCAATGTCTCTGTTGGGCCTTCTTGACCTCGTCACATACCCATGATGAGAATCACAGACGTTTCAGCACTTACAGTAGATGTCACTTGGTAAAGGTAAGGCAGCTGAAACGCTGGTAACATAATGTAGCACTGGTTTGACTGGGTGAAGTGAAAGGTCGTCTAGAGAGATGAAAGTGTTGCGTTGTGGATGTGTTGAGCTTTGATGTTTGTTTTCTTGACAACTCTCTGGAGTGTAGCAAAGACAGTTGGTCACCAATCACTGTGATGAGAAACTGTAATACCGACCCCACAACTGTGAGCCCAGGCAACCCCTCCTCAACCCTGTCTCTTGTCTCACTTCACTCTGGACTGATTTGTCCTCTTCTGTGATTTACCGTCTTCACTTTACTTTGGAAGAAGCAATAACACATACAAAAAGAAATAGACTGTCCATGTTTGGGTTTGTGTGTGTGCGCGCGTGTGTGTGTGTATGTGTGTGTGTGTCGGGGGGGGGGGTGCATGCGCATTCATGTGTGTGTCAGGATGCCATTACCATGGTTCATGTTCTCTCTAGCTTGGGCTTTCAAATTATTAATCATAGCTTTACTCTTTACTCCAATCAGAAATGATGTCAAAACCTTAGTATTTAACAACTTTTCATCCTGTCTGTTTGGAAGAGAAAACAACTTATATTCTAATATAGATATAAGTCAAAATAGTGAGGAACTGTTTCTCTCTTCTGCCAAGTACTTGCAGTTTCATTGCAAAGTATGTGTTTTTGTTTTTAGGGTTGGGGATTCAAGGTATAGCACTTCATACCAGCCATCCCATCTGTTTCAAGTGCCCAATTTCTCTGTTTTGGTTTCTCAAGTGAATGTAGATGTGTCTAATCATAATTTGTTTAAGCCTTAATGACATTACTATTCACCTTGAGAGAAATTCGAGTGCATGTGTGTGTGTGTGTGTGTGTGTGTGTGTGTGTGTGTGTGTGTGTGTGTGTGTGTGTGTGTGTGTGTGTGTGCCCCATGTGGGCCAGCACATCTGTATGTGTGTGTGTGTGTGTGTGTGTGTGTGTGTGTGTGTGTGTGTGTGTGTGTGTGTGCGTGCGTGCGTGCGTGCGTGCTTGTGTGTGTGTGCGTGCGTGCGTGCGTGTGTGTTTAATATCACTTACTCAGTACTGAGTATGGGGATATTGTAAAGTGGTGATGATGTCATAGAAAGAAAAATTATAATTGTGTATAGCAGAGGTTATCAGAATATATAATATAAATTCACACAACAATTTTTTCCACATACGAATTACCTCAATGAGTGTGCCATCCTTTATGATATGAACTACTACAGACATTGCTTCCTAACACATGTTTAGATCTGATTCATTACATCAAATACCACTACATGGAGATATTTGCAAGTCAGAAAATCTCCAGCTAGAAGTTGCAATAAAACTCATATATAAGTCTAGGTTTAGCAAGGCTTCACAGCCAGAGAAGATGAATGTAAGATGTAATTTAGGAATGTATATTTCCTCTGTAGTAAACTAGATGACAGGCTATTGATTCTGTCAATTCACCCCAATAGCTGTTGGTCATACAGAAACAACATACAACTCCATTCTTATTCATTAAAACATAAAACATTGGAATCGCACAACTCACCCATTCATAGTTAGACAATAGTGCAAAAGATAACTCAGACTGGGGTTAGTGACATTTAAACAGCTTGCCCCTCATCGGTGATTACTTTCATTTTAATCCGCTCCCTAATTGGAAAAAAAATTGGCTTTATGTGAATAAAAGATTTAACACTACAATGTAAAAGGGGGCTTGCCCCTTAGACGATAGCATACGGTTTGGTCTACAAGGGCCCTTTATTGAATGGGCACCTAAGCTTCTAAATTTGGTTTCTGACCAGAATGCTTAATTTCTTTATGAATCTAGTGCTGATGTGAGTAGCAGAGAGGAGGAGGTCAGATTATTTGATGTGACAACAGGGAACACTGACTGAACATAGTTTGGTCTTAAACAACAAGGCTAGATGGTAACGTGGGGCGATTTGGTGGCTTTTAATGGCTAGGCTTTCAAGATGACAAGCATTTTTACTCAACACAGTCCACCATAGATCTATCAGAGCCCCTTACCAAATAAGAGATTGAGCCAGTTCTAAGGCTTTCCACATGGTGACAGTTTCAATGGAGGTCCATTTCAGTGCAAGGACGAGGAGGAGTGGCTACATTGGACCAATCAATGTAATAGGTGGAGTGCCCTGCACTAAAGGACAAGTGAGGAGACGACGTGCACCAAGTTCATGCAAAAATATTAACTGTTGCAAAAACTAGAGAAGACGTGTATATTCCTTTAGAATGGATTGAAGACATTATTAACGCAATAGCATATTACTCAATACTAAGGAATGCAACTGCGCACATGCACAGAAAAATGTTTTTAACATAAAAGGATATACATACCATATATATATATATATATATATATATATATATATATATGTGTGTGTGTGTGTGTGAAATATATGAAAAATATATATATATATATATATTTACTTAGAATGCTATGCACCCTTACTTGTCAACTGGGATTCTAGTTATGTTATGGATGTACTTTTAGCATCATACAGCTGTAGCTACCACAAGACTGTTGAGCTCTGGATAATGCCTGCAACCTGGGGATAAATAGGGGCCTTGTGGGTATTTTAACTTGTTTTGTTTGCTTTTTTATTGTTATGGAGAGTCAAACATGAATTAAATACATGTAAAAGCCTTTTAATCAAATGAAATTCGAGAACATCTATTGACAATTTACCCTGTACACCAGCTCAACATTTACAAAATTAATAAAGAAATGAAATGTCTGTGTGTTTAGTGTACATGACTTCATGTGCGATGTTTTTGCGCTTGTGAGGTTGTTTTTTTGGGGGGTTTTTTTGTTTTTTTTTTGTTTTTTCATGTATCAGTTTGCCATTACTCAAATTCATCACAATGCAGTGGACACAGTAAGCAGTTTCTCAAAGACACAACTACCTTGAAAGTATGAAAAAATAAACAGAGTTTGGTATTGCAAATGCTCAACTACTTACTAATGTAGTTAAACCAGATGCCTCTAATCACTTAACAAGGCTTACTTAACAATAACACCCCAAGACCTTACAATGACCAGAGGCAAACTTCATGCAGTTATCAGATCAGATCCCACTGTACGTATATTTTAAATATGAAAGTAATCCCAAAAACCCAAATCTGGTCAGATTAGCAGCTGCATCAGCATTAAAGGCCATTAGGAGGCGGAATAACTTCAGTTTGTCTGTCATTTTCCTTTCTAGTCTGTTGTTTTGTGCACACAGGGTGATTGCGAGAACGTGTGCTCAGGTCCTAAAAACCTGACCACTTGCTAGATTTCGTGTTGCGATATGAAGTTTAGGTGTTATTGTACTTGATTTGCACTTATGAAAAAAGTATTTATTTATTTATCCGAAAGTTGCCAATTTACTGAGCCAAAGCAATACCCGAAACAAGCGCAGCTAGTATATCTGTGTTTGTGAAACCACGATTAGTTTGTTTCATTTTATTAAGTCGGCTATCTTTAGTTTAATAAAGTAAACGAAGATGTCTACGGGCTGTCAGCGGACTACTGCCAAGGCTATTCCGTCAACTAGACGGGTGACCATAAACAACGCGGAGCAAATGCCCCATGACTACTGCACTACTCCCGGGGGGACGCTGTTCAGCACCACTCCTGGCGGTATGTAAATCAGTCTGTTGTATTTAACTCGATTTGTGAGTTTTAAGAAGCCGTCATAGTGGCGTCGTTTGTTGATCATCTTCACAAGTGTATCACCCTCTTTACAAGTAATTTCATTGCTTGATAGACATTGAAATTCGGGTTAACCTCACAGAACACGTTTGCTGTCACGTAGCACCTGGTTGATACAGTGTGAGCCTGCTAAGCTAACGTTAGCTGCCTTCTAGGTAGTTGCTTAGACAAAGGCCCTGTTCAGAAATAATGGTAATTAAGGGTGGCACGTGTATGAACGTAGCACGAATGCGATTGTAGAATCGTGCAGACAAATATATAATAACCTGCTGATATATTCCCATCAACTGTACAATCATTTATTTGCTTTAACTTTTTGCCATGTGATATTGCAGACTACAAGCCTACGTACTCGTGGTCTGGTGACATGGCAGTAAACTCCGTTTCTATTGGTTGATAAGAAATGCGTGATTGGTCCGTTTCAGTTCTAATATGCAACGCAGGAGAGACATTCAAAACTTGAATAAGTTATTGATTATTGGTAAACACTGTCGGTATTTCCATTCAGTTAAACGCCTATCGCATTGAAAACCTCTGCCATATAGCTGCAGACCCTTTTAAATACGACCTTTCAATGCTCTTTTGTTGCAGTGGTTTCATTGGTGTGGTTATTAGAATATAATGTTAGTCTTTTGCATCCCCCTTATTCTTGTCGTCACGCAGCCGTTTTTGACGCAGCTGAGATCAATGCTGAAATGATTAGAGCCTGCCAACAAGCCCTTTGTAATATGAGCCATGAACTAATATCACTTTTCAATTTATCACTGACCTTTCCTTTAGACAGTCTTCTCGGACTCCATAGAATTACACATTGCATGTGTAATTTGACATTCAAAGTAGGAATGTTAATTTTGTTATTTTCCCTAGCTCATTCCCTCAGCTCTTTCCTTTGTCCTCAAGTTTTAATCTGAGGTGTACGTCAAACTTCAAATTCATTCAGGGAGAACTTTGTTTTGGTAAACCTTTTTAGTGGAACGGTTTTCCACAGTGTTGGAATAATATCGGGGCTGAAGTCAAAGCCATCCTATTTTTCCAGTTAATCTAAACTGCTGTTCCCGTTCATCTGTCCAGTTTGCTGTTGCTTTATTCCAGTTTTTAAATTACTTATTTTCTTGTCTCAGAGTTACAATTTGTTTCAAATTGTACGTATGCTGCAGTGAGGACATTAATTCCAAAACCTGCTCTGCTGATGTCGTTTTCCATGTTCAAACATCCATCCATCCATTATCCGAACCTTTTTCAAACAATTATCTGTAAAATGTGGGAATATCCAACATTGAGAACATCTGACCCTACGAAGCTGACTGGTGGACCTCTATATTCTGCTGAGTAGCCATAGTCATGTGATTCATTTGTCCTTGGTATGCTTTCCAGTTTTAGGGGAAGGAATATATATATATATATAGTTGTGGTTTTATTCACTTATGAATGTGAGACATTGTATATGTGACAAATTGCTTTTGGATTTCTGAATTTGGCTCATTTTTAGACTCATGCCCTTGTTGGTATTCTGTGTCAGCAGTATCCGTTTGGTTTTAAAAAACCTGGCACAACTAAGGAAGTACTTCATGTACTTCAGTATTCCACCTTTATCGCATAGTGAATGGGGTCACTGGGGAAGCTCAAACCTCCATGTCAGCAAGCATCAACCCTGCTGAAGTACCCTTGCACAAAACACTGATCCCATCAGCTCCGGGTGGATGGCTCTATACCTGACCTTGCACCCTGAGGTCCCTTTGGGTCTAGTTTGGCAGAAGCAGTGGTAGGCAGAATGTAAATTCCCCTACAGAGATCAATAAAGTGTCAGATCATTTATTTCAATATGTTGTTGTTTTGTTCATTGTCATATTCAAACTCACACTCTTATTATAAGATGGCTGTAACTTGATCACAGCTGTCATCCGCATCCCTGGAAATGTCCAATACGTCTCTGCTGACTGTCCCCACTAAAGGTACCAGGATCATCTATGACCGAAAGTTCCTGTTGGAGTGTCGCAGCTCCCCAGTGGCCAAGACTCCCCCACCTGGTCTGCCTGCCATTCCTGGGGTGACCAGTCCCCCTTCCAAAGACATCAGTGAGAAGGCCCATAACGGAGAACCATTGAGTAACAACAATATCATCACTTCACCCGATAACAAGAGCACTGGTAAGAAGACTGATGACAGTAATATGCACAATTATAGGTGAGACCATGGCTGAAATTTAGAGTCATGGATTCTATCATTGAGCCAGACTTAAACAGAGGCAGTGTCATTTCAGAAAATACAAACATTAATTGGGGGCTTTTTTTTTAAATTCTCAAATACATTGACTGAGCTCTTGACTCCAGTCACTAACAGTGTTTGACAGTTTAACATTTCTAACATTTTTTTTTATCAGAAGATGAAAAAAATAAGATGCATCCAGTATTTCCATTCCTTGTATTGCAATTGGACCCCAGTACGACAAGTGGAAAAAATATTTGACTTAATTTTTCATGTATTGTCAAACATCTGTTTGGGTTCTTAGAATGCCAAGCTGTCCTTCTGTCAGTTTTTTCCCCTTTACTTGTAAAGTCAAGTTATCACGATTTCAATAGTATGTTTTTTAAATATGATTTAATTTTCAACATTTAATCATTTTGGGGACACATGCAATATGATACTTGAAGTATTACCCAGAGAGTAGGTTTGGGGAAAACTCAGTTTGCATGCACAGGTTCTACCTTTCAAAAATCAATGGGTGCAAAATAAAGATTGATTTCCCAACTAACTCCAAGATTGTGGTTTTTGGATATTAACACTTCACAGTCTTTACTGTGATGAGGCATTTGGAGCCCTTCATTTAATGTCAGAGTGGAATTAAATAATTGCCACAAAAAGCTCAATGATAATAATAATAATTTTTTTAAAAAAAACATTGTCTTGTTTTTTTAGGTGATGATGCACAGTTTGAAATGGACATCTAGTGGGTGCTGAATGAATGTCTTCAGAGATGTCAATCAACAACCTCAGTACTAATGTGGTGCCATAGAAGAGAGGCTCAGGACTACCTGCTTTAATTTCATCGCGCATTCCGTTAAGATGGAGGCTCCCCTTCAATAATTTCTTTGTCATAGTCTTCTAAAGATGTCTGTGTTAATTTCATTAGCTTCGCAGTCAAGGACAAATTGGCAATTTTAGCCTGTCTGCCTCAAGTCACAAGTTTTTGGGTTTTTTTATCCCCAGTTGTACTTGGCCAATTACCCCACTCTTCTGAGCCATCCCGGTCACTGCTCCAACCCCTCTGCTAATGTTGAGAGAGCTGCAGACTACCACATGCCTCCCCCGAAACATGTGGAGTCGACAGCCGCGCTTCTTTTCTCCTGATAGTGATGAGTTTCACCAGGGGGATGTAGCACATGGGAGGATGACGCCATTCTCCCCAGTAACCCCCCCCCCCCCGAACAGGCGCCCTGGCCGACCAAAGGAGGCGCAAGTACAGCAACCAGGACACATACCCACATCCGGCTTTCCACCTGCAGACACAGCCAATTGTGTCTGTAGGGATGCCCAACCAAGCTGCAGTTAACACGGGGATTTGAACCAACAATCCCTGTATTGGTAGGCAACGGAATAGACCGCCACGCCACCTGGACACCCTCAAGGCACAAGTTTGATCCCAGTATGTGATCCATGTTTGCGTTCCTATAATGGTGAGAGGTTGGGATTTAGCTCTGAAAAGGACCTCAGAGGCAGAAAAAGTGTCCCTCAGCACCCATTTAGTTTCATGAAAGTAAAGATCTCTTGGAAAACACATCATTTTAGTTCATTGATTTTGTTTTTGTTTTTTTTTTTCCTTTCTTTTTTTCCCCCAGAACATTCCATAAGATTTTGTCTCTTTTGAAGTCTGCTTATTTGTCCGTCGTTCCTGTCGCCTCTCTTCAGATATTGCCTTTAAACCTCAAGATACTGTATAATTTGATGGATCATCCTAAATAGAAAACATTGTTCACCTTAAAAATGTCAGAATATACAACATACTTTTGTTAGAATGATTTATAAAAAAAATTTTTTTTGCATGGTTTGAGGTGACAAAGCATTAAAAAAAAAACCTCCTTTCCTCATCTGTTTGATAAAGCCTCACATGGTGAAATGACATTCACGTGTTTTGTGGAATTTGTGTGTCTGTGTGGACACATGACTGTAGGGGAGGCGGAGGATGTTTTTCACTAATCTGGGCAGCGCCATTACGCCAAACAAAATGCAGGTCTAAATACACATTCCCCAGGACAGCACCATTGGCACGAAAATGGATAGCTAGGTATAGAAGTAATTGGAACAATAAAAGCCATTCAAAAAAAAACAAGCCAGACTCCATGAAGAATGAAAGCAAGGGTAAATGACGGACATTTTAAAATAATGAATTTGCTGAGCTTGGTACAGTGTGCGGAGATCTATAGCACTCTTAATGCCCTGTGGTAGACCTGCGCTGTGTCAGTGAAATTCCTCTGGGAGCCCCACTGGTCCCTGATAACCTCCAGACTGATAAATGCCAATACACAATCGAAACTCCACTTCCTCTGAGCCATGCAGGACATGCCATTATTTGAAGATTTTGTTTCCTCATCCAGTGTTGGCAGATACATATGTCATCACGCCAAACTTTTACCAGGCCCTTACTAGCATAGTGGGTTGTCAGGCTTTTGTTTGATGAAAAGTTAATAGAAATTGTAAAGACAAGGTCTCCTGGTCGAGAGTGCTGCAGACTGTTACAATGTGTAGGTACTCAATAAAGGATGACAATTTCAGAAGCGCCAAATAATTGCGCACAAACATTCCTCAGATCGCTGTACAGTGCTTTTTCATAAAGTCTGCCTCTTGCTAATAAGAACTTTGGGGATGTCAGCTGCATCTCTGAATTCTTGAGAGCAGGAACTACAATAAGGTAGGACTAATAATAATAAAAGGACTAATAATAGCCGGGTGCTGACAAAAGATTTTATTGCATTAAAATGGCACTATAACTTCAAGCTTTGGTGATGGATGGACCTGCTTATATATAGACCAGTGGCAGCTGTTGACCTTTTTTTTTTTTTTTAACAAAACATGGCTGAGACCAACAGGTTTCAACAATCGGCCAGTTTCCTGACTGAAATTGTTGTGCCCGTTAAAATGGTCGCTGTGGCATTTTGCAAAATAGGAAATTAAAGCTGCAAGGCCTTGTAACACCAGTATCAGTGTAAAAGGATGATGACTTAAGCACTAGTCCCTGTATACTCATCTTATTATAAATTGCCTGCTAACAGGGTGAAGGACAGAGGGTTGTCCGGGGGGATTGTATGTGTGAGAAGTGACATGTAATTTAAAAAGTTATGACACTTAACTCCTGCTGCTTCTTGCACACCTACCAAGCCAAAGGGTACAGCCTGGCATTGTCAAACAGAGCAAAGACTCTTAGTGAAAACTAAATTAGCCATTCAGCAAGAATAAGCATGAAGCAATTGCTATTTTGAAATGTCCACACTTCATAGACTTAAGAGTCCTACCTAATGGTTAAGTTTTCTAAAGTGTCATTGTTAGAGTGTTCATTAAAAAGAAGAGTGCATTGAATAGATTCGGTTCAAATTTACACCATCATCATTCTAATGTAGTGTTGCCGAAATTAGCAGTTGCCTAATGAGAGATCCCAGCCAGCCTGGATCAGTACACACATACGTATATGATGGCTGAATATCTATAGGGGTGTGTGGATTGAACATCATTGGAGTCTCCACCCTGTCTTCCTCTACATAGCTCCAGCATCCAGATGTTTACTCTGCATTCCCTTTGGGAGTTTGGGGTCTTAATCACCCCGCTTGTCACCTTGGCTTCCTGACGACCCCCCCCCCCAAAAAATAAACAAGTGCTTCGGCTCTTCTCTACACCGTCAATTCCTTTCCCCATCGTTACCCCTTCTTTGTGTGTTTATTCCACTCTGTCTGTTTGGTCACAATCAACAAAAGAAGTACTCTGGCTGAGATGTTCAAAGAGAACACTAATGACTGATGATGATGTGCAGTAATGGGACCACCATAAACAAAGATGCGGATTCGGGATGAGGAGGACAAATGATTAAAACCTGAATGTTAGCCAACTGTCAGCTAAAAGAAATAAGTAGATCAGTCTTTCAATTGTGTTTCACTGTTAATGCAGCCAAAGCCACAATCCTCAACACCGTCATGATGTTTACCTTACTGTCTGTCGATGATGGTGATACTGGGCATTGCAAATCCCAGAAATCCATTCCAAGATGACTGGATGTGCCTGCAGCTGCCCCACAGCTGAACAACAAAACTGGGTTGAACATGAGTTCAGCCATTGATGTTGTGATATCTGTTGATAAAGCTCTTCTGCAAGTTTAGTTCAGCCACATCTGCTATTTGCTTGCCACAACAACTTTACTTCTTCTCAACACTCACCACGACTTACTTTGTTCTTCCATTTTAGATGCTTTGATGATGTGAAATGCTATGCACCACACCATTTCCCCCCAGAAAGTACTACTGACAGCAACTACTGTAGTGAGCAAGTACAAACATGGTCATGATTAAGATATTCTTGGACTAGCTGTTGTGTTGAATATGTCAGCAATATAGCATGCAGTTTTTGCATGCATATCTTTAGGCTTGTACATTTAATACACATGATGGCCACTTTATCCCGAGTATTTTTCATTTCATTTAGTTCCACTGAAACCAGATTTAGTGGACCTCTCTAGAAAGCTTTTCATGATGCAGATGAAAACTGAATTTAAGATTGTGTTGATCTTGAAGATGACTGCTCTTCAAAACAGACATCAAAGCCACAGACCTCATAGACGTGTATTAGCCAACATAAAAGGCAACAGGAGAAAATGAGAACTCTCCAACAGAAATTAATTGTAGCTGTGTAAATAATAAAGCCTAATAAAGTTTAATAAATAAATACTCTAATAAAGCCGTAATTGATCAAAAATTATAAGCCATCTGATATCAGAATAAAATGCTTTAATAGAACTTCACATTTTATGTACAAAAATATACATGCATATATAGTATAAATAGATAAAACAATGTTTGCATGATGGATCATAACTTCTCTTTCAAGCTATCAAAACTATCTCCCAGTATAGATAAAAATGTCCTTTCTTCAATTTCATCATAATCATATTCACTTTTTTTCAGTGAGCTCATGAACAGAACCTCACAGTTTTACATTTGAGTGTCCATGTTTACATGAAGATGGAAATTAAACAGCTGAAACTGTCAATTTCAATCAAACGTTTACAATATATGGTTGCTCTCATGGTTGCAGTTGAACCAGCAGGCCAAGTGACATTGGGGCATCAGTGACATCCACATTCTTCGACGATCATATCCTCGTGATGACGAAGGACCACATCATCATTCTCATAGTACAGCATGGAGAGTGGGCTGAGCCGTGTGGGCACACAGGAGGGACAAGACACCCTTTGTGGATGGTGGAGTCGAAGGAGGCTCTGAAAAACACATGTGCAAAGACGGTGACCAGTAAAAACAGTGAAAAAGTTAATTTAATTTAACTGGGGCCTATAATCTATCAAAACTCCATCTTACCTGCATGTATGCGTGGTTGGTAGGGTGGAAGGATTCATCCACCGGTGTAGGGCACTCTCCCTCACAGCGATAGGCATTATAACGTTTAGGGTACACAATCCACTCATCCCAGCCAATTTGGTCAAAGTCCACCCACATGTCTACTTTGCGACAAAGGGGCCGGTGGATCGCCTCTGCCGGTGATCCAGTAGCAGCAATTCCATCAGCCGGCCGGATCCTCTCCAGTCGGTTCCTCTTGCGGCGTCGGCCTTGGATGTCGCTGCTTTCTTTGTGTGTTGTGACATATTTTGAGTGCTCTGCAGTACGGATCAGGCTGCGTGCTCCGTGGCCTTCCTGAAGTTGGTTATGTTTGGAGAAGATGACCATCATGACCTGGTCAACAGTTGGATAGTCTTTCTTCTTTTGCCTCTTTTCTGGATGCTTCAAAAGGGACTCTCCAAGCATCTCCCCGTCATCCCCAGACCCGCTCCCGTCATCTGTCTGTAGTGTGTACTGTGCAGCAGCCTCTTGACCCATCACTCCATCTCCCTGATAGAGCCAGTATTTCAGAAGAGTAGTCACATTAAAAACCTTCCAAGAAGAGGCTGTGCTGCTGGGAAATGCGCCAAAGCTTCCCAAGAAAAGGCGTTCTTCCTGGCAGAGGGCATTGGCCAACTCACAGTTGTTCTTTTGGGAGTGATATAAGTCCACAGTGACGTGCTCAGAGGTGGTGAACACTGGCAGCCTGAGCCGAAGCTCTGCCAGTTTGATGAGGTCACTGGCAGAGATGGATGACATGTCAAACGTAACTGTCCATTTGTCACCTACTTGATGGCAACCTAAAGATAAAGAAAGGATGTTTAATGGCTTGAAAAACTAAATTTCCACACACCAGTCACCATTTTTGATAGCTGTAAGGCAAACCAGATCCCTGGACAAATGTCAAAGCACTTATGGTGGGAGGATGGACAGAACAGGATGTGTATTGAACCCTCCTGCGCAAAGACGTCTGAGGGGCTAATACACACACCCGCTCACATAAAACGGGGGTAAAAAGCCTTTAAAGTCGAATAAGCATTTGACACTTCTGGGTTGTAAAATGGGAGGGCCTGATAACACAGATAGAGCACCAACCAAAGCTGTTGAAGGGTTAAGTTGGCTGAGGAGACACTTACTGTCCTGAAATGGACGATTCTGTCATAATAAATCTATACCATTCAGTGTGAATAATCCAATTTAAACCTATTTTGTCTTACCGTCCCTTCACATTAAGACTGCCCAGGAGCACACTAAATTTTCCAAATTTCCATAAGTGCACGAAAACAGTGCAATGTCGCACACATGCATATGCTGTTAAGAAATGCTTGATGGAGGATTAAGCGAGGCTACTCACCCTTTGCCATCAGACTCAAGACAGAATCGGAGCTGTGCGGTGAAGCTTGGTCACTGCGTGTGCCTACGGCATTGACACTCAAAGATAGTAAGGAATCCATGTTCCTGAAGGAGCGGTACAGCTGCATCATGTACAGAGGGTATTTCTTATGATGCTGAGATGAAACATTCACATGTCCCAGGGCCCTGGGATATCTGCGCTCTTGCATTGAGCAGAGAACCCATGAAGAGCAGACAAGCAGAGTACACAATACTGCACACAGCCTTTGGCTTTCCATTTTGCAGCAAAAAAAAAAAGAAAAAAAGATCTAACAAAAGTTTGAAAAGAGAGATTGCTGCAGCTTCCTTCCTCCAGCTGGTCTCAGTCTGTAGTGATGCTGTGAGCAGACAGAACTCCAGACAGGCCCCTTTATAGTGGACAGCTGCCCTTTGATGACCCCTGGCCATTTCAGGAATCTCAACAGCCCCTCTGATCCTCAGGGTATATCAGAGAGGGGCGGAAAAGCGCAGCATTTAGCCAAGGTCATTGTCCTGTCAAACTCTATCTAGACTTTTACATTCATTCATTCAGGAACATAATCTCATTGTAATGGAGAAATTTCACTGACAAATAACCCTTTTTTTCAGACAGCAGCAGTTCTCCAGGGATTTTTAAAATGGGGAATGAAGTACGGGGTGGTGTAGCAGTCTAAGCATTGGCTTTGTGTCGATGCAGTTGCCCACTGGAGACCGGGGTTTGCGCCTCGGTCTCATCAGATCCGACTATGGCTGGATTCGATGAAGCAGCAATAATTGGCAACGCTGTCTTGGGGAGGGGGGTGGAGTCGGCTTGTGTTCGTCTGATAAATGTGTCTCTGTGTGTGTTGGAAAAAGCAGTGGTTCAGCCTGGAATCGCCTTGTCACAGAAGTGAGGCGTTTCCTTCGAGACTGCCGACCGGAGAGATGCAGTTGGTGAACGCATACAGTACGAGGGTGGGTATTTGAACTAGAATAGGGAGCAATTGGTCACTAAATTGGGAGAAAAAAGGGAAAATCAGAAATAAATAAAAACAAAAAAAAGGGGAATGAAAACAAAGGTGCGGGATAATGCCCCAAGAATTCAACATGGAGGGTGAAGCATGCCTGAAATTTTTATTCATTCATGAACTGCTGTAATTAAGTTATTTTCTGAATCAAAGCAGCATTAAATTCCTGTTTTAACTAACCAAAGGTAAGGGGACCATACTTCTCTTTGGTCAAGTAGGTTAGTGTATACATTTGGGTTGTTTTTTACAAGTTACATAGCCTATAAAATATGCATATTTGAGATTTTTTTAGCCTGTTTCTATTACACAATTGTAAAAAGGGAGTGATGTCAAAAATGTGTTGTTACAGTTACAACTGGAATGATAATTATTGTCAAACTATGTTGACATAAATCGCTTAACCTTAACTACTAAACAATTCAGTCAGTAACCTTTTAACTATTCACAGTAACTCAAAACACACACAAGCAAACAACAGAGGTAAATAATGTTATACTGTAAGTAAAGACCAGAGAACACCTGTAGATCGACAGGTGCATAGGGGAAGATCATGGGTCTGCAATGGCAGAGCAAAAATAACCTGACGAAGGTCGTTGTGCCAAACCATTATTAGTTATTAAATATCTCCATCTTCAAGTACAGAAGACAGTATGCAAGTGTCTTTTGTTCTGCCATACTGTCAGAAAACAAATATCAAAATTGTAACATTCATATTGAAGAAAATCAAGCTGAAAATGTTTCACTATGGTTCCATACAATAAAATTTCACTTTCCCTCCCAGCCAAGCAGACGAATTAGCAATAGGTCAAATAACACAGCTGACTGATGACCCCAGTCATCTTGATCCCATGGGAGCCTGGTCGGTCAACATGTAACGTGTGGCTTCTCATAACCCGCTGAAGAAGTTCTTCACCTGTGCATGGATTACAAGATGCAGAGGATCTCAATGGATCAGAAACATGAAGCGTAGCAATCAGTCAAAGCGAATGGCAGAAATGCACACTGGTGAGTACCACACTCCCCAAATCAAAGACAACAACGTGAGGATCGGTGGGATCCGCGGAGGTGAGAGGATGAGGCCCTCATGTGGTGATCTCTGGTATGACAGCAGGTGTACCTACCTTTGTCAGGAATTCTTGTCGCACCTCCGGATCGCTCTCAAACTCTAAATTGGCATCCAGCTCCAACACAGGTACGCTTTTCAAACTCTCAAAATGTAATCTGAGAAGACAGAGCCAAGATCTTTTACACTCTGTTTTCTGTTAAAGGCCAGCTTAATGGGGGTTTTTTATCTTTGTCAGTATTTTGTATCTTTCAAGAGAAGCTCTGTCTATGTTCTGTGAACAATAATCCTCAAGTAAAAATGCTTCAAAGACCATGTTGACATTACAGCCTTTTTAATCAAGTTTTCCATTTCAGTGGACATCACCTTACTCATTTTTGGAACATTAATCAAAGCATTAAGATCTGACAATCCAAAATATGAAACAAGTCTCATTTGCACTCACTTGGTGCTCTTCTCCACGAGCCACCTCTCATGTTGTGCATGAAGTTTATCCAAATAGTCACGCTCTACTCCTTTTTCTTCTGCCCTCCCTCGAAGGCCCAGGCGCTCCATACACTTCTAAGAAGAAACAAAACGACTGGATGCATACATCATGTATATCACTTGCTACCAGGTCACTTGTTGGATTTCAGTAGCATCTTTTATGTTAACTGTCTCAATGACAACTGAGGGGCTTATCTTTTTTCTTCATGGTGTAGCAACAAGATACATGCATTTATTTGGAAGCCATAGCTCAAAAGACTGTTGCATGAGAAGGGGAGCTATGTTCACAGACGAAGTAAAGTAAAATTGCTCTGCTTATGCGAGTGCCGTAAAGTAATCCCTATATTTCCCAGGAGATTTTGTGCCTGGTGGGACAGGCAAAACTTGGAGCAAAAATAATGCTTCTCAGGAATGGTTTGAACCACGATTGTGTCATTCTCCCACAGCCATCGTTCTATGTGATAATGCAACCAAAATGAATTAAATATTTTAAAGCAAAAAAGTTACTTTGTGCAAATCATCACAGATAGATCCATCAATTATAAGCACACAAGTTCAAATTCTGTTACCCTCTTAATTACACTTTTACAATGAATGGACCTATCTAAGTATATCTTAAGTGAATAACTGATCAGCTCTGTGTTTGGCATACCTGAGGTGAGGCTCTGAGATAGATAATGCCCTCCAGCTCCAGCTTGCATCCAAAATGCTCCAAAGTGAAGGAGTGCCAGTCCTGGTAGACTGCCCATTCTGCAGAATTTATGCAGCCAAGCTCAAACATGTTCAGGGCGAAGATGTATCTGGGTAGGAAAGAAGTGTCAAAGTTTCAGGTTCAGTGAGGAGCAGAATCAACTACAGGGCAGCTCATTAAGAGTCAGCATCTTGCTCAGATAAACCAGAGCAGGTTGCTCATGAACATGGGGCAGGCTCCTCCACCGTCGCTCACCTGTCACTGTAGACTGAGCGCTCGTAGATCTGGACGGGCGTTCCTTCTGAGGTGAGCAGACGGTCTGGAGGAGGTTGCAACTGTGTTTTCAGGCGGCTCAAGTAAGAGTATGTCTGGAATGTGTAGGACCAGCGCTGGGGGTCCTGATACATCATCTGCAGCAGGTTACCGACAATCTGCCCGGAGGAGGTCTCCGCCTGGAAACATGAGAAGGTCGAAAAGCTTAAGATAAGGTTGGTGGTTAACATGAACATGAGAAGGTCGAAAAGCTTAAGATAAGGTTGGTGGTTAACATGTCCTCCTATCACTTATCAGTGGAAAAAAATACGGTTTTCCTGGCCCGAGCTTATACACACCTTGGAGGTCCAACTTTCAATGCTCTGCCACTTGCTGACGGGTTCAGGGATGACCTCACAGTCCTGAAGAGCGGACTGAAGGAGCCTCGCAAAAGTTGACTTCCCGACAGCTGATGGTTCAAACAGAGTGAAGAGGCATCTGAGTAATGACATTTTCTCAGAATTACTCACTAAAATGTCCATGTTTACATTGAGTTTGATGTGTATCGATGTTTTACATTGAGTCTGGTGTATAGATTATGAATTGATTAATGCAGCTACACTGATCTTACCAATGTTGCCCTCGATAGAGACCCTCTTCACGTGTCTTGTTCCGCCTTCAACCGATGATGTCGACAAAGGTCGCTTGACTGCCACACTAGTCTTTCTGGTTGATTTAGCCTCCTTGGCGGTCGCAGTGGTTCCAGACCACATGCTGCTTGGCTCCGGTGCCTCCCAGCACTGAGAACCGGTGCGAGCAAATCCGATGTGTCGTCTTGTAACAGCTTGACTATTTAGTTTGGCAACCAGATTCGAAAGTACGACTCCACGCAAGGCAGACATGACGATACGTCTAAAAGAGCACGGCATCTATCAGCATGCCGTCCACCGCAATTTATCTCGATTCAGAGACGTGTTAAGAGTTAGCTACACGGCAAGCTTCCTTAGCTTAGCACACCCTCCCAATGAATGGTCAGTGCGCTTGGTTGTAAAATTACATAAAAATATGGTTCAGTTATGAGGCTCGTGTAAATGCCATTACATCCTCTCGCAGCTGACTTTATTCAGCTAGCATGTTACGATTAGTTCATAAAACTGCATGCCAAAAACTGTTACAAATCTACTTCTGGAAAGTGAGGTCTATTTGCTTTTCCTCTTCTTGTTATTCTTATACTGAGGCAATTTTGTAATTTGTGATAATGGGCTATACAAATAAAATTGTCTCTTCTTCTTCTTCTTCTTCTTCTTCTTCTTCTTCTTCGTCTTCTTCTTCTTCTTCTTCTTCTTCCGTTAGGTTTTAATGCCTTTGGCATCCATAAATGTCGCATTACCGCCATCTTCTGGAATGTAGGAACTTCACACTACTATTTACACTGTCCACCAAGAGTGATCCTATTCACGACTTTGTCCATTCTATAACAAGATCCGGTTGTCTGGGCTGATTCAAATCCTTCCCGCAGTGTAACATCTAGCTTTACTCTAGATATGTCCATAACGTTCAAGTATCTCCTGGCAGCATCCAGCACTATCTTGATTCTTTCTGACTTCCCCTTCATCTCTGGTCTTCTTACAGGAAGAGAAGTATGCAGAGGCTCAGAGTAGCTTACAATGATGCTATGAGGTTGTTGCTTCATGTCCCCAGATGGCATAGTGCCAGTCAGTTGTTTGTGTCCTCAGATGTGCCTACATGTGATTTACTTTTAAAACAGCTTATGTATAATTTTATGTGTCGCCTGGATGTGTTCGAGAACAGCAACATATAGCCCCACGAAAAGCTGCTATCGGTTCACATCCAGACTTCAAAAGCACTGGAGAGACAGCCTGTATCTGTTATGAACTGACTGTGTTGTACAGTGCGTGTGACGCCTCACATGTTGTGTGTGTGTGTGTGTGTGTGTGTGTGTGTGTGTGTGTGTGTGTGTGTGTGTGTGTGTGTGTCCAAAGGAGTTGAATCAAGTGCAACTGGACTTGGTATATATCCGTGAAGACGTATACGTATATATATACCAAGTCTATATACCAAGTCCAGTTGCACTCGATTCAACTCCTTTGGATAACCATGACCTGGATGAATGAGAACATTCACAGACGTGTGTGTGTGTGTGTGTGTGTGTGTGTGTGTGTGTGTGTGTGTGTGTACGCACGCGCACGTGGAATGTAGGGGTGTCATGTAAGCCTAAATGTTTTTTTGGTTTTTTTTGGTATTGTTTCCTTTTATTGTATTTTTGCTTGTATGCTATGGACCGACTGTGTGTCCGAAATAAAGATTATTATTATTATTATTATTATTATTATTATTTCAGCAGCCCAATTTATTTTCCATGCAGATATTCTGTTCAGCTCCGTTCCTTTTTGCTCGGGCTTTTTTTTTTTTGCACTGCCACCATCTCGTCGTTTCTCTCCATTCTCTGAGCAGCTTTGGCGTACAGCAATCCCTTTTCTGCTCTAATCTTATTCACTTTTTCTTCCTTAATTCTTTTGGGACACTGCTGATTCCATGTCATGATTTCCCTTGCAGAGCAAGCTCTAAGAGCCTTGTAAACAAACCCAAGGATGCCCTCACCTCACTTTTATGTAACATATTGGAACAAATAATTTGGTGCATCTTTGACAAAACCTGGCCATTTCAGATGTAAGGAAATTGTTTCAGAGCCTCCAGCCAGCCAGCCATTATCCAAACCGCTTATCCTGCCCTCAGGGTCGTGGGGATGCTGGAGCCTATCCCAGCAGTCATTGGGCGGCAGGCGGGGAGACACCCTGGACAGGCCGCCAGTCCATCAGAGGGTTGAAACACACACACACACACACACACATTCACACCGAGGGCCAATTTAGTATGGCCGATTCACCTGATCTACATGTCTTTGGACTGTGGGAGGAAACCGGGAGGAAACCCATGCAGACACGGGGAGAACATGCAAACTCCACAAAGAGGACGACCCGGGATGACCCCCAAGGTTGGACTACCTTGAGACTCGAACCCAGGACTTTCTTGCTGTGAGGCGACCGTGCCGCTGTTTCAGGATATTAGAAGAGCACACATGAGTAAACAGTGTCACAGATGTATTTATTGACATACTGAAAGCTTACAATTCATTGTGGAAAGATGGATTACTGATAAAACGTGCAGCTGGTGACAAAAGAACGTGTAACTTGACTAAAAAAAAAAATCTTTGTAACATATAAATTCAAGTATTGGGAGAGAGCTGTCAGGGCCTTTGAAAGTCAGGACCCCGTAAGGAAATGTCATTGGTGTGGTCCCCCTTAATTTAATGATCAATGATGTATTTCAGAATGCCATTGACAATTGAAGTTGCTGTGATAATACAATGGCACATTGTTGATGTGATGAGCAGTGGCATAATTTCATAGTTGCATACAGTCACTGTTAAGTGTGATTTAAAATAATACTTTGATCTTGCGCATGATAGCTCCCCATAACATAGGGAGGTTGATTACCACAATGCAAACACAAGCTGTTAGGAAAAAGCAGTGACAGGAGAAAATGACAGAAGAAAAAAAACAGAAAAAATCTTTTGACACACTTTCGATTTATTTAAAACATCTGGCCATATTTTACAGAAACGCATGGTGATTTTTCAATCACTTCAAAAACTAGCAAAGTGTATTTTGATTTGTTTAAAAAAAATCGCAGTAATATAAAATGTTGCTAATCTTTTCAAAATCATTTGATTTCATATCTTTTCAGTGTTAGATGAAGCTCTAAAACTGCAGTGGTCTTAGCAGTGAATTACATACTAAAGTATGAATGCCCCCAGTAGACTCTTATTCCACACAATGTCAATAACTAGGGCATCTGGCTCCACTTTGGATGCAAATACCACGACAACAATAAAGAACACTAAATCTCAGACAACACTAGCACATACAGCAGAAAACTTTAATTTTACAACAGTCCACAGAATCAATCATCAAACACACATCAATCACTATTGTTTTTGAGACATCACCTTCAGTAGACTGTGTTTGTGATGGTGATCTTCTGAGCTGCCTCAATCTTATAATCGTTGATACCTAAAAGGAGCAAACAATCATCGCTGTATTATGGTGCAATTAAACTGGCACTTTAAAATTGTGAAGATAAAAATAATTTAGGTAAGCAACACCATAATGTGTGTGTGTGTGTGTATGTATACACAAGGGGGTGCATCCTCACCCTGACTGAGAGCAGAGCCATCCGACGAGAGGTGCCAGTATCTGCGGTCTTGCTGTCTTGCCTGTTGTCCATTCACCACACTTAGGAAGTGCCCCCATAAGCTAGACTCTTTCTCAAACCTGCGACACAGAATGATTTTTTTTTTTAATCAAATAAATGACTGGGGTCACCAAATCTCGAAGTACGAAGTTGATCAAAACAGTGTTGGGTGAACTTACGTAAAGCCAACGTTCTTCCTCTGAAGAAGTTCCAGGGCTTCCAACAGGGAGCTGCCCTCTGGCACATCCACTGAATACGTAGCAACCCGTTTGAATGCCTTCACCTCCACCCTCAGAGCCACTTTGGTTTGACTTGGTGATACAGGAGTGGGCTCCCTGGGCTCCAAAACAAGACTGTCTGCAGGCCACACAACAAGATTAAACCAGCTAGAATACAGATGCCACCTTTAAAAACATTTCCCACAAAGACAGGTAATAGCACTATTTACCATCCTCATTGTGACACTCTTTGCTCTTTATTTGCAGGTAGGATTTCTGCTGGAGGGCTGGCAGTATTTGGGATATGGCCATGGGGTTGTGGTATGTCTTCCTTCTGGCGTCTGACCTCATGGCCTCCATGGATGAAGCACATTCCTCAACATGACTGCCCATTGCCAACAAGGCCTAGGACACAGTGCATTAAGTACATCCACAAACACTGACACAACCCTTTCATCGAGTTCAATAAGTACAAAATGTTGATGTGTACAGAGAGAATGTAGTGGAAATTAAAACAAGGGGGAAAAAAGAAATGTACTTGGACAGCCAGTCCAGTGCTGAACTCATTGCCTATGTGTCCATCAGCTCGCTGTGCTGCCAGGAGCTTCTGCTTGATCTTTTTTAAGGCAGTGTTCAGCTCTGCAGCGTTCTGCACATGGGAGCCAGCCTCCTTCACACACTGAAGGGCCATCCCGGCCATGGCCAAGGTGTCTGCAGAAAGAAGATGAGATGGAGCGAGTATGTGAGCCCTTTGTAAATTCGGGAATTTATTTGAATTTGATGCAGACAAACAAAAGCAAGTGAACTCATTGACTACCGTTTGCATGGAAAACATGCACAAAGATGCACAAAGGATATACAGAGGCCATCACTAAAGTAACTGAGAAAAAAATTACACAACCATACTGAATAAACAGTTTAAACAAACATAAATCCACTGTTTTTAAGCTTGGAATATGACAGCACGTGAGTAATTGGACAGCATAGCAGAAAAATACAACAATCTCTTACTGGTTCATGGTTAAACAATTTCTATTTCAGAATGGTTAACATTTTAATGACACATTCACCGACAAACTTAAAAACAATATGTCAAATGACGGTTCATCTTATGTGTATATCATGGCATCGCAGTCATTTTGTTGTGTGTACATGTGTGTGTTACATTTGTGGAATGAAGTAACCTCTGAAACAAGCTAGGGCTTTTATATTTAGGTAATCCAAATGATTTGTGAATAATCATTAGTTGGAATCTCTCCAAATCTGTGAAACTTGTTAGTGAGGATTCAGATCATGTAAACAGCTGGGAAGTATACCAGTAATATCATAGTCACTGGTATACTTATCAGGTATTTGGTATATATGTGTATACGCATCAGGTATTTGGTATATATTATAAATGAAAATCATGTGGAATTTCACTTACCGACACACTCTACATTCCCATTTCTGATGTGTCCATGCTCTACAGCCTTGATGAGCTTGTTGCTGACGTGAGGGTTGACTCTGATGCCGCTCACACACAGAGCAAGGACACCCAGAGAGTACTGGTAGTAATTAGTCAGAGGGCGCTGGCTGTCTGCATAAAGTAGAGGAAGATATAAAAAGCAAGCACACTGACTGAGCTAACGAGTGCTTGCTCATCAGTATTTCACAATGACATTTTCAGGATCTAAAAAAGAAAAGGCAGAGAGGAGAAGAAGGTACCATAAGGCCACTTTCTCGTCTCTAATTTTACCACAGAAATCAACAAGGAACTGGACAGGAAAACAAAACAAACAAACAAAAATTTAACAGTGCCCTTCATGTCTTTAATCTATACCTCCAGTAAAGGTTGAGTTTTTTTTCTTTTTTTTAATTTCCTTTCGTTAAATTATCTGTAAACCACATAGGTACAAGTGGGAAAAAATGGCAAAAACAGCAGGCAAAACTGTGAATCTGGTTGCATAAATTGCTGAAATTGAAATAAAAACTAAGTAAAAAAAAAAAGTGCCCTTCATGAAATCCACAGTGTCATGGGGATGTTTTTTTTTCATGGTGACTTCAGACACTGGAATTAAAGTCCATCCATAGGTGACATATGAATTGAGAAATCTATATTATGCTTAGAACCTCAAAGAAATCTACTGAGATGATATGAAAGGACCTGGATTGAAACTTCTAAGTAAGAGGTTATATTACAGGGCAGTTAAAAAGAGAAAATGCACCCAAAATGTCTCACTGATTAGCTATGAAAAATATCTCAATGACTTTTGAACATTTTTTTTGACAATCATGTTTTTTTGTTTTTTTTATAATGCAATTGTAAACTCTCATATGAATATCGATTCTTTGCACTTTCGATGCAAAAAAAATCCCCAAATTGATGTACTTTAAAATCGATTTTGCAGCACCCGAATTGGGCTACAAGTCACACAGAGTAAAACCTTTATGTCTGCTGCAGGCCTATACAAAGGTAGAAACTTACATGCAATATGTTCCTTCTCCTCCTCCATCTGTCTCTTGAGGTGGGTCAGCAGGGTCTCCACTTTCTCCTTGACAGAGAAGGTAATGGTGTTGAGGTCATGGCAGGAAGCCTTCAAAGCCAGAGCATACAAGCCCAGGAGGCCCGTTACAGGCTGTCTATTAGAGAGGGAGCTGATGGAGATAAAGGAAACTGAGACTCAGGTGAAGAAATCTGCACTCCTGCCAAAAAAAAAGCAAAAGGAACTCACACAAAAATAAATATAAAATTCAACACACAGACACAGTGGTTGAAGTAAAATGTGAAGAATAAAGGATGCATTACTTTGCAAGGTGATTGTGCAGATCGGTTTTTAATTTATTCCGGTGATCGAGCTCCTTCATGAGGTTATGGGAATCAGAGAGCCGCAATGCCAGGTGCACACTGGGATTTGGGAGTCCTTGCTGCCCCTCTACAGAGTACAGGAGCTCCTTATTGAGTGAGAGGAGCAATTCGTTGTTGGTAGAACCCTCAGTATCTGTACCACAGAAATGAACATAACATAAATAGAAATGACAGAAACACGAAAGACACATACACAAGATAGACCTACAGTAAATCTGCGGTATCACATTCACTGTAAAACCAGAATCGCTGCATCAGCAGTAACATGCAATGAAAGGAAACGACGGCCATGGCAACATAAAAACGTTTGACATGTCACAACATTAAAATATTTAAAATCAATTCTCTCTATATGTCTTGCTACTGTTCGCATTAGACAAAGAAGGCAACCCAACTATTTGCCATTTTGTAGTAATTTAAAGAGAGAATTACAGACATATATTGATGAGAACACCAAGCCACCTCACGGGGTGTTTAGGGCTAGTTGCAAAATCCCTGAATGCCCGGACCTGTGTGTGAGTCAATGTAGCATGTGCAAACGGTGTACTTTCCCACAACTTTGGGCAGATTTGACCCTCAAAGTTCTTCAAAAACAAAGCTGTTCAAACCTTGTGCTGGGAAATAATAATAATAATAATAATAATAATAATAATAATGCAACATTTCTAAGGTGATTAGAAATGGGACAGTTGAAATAGTTACCGCATGGTTTGCTGGAAACGAAAGCCAGCAGTCCTGTCAGAATGATCAAAGCGTACATCCCGGACAGCCTGGATAGGGCAGAATAAACAATTCCACAACCATAGCTATAATGTTAGCGTGAACATAGAGTGGGAATACTGAGTAAGTTATGGGACATTCGCATACATTGTACTCATATAACAATCCATATAGTATGTAATTCAAACGAAATACTACTGTTGTAACTTTTTACTTACGTTTTTGAACCCCTTTAAGTCTTGTAATCAACAATTCATTTAATTTCGCCACACAGAGACAGAGACGCCCGCAGCCAAAAGCAGAGCTCTGGAGCAAATATATAACGACAATAGCGTCTCAAGTGTCCGTGTCACATGACTAGTCATGTGGGACTACAAAGCTGTGAAAACAAGTGGGCGGTCCTTTGAAAACAGCTTCGGCCCGTTGTAGCCATATTGGGCGGGAGACTCTCCTGTGAAGTGAACGGGGAGCAGCGGGTTTTCTGGAGAAAAAGCACTACTTACATTTCTCAACCGATTTTAATGAGTCGTTTTTATGTTCGGTGATTTATGTTCGACGTGGATTACAAAAAAGTTTTGTCTCCAGTTACTTAGAATTTCGATAGTTAGGCTATAAGCGCTGCTAGACGCTCAAGAGAGGAGTGCGTTATCAACGTTCGGTTTACATGAACTGAATTACTTACACCAGTCTTACCCGGTCCAATATGGCGCAGATGTTGACGTACCAGCCAATGTGATGTCTTAAGTATATAAATCGGTGGAAGAGAGTATTTTGATGCATGCTCAATAATCCGGGTAACAAAATCAAAGAAGGTTGAATCAGTCCATCTGGATACAACGTTTATTGACAGATACGTTTCATCACTCAACTAAGTGACCTCGTCAGTCTAAATAGACTGCAGGTATCCCCACCCTTATAAACAATACAGCTGCATAACGACCGAAACCACGACCAGTTTCATATGCCAATATGGGCGTGACCATTAACTAGAGTTTCAATGGCCATGTGTACTATTCACAGAGAATTTGGGAACGTTTGCAATCACAACATTGTAAGATGGCGACAGATGCACTCTTAGCCCCCCCCCCCCCCGTTTCAGGGATGGTCGTTCCCTCTTAACATAGATAGCCTCTTTGACTCCCCTTTCAAACCAGCGTTCCTCCCAATCAAGGATGTGGACATCCTCATACTTGAAAGAGTGGCCACTGGTCAATGGTAGAGACCCTAAACTACTACCACTACTACTACTTTCGGCTGCTCCCATTAGGGGTCGTCACAGCGGATAATCAGTTTCGATCTCTTCCTGTCCTCTGCATCTTCCTCTGTCACGCCAGCCACCTGCATGTCCTCCCTCACCACATCCACAAACCTCCTCTTTGGCCTTTCTCTTGTCCTCTGCCTGGCAGCTCCATATTCAGCATTCTTCTCCCATTATGCCCAGCATCTCTCCTCTGCACATGTCGAAACCATCTCAATCTTGCCTCTCTTGATTTGTCTCCAAACCTTCCAACTTGAGCTGTCCCTCTAATATACTCATTCCTAATCTTGTCCTTCTTGGTCCTTCCCAACGAAAATCTTAGTATCTTCAACCCTGCCACCTCCAGCTCCGTCTCCTGTCTTTTCATCAGTGCCACCATCTTCAAACCATGTCTCACTACCATCGAGTAAGCCTTCCCTTTCACTCTTCATGCTACCTTTCTGTTGCAAATCATTCCTGACACTCTTCTTCAGCCACTCCACCCTGCCTGCACTCTCTTCACCTCTTTTCCACACTCCCCGTTACTTTGGACAGTTGACCCCAAGTATTTAAACTCATACACCTTCTTCACCTCTACTCCTTGCATCCTCACCATTCCGCTGTTCTCCCCCTCATTCACGCATATGTATTCTGTTTTGCTCCTACTGACTTCCATTCCTTTTCTCTCCAGTGCATACCTCCACCTCTCCAGGCTCTCCTCAACCTGAACCCTACTCTCGCTACAGATCACAAAGTCCTCTGCAAACATCATAGTCCACGCGGAGACTCCTGTCTGATCTCGTCTGTCAACCTGTCCATCACCATTGCAAACAAGAAAGGGCTCAGAGCCGATCCTTAATGTAATCCTACCGCCACCTTTAACCCATCTGTCATTCCAACCGCACACCTCACCACTGTCACACTGCCCTCATACATATCCTCCACCACTCTTACATACTTCTCTGCCACTCCTGACTTCCGCATACAATACCACTCCTCCTGTCTGGGCACCCTGTCATATGCTTTCTCTAAATCCAGACACAATATGACTCCTTCTGACCTTTTCTATACTTCTCCATCAACACTCTCAAGCAACACTTTGCATCTGTAGCTCTCTTTTGTGGCATGAAACCACACTGCTGCTCGCTAATCATCGCCTCTCCTTTTAACCTAGCTTCCACTGCTCTTTCCCATATCTTCATGCTGTGGCTGATCAACTTTATACCTCTTAAGTTGCAACAGCTCTGCACATCGCCCTTCTTCTTGAAAATCGGTACTAGTATGCTTCTTCTCCACTCCTCAGGCATCCTCTCACTTTCTATGATTGTGTAAAACAATCTAGTTAAAAAAACTCCACTGCCATCTCTCCTAAACACCTCCATGCCTCCACAGATATATGTCATCTGGACCAACAGTCTTCCCACTCTTCATAGCTGCCCTCACTTTCTACTTGCTGATCCACTGCACTTCCTGATTCATTATCCCCACATCATCCAAGCTTCTCATTTTCTTCATTCATCAGACCCTCAAAGTACTCCTTCCGCCTTCTCAACACACTCCCCTCGCTTGTCAGCTTGTCATTTTCATCTCATCATTATCCCTCATCATCCTAACCTGCTGCACATCCTTCCCAGCTCGGTCCCTTTGTCTAGCCAATCGGTACAAATCCTCAACCTCTCATACAATTCAATTCAATTCAATTCCATTCAATTCAATTTATTGTCATTAAAAACTATGTGCAGGCACATAGTTTTAAAAATGAAATGAGGGCTGTGGATTCACCAAACAGTGCAAGACAGACACAGACAAACACAGCAAACACAGTATAAGATATACACACGAAGACCAAAAGCTAAAAATAAGTTAAAAAAAAGAGCAAGAGTACAAAATATTTAAAAATATCTACAGACATTCAGTGGGTGGCCAGGTTCAGGTGGGCAACAGCTTGTGGAAAGAAGCTGTTTTTGAGCCTGGTAGTGCAGGCTCTGAAGCTCCTGTACCGCCTCCCAGAGCGCAGGGGGGAGAATAGTCCATGGTTGGGGTGGTTGGGATCTCTGCTGATGCTGAGATCCCTTCGAAGGCAGCGTTTGTGATAAATGTCTTTTATGGCTGGGAGCTGGGTACTGGTGATATGCTGGGCCGCCTTGACGACCCGTTGCAGAGCTTTCTGGTCTACTGAGGTGCAGTTGTCGTACCACACTGAGATGCAGCTGGTCAGGATGCTCTCTATGGTGCAGTGGTAGAAGTTGGTGAGAATTTTGGGGGATAGATGGGCGCTCCTCAGCCTCTTCAGGAAATGCAGGCGTTGTTGGGCCTTTTTCACAAGGGCTTGGGTGTTTGATGTCCAGGAAAGTTCCTCGCTGATGTGGACTCCTAGGAATTTAAAGCTGGAAACATGCTCCACTTCCACCCCATTGATGCGTATGGGGGAGTGGCTGCAGCTTCTATACCTCCACAATCAGCTCCTTCATCTTCTGCACATTGAGGACAGGTTTGTTGGTAGTACACCATGATGTGAGGTGCTGAATCTCATCCCTGTAGGCCGTCTCGTCATTGTTGGTGATACAGTCAATGACTGTGGTGTCAAACTTAACTATAACATTTGAAGGGTGAGTTGGCAGGCAGTCGTGGGTAAAGAGGGAGAAAAGGAGGGGGCTCAGAACACAGCCTTGAGGGGCACCTGTGCTGAGGGTCAGGGTGGAGGAGGTATGGTCACCTAACCTAACAGACTGAGGTCTGTTGGTCAGGAAGTCCAGGGTCCAGTTACAGAGGGAGGGGTTGAGGCCAAGGGACAGGAGTTTGGTGGTTAGTTTGGCGGAGATGATAGTGAGATGACAGTGTTGAAGGCAGAGCTAAAATCTATAAACAGCATCTGGATGTATCTGTTGTTAAGTTCAAGGTGGGTCAGAGTAAAGTGCAGGGCAGTGGCAATGGCATCCTCAGTAGACCTTTTGGGATGGTAGGCGAACTGATGTGGGTCAAATGTGTGTGTGTGTGGGGGGGGGGATAATGTTTTTGATGTGAGCCAGAACCATTCTCTCAAAGCACTTCATGGCAACGGGGGTGAGTGCTATGGGCTGGTAGTCATTCAGACATGTGGATGTTGGTTTCTTGGAGACAGGAATGATAGAGCTGGCCTTAAAGCATGCTGGGACTATGGATTGGGACAGTGAGAGGTTAAATATAGTTGTGAAGACCTCAGCCAGCTGGTTCACTCTGCGCAGTGATTCTCTGACCTCTGCAATCGATAGAGTGAGCACCTGGTTTTCTGGGTGGCTGGGGATTTTTGTGGCTGAGTCAGTATTGTCCTTGTCGAAGTGGGCATAGAAATGATTTAGCCCGTCTGGCAGGAGGCATCATGGACAGTGGGACTGCTATAGGAGCTTTTGTAGTTTGTGATAGACTGAATGCCTTGCCACATTTGCCAGGAATCGGAGTTATTGTGAAAGTGGTCCTCCATTCGAAGGGAATATTTATGTTTGGCTGTTCTGATGTCTTTTTGAGGTTGGATCTAGCTGCACTGTAGGCCTCACAGTTACCTTACTTGAACACTGCATCCCGGACATTCAGCAGCTGCCGGACCTCACTGGTCATCCAGGGTTTCTGGTTTGGAAATGGCGCAGATTGGTTTTTTTGTTGTGACACTGTCAGTGCAAAAGTTAATGTAGGCTAGTATGGCAGATGTCAATACGGGAGCCATGGGTAGCTGAATGTGCAAAAATTCTCCAGTGTGTGTTGTCAAAACAGTCCTGGAGTTCAGAGACTGCTCCTTCTGGCCAGACAGTGATTGTCTTTTCTGCTGGCTTGACCCGTTTTAGGCTGGGACCAGGACCAGGAACAGGCAGAGGTGGTCAGAATGCCCCAGGTGGGGGCAGGGAGTAGCTTTGTATGAGTCCTTAATGTTTGCATAGAGATGGTCCAGGGTGTTTTGTCCCCTAGTGGGGCAGGAGACATGCTGATGGAATTTGGGCAATACAGCCCTGAGGTTAGCCTGATTAAAATCACCACCTATGATAAGGGCATTGTCCGGGTGTTTGGTCTGTTGTCTGCTGATGGCACATTGTAGCTGCTTAAGTGCTACCTTAGCATTAGCATGTGGGGGGCTGTATACAGCGGCGATGGTAATGGCCATTAGCTCCCTGGGCAGGTGAAAAGGCCTGCACAGAATCATAAGGAGCTCGAGATCAGCAGAGCAACGCCTTTCAACGATCTTTATATTGTTGCACCAAGAGTTATTGACATACAACCCACCTTACACCTTTTCCTTTGCCTTCACCACCTTTCTCTTCACTTTACAATGCATCTCCTTGTACTCCTGTCTACTTTCTTCATCTCTCTGACTATCCCACTTCTTCTTTGCCAACCTCCTCTTCTGTATATTTTGCTGTACTTCCTCATTCCACCACCAAGTCTCGTCTTTCTTCCTCTGTTCAGATGACACACCAAGTACCTTCCTAGCTGTCCCACTCACTATTTCTGCAGTGCTTGCCCAGCCATCTGACAACTCTTCACTACCACCCTGTGCCTGTCTTAACTCCTCCCTGAACTCCTTACAACAGTCTTCTTCAACTTCCACTATTTGATCCTTGGCTCTGCCTTCATTCTCTTCTTCTTCATCATCTCTAAAGTCATCCTACAGACCACCATCCGATGCTGCCTAGCTATGTTCTTCCCTGTCGCCATCTTACAGTCTCCACTCTCTTTCAGATCGTGCCTCCTACATAAGATATAGTCCACCTGTGTGCACTTTCCTCCCCTCTTATACATCACCCTGTGTTCCTCCCTCTTCTTGAAATATGTATTAACCACAGCAATGTCCATCCTTTACTCAAAATCCACCACCATCTGTCCTGATAACATTCATCAACACACCTTTGATTTCCAACTTCATACTCATCACTCTGTCCGACACTCTCTTCACCTCCAACACACTCTGGACAGTCTTCCTTCAGAATGACCCCTACCCCATTTCTTCTCCTATCCGCACCATGGTAGAAGAGTTTGAATTCCCTTCCGATGCTCCTGGCCTTACTCTCCTTCTACCTGGTGTCTTGCACACACAGTATACCTACCTTCCTTCTCTCGCTCATACCAGCCAGCACTCTCCCTTTACCAACGCCAACATTCAAAGTTCTGACTCTCACCTCCACACTCCTATCCTACCCCCTCTCCCGCGGCCTCTGGACATGCCTTCCCCCTCTCCTTCTCCCAACAGTATCATAGTTTCCACTGGCACCCTGCTGGCCAACAGCACCAGTGGCAGTTGTTGGTAACCTGGGCCTCGACCGATCCAGTATGGAAATCTGATTTATGAGTCACATGTTTGATCTGGCAAAGATTTTATGCCGGATGCCCTTCCTCATGCAAACCCTCCCCATTTATCTGGGCCTGGGACCGGCACCAAGAATGCACTGACTTGTGCATATTATTGGAAAAAAAAGAACATCACATTAACATTTTTATATATCTTATAAATCCATATAATTTTGTTATCCTGGTTCAATGTTATATGTTATATTGTAGAGGAGCTCAAGCAGGAGTCGTGACACCTTTTCTTTCGGCTACACAACGTGCACCATTTATTCCTTCCACCATTACAACAACAAAACCCGCGCAGCGGAAGTGTGTCACTGTAAACCCGAACCGAGGAAACAGCAGCTGTAAACTAACGTTCCTACTAGCTCAATAAGGGGAATTATGTAGCCCCATAACCACTACACACGTCTCCCCAGAATTTGCCTTAATACAAAAAGTCAGTGTGGCGAGGGGGGCGGATCTCTCTGCCCCAACGGCTCCGCTGAACAGGAGCTGGGGGCTAGTTAACCGCAGGCAAAGCAACAGAGTCCTCACAGCTGCACCGGGGAAAGGGAGGGGCTGGGGAAGCAGGGGGCGGCTCGCTGGGGGAGGGGGGCAGAGCCGGGGGGCGCCCCCGCCGTGGGGGCAGGGCAAGACCAACAGGGCGGTCTAAGTCCAGGTGAGCAGGCTTGAGGCGGTCCACAGAAACCCGCTCCAGCCTGCTGCCAACCTCCACCACAAAGTGCTTATCTCCAGTGTCCCGTACCCGAAATGGGCCATCGTAGGGTGGCTGCAGGGGACCGCGGTGCGCGTCGTGACGGATGAAAACATACTCCGCCGACCGCAGCTCCGTAGGGACATAGGACTGAGAGCCGCCATGCTGAGAAGTGGGGACCGGTGCAAAAGCCCTGGCTTCCTCCTGCAGAGCAGTCCGTTGGCATCTGGCGGACCAGGGAGCTGTGGCGGTGGGAAGTAAATCCCCCGGGACCCAAAGTGGCTGTCCGTAGACCAGTTCGGCGGATGAGGACTGGAGGTCCTCCTTGGGAGCCGTCCTGAGCCCAAGCATGACCCAAGGCAGTTTGTCGACCCAGCGGTCGTCCTTGAGGGTAGCCCGCAATGCGGCCTTCATCGAGCGATGGAACCTCTCGACCAATCCATTCGCCTGAGGGTGATATGCTGTGGTGCGATGGAGCCTCACCCCTAAACCCGCGGCGATCTCCTCCCAGAGCGCTGACGTGAATTGCGGCCCTCTGTCCGAGGAGAGGTCAGATGGGGTGCCAAAGCGGGCGACCCAGGTTCCGATGAACGCTCGGGCAACCTCAGGCGCTGTCATGGACGAAAGCGGGACGGCCTCTGGCCATCGCGTGGTCCTGTCGACCATGGTGAGCAGGTATGTGAAACCACGGGAGGGGGGTAGGGGGCTTACCAGGTCCACATTCACGTGGTCGAACCTCCTCTCAGGTACCGTGAAAGGTATCAGGGGCGCTTTGACGTGCCGGAGCACTTTGGAGCGTTGGCACTCCACACAGGTGTCAGCCCACTCCCTCACATCCTTTTTGAGTCCATGCAAGACAAACTTTGCCACCACCAACCTCTGTGAAGGCTTTCTGCCAGGGTGAGACAGCCCATGGACTGCGTCGAAGACCCGTCACCTCCAAGCAGTCGGAACGACTGGTCGGGGCTGACCCGTAGAGACGTCGCACAGGAGCTTGGCGCCGGCATCGTCCAAAGCCACATCCTCCAACTGCAGCCCTGTGTCGGCGGTCCTGCATGCCTGCACTCCTGGGTCGGCAGCCTGGTCAGCCGCCATCTGGCTGTAGTCGAGTCCCAAATGGGCGGCACCAGCGATGGCCCGGGAGAGACAGTCAGTGACCGGGTTGGACTTCCCAGCGACATGCCTCACGTTGGTGGTAAACTCTGAGATGTAGGCCAACTGTCGCTGCTGGCGGGCTGACCATGGCTCTGCCACCTTGGCCATCGCGAACACCAGCGGTTTGTGATCGACGAAAGCCGTGAACTGACGGCCCTCCAGTAGTAAACGAAAGTGCCTAACAGCGAGGAAAAGGCCAAGCAGCTCACGATCAAAGGTGCTGTATTTGCGCTCTCTCAGGTTCAACTGCCGGCTGAAGAAGGCAAGCGGCTGCCACGCACGACTCACCCACTGCTCGTAAACTGCGCTGACAGCGTAGTCCGAAGCATCCGTCGTGATGGCAATGGGCACTCCAGACACAGGGTGTGCCAGCATCGCCGCGTCAGCCAGGGCAGCCTTCACATCCTTAAAAGCCGTGTCCCTCTCTGCAGACCAGTCCACAGCGTGTTTGGGGGCTGTGCCCTTCAGAGCCTCATATAGGGGGCGGAGGAGATCGGCAGCCCGGGGGATAAACCGGTGGTAGAAGGACACCATGCCAATGAACTCCGGGAGGGACTGGGCCGTGTGTGGGCGTGGAAAGTCTGCAACGGCCTCCACCTTAGATGGAAGGGGGGCCGCCCCGTTCTTGGTGACCCAGTGGCCCAGGAAGTCAATGGTGCTCAGACCAAACTGTCATTTGGCCGGGTTAACTATCAACCCGTGCAGGCTGAGTCTCTCGAAAAGGGCTCTGAGGTGGGACAAGTGCTCGGACACGGAGGTGCTAGCGACCAGGATGTCATCCAGGTACACAAAGAGGAAAGGCAGGTCCCGCAACACTGAGTCCATGAGGCGTTGGAAGGACTGCGCGGCGTTCTTAAGCCCAAATGGCATGCGCAGGAACTCGAACAGTCCGAACGGAGTTGTCACAGCCGTTTTGGGGACATCAGCGGGATGAACGGGCACCTGGTGGTATCCACGGACGAGGTCCACCTTGGAAAAGATCACTTTCCCAGCCAGGTGGGCGGAGAAATCTTGGATGTGAGGGACCGGGTAGCGGTCCGGTGTTGTTGCGTCATTGAGCCGACGGTAGTCACCACATGGACGCCACCCACCGCCAGGCTTAGGCACTATGTGGAGGGGTGAAGCCCACGGGCTGATGGAGCGACGGATGATGCTGAGGCGCTCCATGTTCTCAAACTCCGCCTTGGTGACAGAGATCTTGGTCGGGTCGAGGCGCCGAGCTCGGGCGTGCACCGGCGGGCCGGTGGTGACGATGTGGTGCTCAACCCCATGTTTGGTCGTAGATGACGAGAATGTGGGCTGAGTGAGGTCAGGGAACTCGGAGAGAAGATGGAGAAACACGTCCTCATTGGAGAGCATGCTGGACAGCCTGACGGAGCCTGTATCGCTGAGTGCACACACGTGTGAAGCGAAGGTGACGGCGTCAATCAGGCGTCGATTCCTGACGTCCACCAGCAGCCCATGAGCACAAAGAAAATCTGCACCGAGGAGGGGAAATGCCACGTCGGCGGTGACAAAATCCCAGCTGAACCGCTGTCCATTAAAACACATGTCAATGTGCCTCGTGCCGTACGTACGGATAGAGCTGCCGTTAGCAGCTTCCATGGGAGGGCCGTGAGCGCCCGACAGGGCGTCCACACTCGATGCAGGTACGACACTCCTCTGCGCCCCAGTGTCGCATAGGAAACGCCGCCCCGAGATGGAGTCTCGCAGGAAAAGTAGCCTGTTGTCCTCCACGCCGACGCCCATGGCCACTAGTGAGCGCCGGCCTTGGCGTTTCCCGACGAGCTGAAATTGCACGGGGAGGTGCACTTTTTCGCCTTGGCCCCGAACTTTGCATGGTAAAAGCACAGGCCGGGCTCCTGCCGCCGACCGGGGGTTGCCGCGGCGACCCCCATGGAGTCACCAGGTGGTGGCGTGTGGGGGTGGGCAGGGGTGAGCGCGGATACGCAGTGCTGCTGTTGGCTGGCCAGGAAGAACTTGTCAGCTTCTTCAGCTAGCTTGCGGCAATCGGTAATGCTGGTGTTAGCCAAAGCGGTCCGCACCTGAGCAGGCAGTTGTCGCAGAAATAGTTGGACAAAGAGGAAATCAGGTGTGTGCGCCGGTCCCAGCAGATTCAGCATTTTGTCCATGAGCTCGGATGGCTTGCTGTCACCCAAGCCTTGCAGAGAAAAGAGACGGTGGGCCCTCTCGGCGTCGGAAAGTTCAAAAATCTTCAAGAGGTGATCTTTGAGCCCCTTGTATTTGTCTGCCGCCGGAGGATTTGTAAGGAGACTCACCACTCTAGTTGCAGTCGAACATCCGAGCGCAAATACCACGTAGTAGTATTTAGTAGCGTCATCTGTTCTTTTGCGGATAGCAAACTGCGCTTCCGCCTGGGCGAACCATGTCGTTGCCGATGACTCCCAGAACTCTGACAATTTGAGAGAAACCGCGTTGATTTCGTCAATCATGTTCGTTCGAAAGATTGTCTCTGATAACCACCAAGAGACAAACGTCGGGGTCACCAGTGTAGAGGAGCTCAATCAGGAGTCGTGACAACTTTCTCTTTCGGCTACACAACGTGCACCATTTATTCCTTCCATCATTACAACAACAAAACCCGCGCAGCGGAAGTGTGTCACTGTAAACCCGAACCGAGGAAACAGCAGCTGTAAACTAACGTTCCTACTAGCTCAATAAGGGGACGTATGTAGCCCCATAACCACTACAATATCTATGTTGCGGGAGTGCAGGAATGAGGAGACGGAGAGATCGAGTCGAGTCAATTCCGTTTACTCGCCACACAAAACGACACCGATACAGTACAATCTCTCGTGGCAACCAGCTAACCACTGGGCTGCTGCAAACATGGCTCCACCCCGGAAACTCTAAGCAGTGCCTACGTCAGCCCTCTGAACGTCTGCCTTAAAGGAGCAGCAGCCCCTGGTGAATCTACCCTCAATTATGTATCACAATGTAATAAATAATAATGAACATCACATTAACATTTTTACATAATTTATGAATCCAAATAATTTTGTTATCCCGTTTCAATGCTATATCCTTCATTCATTCAGATGTGTGACTGTTTTTGTTTTTGTTTTTTTTTAATCTACATGGTGGTGGTGGTCGTGTGACTCGGGTCCTGCGCTGTTCTGGTGGCGTCTGGACACTGCTTGGCATCCTCCTCATCATATTCTTCATACATTTTATAGTTCCATTATAATTATGTTAACCTCTTTCAATGTTGTATTCTGTAAATTGTGTACACACAACGTCCATTGCATGTCTATTTGTCTTGGGAGAGAGATCCCTCCTCTGTTGGTTTCTTCTTATTTTGTCTCCCTGTTAAAGGTTTTTTTTTTTAGGGAGCTGTTCCTTATCTGATGCGGGGGTCTAGGGACAGGATGTTGTGTTGCTGTAAAGCCCCCCGAGGCAACTTTGTAATTTGTGATAGTGGGATATTTAAATAAAACTGACCTGGACTCTGTTTGCAACCACATCAAGTTCACCAGGAGGCTATGAAAAATTACAGGTTAGCTTTCTTAGACTGTGAAATTGCAATTGATGATTTGGCATTTGATTGCTGATGTTTACTGTAAACCAACACATACTGATCAGTACTTAAGGTTTATCTCTCATCATGCACTGGAGCACAAACTAGGAGTCATCAGGACGCTGTACCACCGAGCTGACAACGTCCCCACCGACACAATGACCGGCGAAGGGGAGAAATCCCACGTTAAACAGGCCCTGGTTACGTGAGGTTATCCTGACTGGGCATTTGTCAAAGCCAGGAAGACGCCCAAACAGTGCACCAGTCGATCGAAGAGAGGAGAAGGACAACAGCTGCCTAAGCGTAAACCAGTGGTGATTCCGTATGTGGCGGAGTGTCCGAAAAGTTGAGACGCATATTTTCCAAACATCGCGTCTCAGTTGCTTTCAAATCCCAAAACACGCTGCGCCAGAAATTGCTCCACCCCAAGGATCCCCGGCATAAACAGAGCAACACAGTGTACGCTGCTAAGTGCCAGGAGGATTGCCGTGACTTGTACATTGTGGAAACTAAACAGACACTGGCCAAGAGGATGGCACAACACAGAAGAACTAACACGTCAGGCCAAGACTCCGCACTAAGAATGAGGATGAGGGTGAGGATGTGCATATCCTTGATAGGGAGTGTAGTAGACCAAAAGCGCTACCTAGTAGTGGGTAAGCTAGGCTCTCATATACCCCGGATGTTTGACTGCTGCGACAGTCGGAGAGCTACAATAAAGAGGACAAGACGTTGGGAATTGGTCTTCGGCTCAAATCACTGTTATGGATATATTAGCAGTATAGGATACATCCAGATAATATAGCGAATATATTACAGTGGCGACGACGGATGGGATACCTTTAATGTGAGAAGGTAATCCCGGTAGTTAATAAAAGCGGACGAAGCAACGTGACGCTACAAGCTAGCTTCCAGCCAGCTAGCAAGAAAAGACTAGCTAGCCAAGCACAAGCATGGCGCATTTCATCGGCAATATTGCTGAGTACAAGGAAGGTAAAGAGGACTTCGAGTCGTACCCTGAAAGATTGGAGCAATGGATGATCGTTAATGAAGTGGAGGACGGTAAGAAGGCCAATGTTTTCCTGTCTGTGATAGGCGCAGAAGCCTATGGCCTACTAAAGAACCTCTGCATACCAGAAAAACCGAGTAGCCTCACGTATGCAGTACTGAGCGGGAAACTAGCATGCCATTATAAACCCAAGCCACTAATCATAGCGGAACGTTTTAGATTTCAGAAAAGAAACCAACTAGAAAATGAGTCAGTGTGTGATTATGTGGTTGCTTTAAAGCACTTGTCCACACATTGTGAATTCGGTCAGCATTTAAATGAAGCACTGAGAGACCGATTTGTTAGTGGTTTAAAGGTGGAGGCTATTCAGAGAAAGTTGCTCGCAGAACACAATCTGACTTTTGCAAAAGCATGTGAGCTGGCCTTATCTGTGGAAATGGCGTCAAAGAATACGCTGGAGTTTGCCAGCAAACCAAGCGGAGCTGCAACTGTGAATAAGATAGACAAGAAGAGAACAAGCAAGGGTGTGTGGAGAAGCAAGTCGGCCACCAGCGAGTGGAAAAGCAAGCAACCTACCAGTGACAACTCTAGACCACAGAGAACAGAAACGCACCAACCCTGTTACCGATGTGGAGGTAACAACCATGCAGCTCAAGTATGTAGGTATAAAACCGAGACATGCCACAAGTGTTCCAAGGTAGGGCACATAGCAAGAATGTGTAAAACTAAAAATAGACAGGGACATACACAGTATGTGGCTGAAGACCACAGTCCAAGTGAGAGAGGAGATGGAAATGAGGATGAACTGTTTGGTGCGTATCCGATGAATACAGTGTACTCCACGAATACAGTTGGTAATGGAAAAAAGGACATTAAGGTCAGTATTAAGTTAGAAGGAAACCCTGTAGACATGCAGCTTGACACAGGAGCTGCCGTAACCCTGGTATCTGAGATAGTGTACAAGGAACATCTCTCACACCTGCCACTGAAAGAAAGTAAAGTGCGTCTGTCAACCTTTTCCGGTGAGAACATTCCCTTGATGGGCCAAGTGACTGTCAATGCGAAATATGACAACCAGAGTGGAGATTTACCTCTTGTGATTGTGAAAGGTGACAGACCAGCCCTCTTTGGCCGTAACTGGCTGGCCAATTTTAAACTAGACTGGGCAAGCATATTCTTAGTTACACCAGCAGGGGGCAGTGATAACACAGATGTAGAGGCAGTGTTACAGAGACACAAAGCAGTATTTGCTGAGGAGCCTGGCACTATTCGTGAATTTAAGGCAAATATCAAAGTGAAACCAGATACAAAACCTGTCTTCAGAAAGGCAAGACCAGTGCCATACGCACTAAAAGACACAGTTGAAAAAGAGCTAGATAGGCTGGAAAAAGCTGGTATTATCTCAAAGATAGACCATAGTCAGTGGGCTGCCCCGATAGTAGTTGTACCCAAATCAGACAAGTCAATTCGTATCTGTGGAGACTATAACGTCACGGTTAATCAGAGTGTGGAAGAGGAGACCTATCCACTACCGAACGCCGAGGATCTCTTCGCCACACTGGCCGGGGGCACTCTCTTTAGCAAATTAGATCTCTCACATGCCTACCAACAGCTTGAGTTAGAGAAGGACTCAGAGAAGTATTTAACAATAAATACCCACAAAGGACTGTATGTTTATCACAGACTTTCATATGGAGTGTCGAGTGCACCTTCTATGTTCCAGAACGTGATGGACCAGATACTACAAGGCTTAGAGCATGTGACCTGCTTCCTCGATGACATACTAGTCACAGGCAGAACAAGAGAGGAGCACCTGAGGAACCTAGATGAGGTTTTGAGCCGACTGGAGAGCTACGGGGTAAGAGTGAAAAGAGCAAAATGTGACTTCATGCAGGAGAAAGTAGAGTACCTGGGGCATCTGATAGATAAAGAGGGACTTCACCCCACTGAGACAAAGGTGGCCGCCATCGTAAATGTACCCCAGCCCACAAACGTCACAGAGCTACGGTCATTCCTAGGACTGTTAAACTATTATGGCCGTTTCATGAAAGATCTGTCAACCGTATTGCAGCCACTACACCAACTCCTGAAGAAGGAAGTCGAATGGAAATGGACACCAGAGTGTGCAGCAGCATTCAAGGCTGCCAAAGAACAGTTAGTGAAAAGCTCAGTAGTAGTACACTACGACACGCAGAAACCACTGAGATTAGCTTGTGACGCATCCCCTTATGGGATAGGTGCGGTAATGTCACACATAATGGAAAATGGGGACGAGAAACCAATCGTCTTTGCATCACGTACGTTGACAGAGGCAGAGAGTAAATATAGTCAGATAGAGAAGGAGGCGTTGGCCATAATATTTGGTGTGACCAAATTTCATAAATATCTCTATGGCTGCAAATTCAGTTTAATAACTGACCACAAACCCCTCCTTGCCATCTTAGGACCCAAGTCAGAAATCCCTACACTAGCCGCTTTGCGTATGCAGAGATGGGCACTGAGGCTTATGGCTTATGACTACAGTATAGAGTACAGAACGTCAGCGGACAATGCAAATGCGGATGCGTTATCTAGACTGCTGGGGAAAGAAAGGGACAAAACAGTGGAGGAGAACAGCATTTTTTATTTCTCATTAGTAGATGAGCTACCCGTGCAGGCTACAGAGATTGCACAGAGCACTCTCAAGGACCCAGTCCTATGCAAGGTACTGGAACTGACCCGGTCTGGATGGCCGAGTTACATCAGCGATGACACACTGAAACCGTACTTCAACCGAAGGAATGAACTGTCTGTGGAACAAGGATGCATTCTGTGGGGAATTCGAATTATCATCCCACCAGCACACAGAGAACGACTACTGTACGACCTACACCAAGGGCACCCCGGAGGGTGCAGGATGAAAAGTTTGGCGAGGGGCTATTTATGGTGGCCTCAGTTGGACAGTGATATCGAACGTGCAGTGCAGCAATGTGATGCTTGTCAGTGTGAGGAAACTACCAGCAGTAGCACCACTACACTGCTGGCAGTGGCCTACGAGAGTGTGGCAGAGGCTACATAGTGACTTTGCAGAGAAGGATCAGCAACACTTCCTAGTGTTAGTAGACAGTCATTCAAAATGGCTTGAGGTGATCCCCATGGCAACAACTACCGTCGCCAAAACGATCGAAGTGCTGCAGAGCATTTTTTCGTCCTACGGTCTTCCTGAGGAGATTGTCTCGGACAACGGTCCACAATTCACCTCGCTGGAGTACAAAACATTCCTGAAAAGCAACGGCATTAAGCAGACCTTGGTGCCAGCTTACCATCCTGCTTCTAATGGTGCCGCAGAGAGAGCAGTCCAGACGGTGAAAGCTTCACTTCTGAAACAGCTGCTCGATGAGAAGAAACAAAACGTCACTATTACAGTAAAACACAGGCTCGCCAACTTCCTGTTGTCATACAGGACCACACCACACAGCGTTACAGGTTGCACACCAGCAGAACTGTTCCTCAGACGTCAGCATAGGACCAGGTTCAGCCTGCTGAAGCCAGACCTCGCTCGAGTGGTGGGGGACAAACAACAAAAGCAGAAGGACTATCATGACCAACCCGCCTCAAAGCTGAAACATCTGTCAGAGGGGGACTCAGTACTGATCCGAAACTTCCGTGGAGGAAAGGAGAGGTGGACGAAAGGGACAGGGGAAAAGAGACTCGGACCAGTCACCTACCTGGTGTGGAATGGAGGGAACCGACATTCAGTCCACATTGACCATCTGCTGTTCGACCGACCCTCCAGTCCTCCTGAGGCATTTCAGTTTCAGGATGACCAGGTGGGTATCAGCAACACCTACCCTGCAGTTGCGGATTTGGGGGGGAAGGGCACACCTGGAGCCATAGGTGCTAGCCCGTACTCACCTGAAGATACACCCGTTCCAAGGATGCAGGCTCCGGAGAAGCTTGCAACACCCTTACGAGGTTCGGTGGGCAAGGCCGTGTTGCCTCCTCACCGAGCATCCACTTCCCCTGAGGTGGTTGAGCGCCGATACCCTCAGAGAGAGAGGGCACCTCCAAAACGACTGTCTTTGTAAGATCAGCCGAGTTCCTGAATAAAAAGAGTTCCTGAGACTGATATGTAAATGGGCAAATGTGGGTCGAAGTGGGTTGTGTAACCAGTAATGACCAAGTAAAAGATGTTGAAAGTAATTTGCCATATCAGCATGTTTTAGAGTGATAATATTTTATTAGGGGAACTTCATAGTTTAAGGGGGAGGAGTGTAGTAGACCAAAAGCGCTACCTAGTGGTGGGTAAGCTAGGCTCTCATATACCCCGGATGTTTGACTGCTGCGACAGTCGGAGAGCTACAATAATGAGGACAAGACGTTGGGAATTGGTCTTCGGCTCAAATCACTGTTATGGATATATTAGCAGTATAGGATACATCCAGATAATATGGCGAATATATTACAGGGAGGAACGCTGGTTTGAACGGGGAGTCAGAGGCCATCTATGTTAAGAGGGAACGACCGTCCCTGAAACGGGGGGGGGGGGGGGTAAGAGTACATCTGTCGCCATCTTACAATGCTGTGATTTCAGTCATTCATTCATTCGTTTTCAGCCGCTTCTCCAGGGTCAGGTCGCGGTGTCAGCAAGCCAAGTAGGGCACTCCAGACGTCCCTCTCCCCATCAACGCCCTCCAGCTCCTCCTGGGGGACCCCAAGGCGCTCCCACGCCAGATTGGACATGTAGCCCTCCAGCGAGTTCTGGGTCTACCCCGGGGTGTCCTCCCATTGGCCGTGCCCGGTAAACCTCCAAAGGCTCAGGAGGCATCCTAATTAGACGCCACCACCTCAACCTGGTCCTTTCGATGCGAAGGAGAAGCGGCTCTACTCCAAGCTCCCTCCGGATGTCCGAGCTCCTCACCCTGTCGATAAGGCTGAACCCAGACACCCTACGGAGGTAACTCATTTCAGCCGCTTGTATCCGCGATCTCACCCTTTCGGTCACTACCCAAAGCTCATGACCATAGGTGAGGGTTGGAACGAAGATTGACTGGTAAATTGAGAGCTTTGCCTTCCGGCTTAGCTCCCTCTTCACCACAACGGTCCGGTACAAGCTCAACGTCTTGTATTCTCATGTAACAAACACATAATTGAAAGGTAACAGTTATCCAGGAAGTTGTCAAATCTGGGATTTCCGTCTTTCGCTTTCAAATCTTTTTTTTCATCTGAAACTAATTTCCAAGCAATGTTCAAATTTCTTCATTCAACCGGATAAACAGCAAATCATTGTCTGTGGAGGGCAGCATTACGCCTTGCAGTGTACAGCCTGCCGGAAACTATTAGAAGAAGAAGAAGAAGCCACAACCGTGTCTGCTTTACGTTACGTATTTTCTAGAAACTCCGCGGGAGTTGTAGCGCGACTAGCGTTCATACTTTACGTTCTCTGGTTTAACTGGCTAGGCGTACACACCTAGCAAACTGAGGGAATATTGTCTGAATTATCGGCACGAATTGTGTATTTAAAACAAACTGGGTCACCGAAACTTTGGCCGTGCAAACGCAGTGGAAAAACCTGCTAACGGGAGTTAGCTATAGGATTAGCTCCGCGTCAACGTCAACAATAACATTAAGAGAGGGGGGTCAGGCACGTACAGGCTTCTGGCTATTCCCAAGACGACTGTTGTACCAAGTTGTTATTTAAGGCAGCATTTAACTTTTTCTAGTGTATTTTTAGTGTATCTGAGTAGAATGTAACCTGATGTTTATTATTGCGACCGTCACCAGCTTCGCCATCGCAGACTTTTAACCTATTTCACGCGAGTTTTTGTTTACGTTAGCCACTCAAACTGCTTCATTTGCTGTAGCGTTAGCTTGCATGTTTTTTTTAACCACATCACTTGATGCGTTTTTGATGTCACCCCCCACCTCCACCCATATTGTGTCTATGAATATTCTGATACACTCAACTCATTAACTACCTGCCCACCACCATCCAGTTATTTCTCCTGATCCACTCTTCGAGGAAATCGTCATGCACCATTCAAGTCCAAAGAGTAGTGAGCTTGGGTTTTTGCCAGCTACGTATTCCTTCTCGAGCCTCACTAGCCTTCCTGAAATAGGGCTCGACTTTGGCCCTCCAAGTACCTCTGTTCACCTACAGAGAGAAATACTCTTAAACACGTGAGTATCAAGAGAGCCTTGTGGCGGCCCATCGATGCAGCAGCCTTCAATTGCATCAAAAATCTGTTATCACGTTTACTTCAATATGCTCTAAGTTTTGTGGTAGTGTTGATCATTGTAAAATGTTTTGACACATGATTGCACGTTTTATAATTGTCAACTAAATGGCCCATTTGACGGTTTGAAACATCTGCCTCATTGACTCATAGGAGCTGGGAAAGGCGATGTCTGAGGAAGCACAGGAGGAGGGCTGATGATGAGTGAGCGGTCTGAACAAGGAACATTTATTGAACACCTGCTATCTTTGTCAATCAGCAGTTCCTAAAGCATGAATCCTTCTGTTTTTGTTTGTTTGTTTGTTTGTTTGTTTTTTCCAGAGGATGCAGTGCCAAAAGAAGGAAGCTAACAGTAGAGGCAGAATCTTTACTTTCAGAGAACTCTAGCAGTGGTACTTGTCATGAATGGCCTCCAGCAAACAGCTGCCCTATTCTGTCCACACAACAAGCTAACCCTGTACTGTCACAGCCCTGCCAAGGGCCTCAGAACCTGCCTCAGTCCAGCCCAATCATGCCCCGTCCACAGGCAGAGGGCTCCTGCATGGAAATAGAGGCAGCTCAGAGGAGACTTCAGGAGATTGAGGATAGGTGAGCAATACAGTACAAAGCTTTCATACTACAGTGAATGGATGAGGGACTCACCATCGTAGAATCTATAATTATGATAATTTTTGCGCTTTTCAAAAACCAAAGTGCTTCAGAAAAGTATAAAATGGAATCAGTATCACTAAGTATATAGAAGTATAACATTTGATCAGCAAAGATTCAACAGCAACCACAGAAAGATGAATCAGTTCATCTAGACACTTGTTTATTGAGAGAGAAATGTTTTATTGCTGCAATTGCAATGAAACAATGAAAATAAAACAAATTATGATGTAACGACAATAGTAATAAAACACAGAAAAGGAAAGTAGACATCAAATGAAATAAAAGCACCAATATAATGTAGATAGATTAACAGTTAAAGGCAAGCTTGTGAAAGTAAGTTTCTAGTTTAGTCATAAGTTACAAAGGTTGATGCTCTGTGTCTCAGATAGAAACAACACAAGATACATGCATAGTTATTGTAAAATGGTGCTGTTATTACACTGGAGTAAATGACATTTTGTGCATCACAGAATTACATTGGAGGATGATGATGAAGATGCAGACCTAGAGTTGGAGCCAGCCCCAAGAAGGCCAGTACTGGTTATGTCTGACAGTTTGCGGGAGGGTCTACAGCGTGGTATCGGTGATATCCTCCCCCACACTGTGGCCCAATCTGTGTACGTGTGCTTTTCTGTCTTACAATCTGGTGAAAAGACTATTGACAACTGTGAGTCTTGTTTGGCTGGCTGAATTTGTTCTTGTTCAGCATACAAACTTAGTCATCTCATATGTCTCACCTGTTTCTCTGGTATCCTTAGGAGCCATTCTTGCATGGAGTTGGTGGTGTGGCGGCCACCGGAGGAGCCCCTCTCCCGCAGACTAAAGGACTCACTACAGAGGCAGCGTAAACAGCAGACAGCATGTCGACAGCCCCCGACTCCCTGTCCTTCTCCCACCCCTCAGAGTCCACTCAGCCACACAAGCCAACAGGACACATATTCCCCTCTGTACAGCTTTCCTGATTACCACAGCTCTGGTGAGGAGGATATGGAGCTGTAGGTTGTTGTTGCATCTTTGAAAAGCTGCCTTGACAAAGCAGGAAAGACTGCAGAATATACAGTCAGTTGCATTACACTGCACAGGACTTGGTCCCATTTATGTTGATCAGCTTGGCAAGTTATATCAGCTGTATGTAGACATTTTGCTATATTGGCTGATTTATGCAACACATCCTTTGCTACACCATCATATAGTAATTTTGGTCCACTGACTGAGCCTTGGCAGTGACAGCTCTAGGCTTTTAATTAGATTTTTTTCCCATGAGCTCTCCATCTCTTGACCATTACTGGGGTTTCAAAAGTATTTAAGTTTGCCTTCTATATAAACCATTAACGTAACCATTTTCAAATGGCCTAGCCAAAGTTGTGTCCCTGCAGTAAAAAGAAAAAACGTACAGTAAAATTTACATGTTGTCAAAGTTTGGTCCACATAGTGAACTCATAAATGCAAACACAAGCTTGTATTTTTCAAATTCAAATTGCAGAACTGTATTTTGAGATTTTTTTTTTTAATATACTTGTTGGCATAGTCACTATACATTTGAAAACCATAATTGTCATGTTAAAGTTGAATCAGTTCATCTGGACACAATGTTTATTGAGAGAAATATTTCAACGCTCAGCTACATGACCGCTTCAGTCTATACTGACTGCAGGTATCACCACCCTTATAAACAATACAGCTGCATAATGACCAAAACCAATGACCAGTTTCATATGGAAATAGGCATGACCGTTAACTAGAGTTTCAATGGCCATGTGTACTAGTTACAAAGGATTTGGGACTGACTGTAATCACAGGTACAAGATGTAAGATGGTGACAGATGTACTCTTGACCCCTGGTTCAGGGATGGTCGTTTCCGCTTCACATATATGGCCTTTTTGACTCCCTGTTCAAACTAGCGTTCCTCCCTATCAAGATGTGCACATACTCATCCTTGAAAGAGTGGCCACTGGCCTGTAGATGGGTGTAGACTGTAGAGTCCTGGCCCGACACATTAGCGCTTCTGTGTTGTGCCATCGTCTTGGCCAGCATCTGTTTAGTTTCCCCAATGTACAAGTCATAGCAATCCTCTCGGCACTTAACAGTGTATACTATGTTGCTCTGTTTGTGCCAGAGGACCTGATCCTCAGGGTGGACCAAGCAGGCCACTGGCCTGTAGATGGGTTTAGATTGCATCTAAGTTGCTTTCAAACTCCAAAACACATTGCGCCAGAAATTGGTCCACCCCAAGTATTGGGTCCCCCTCAACACAAACAGAGCAATATAGTGTATGCTGTTAAGTGCCAGGGTGATTGCCTTGTGTGTGTATACATACACACAGGGTGTTGTGATGCGTCTAGTGCAGCAGTGTGTAGTTGGAGGGAAGGTGCATGTGTTCTTCCAACCCGCTTGTGTCTTCCTGCCCTTAGCTTGCTGCCGCTGGCTAGCCTTTGTGGCGAATAGGGAAGCATCCTAGCGTGTAAGCCTTCCCTTGCCAGTACATAGCCTCTCCTTCACCAAGACTCCTGCCAGGCCTCCCCGTGGCCACACATGGTAACTGGGGTCTTGCGGCCCCAGGCTAACTTGGCAGGGGATCGCGGAGCAGCAGTGGGCCCCAGAGATATGGTGTGCAGGCCCACCCTGGTGGACATGCCCTGGCACCTATCAACCACTGCCCCGCTGCCTTGTGGGTGAGTCTGGAAGACATAAGGCTAAGGGAGCTTACCCCAACAGAAAAGCAAGCTGTGGCGGCACGCTTCGAGGCGGTTTCCGAAAAACTGGATTTCCGGCAGCCCCCTGCAGTTGTGTGGAGGTGCCGGTCGTCTAGGGATCCCCCTTGCCATCGGAACCATCTCCTCTACAATCAAGTCATGTGGAGTTGGGAGAAGCGCACCCCCCATGCCACTTTAAAAACCATCTCTGCGCAGGTATCTTCTGCTATCTGATTTCTCAAAGGACCCACAAATAGAAGAAGATGGTCATCATCGGGCACGATGGACAACCAGCAAGCAAGCAAGATTGCCTTGACTTATACATTGGGGAAACTAAACAGACGCTGGCCAAGAGGATGGCACAACAGATGAACTGATTCAGCGTTCTGTGATTTTCCTACCTGGATTATCAAGCATACATAAAAACATATTTGTCATGATTTTCAATCAGTACCCTAGCCATGAGATTGATTGACGATATGAGATATGCTACCTACTGTGGTTCTGGTTTGTGTTGAAGGAAATATACTTTTTAATGTTCACTCAGCCTTATCACGCAATCAGAGATATGCACCATCTTATGTTTTGCTTGTATTTTCCTATTTATTTCAGCAGAAAGCCAAAATGTTACACCCTGTTTCACATATTTGTTCCAATGTCGCTTTGTAATTAGCAACATTTTTATGTAGTTTCAAAAATTGCTCGTCCATATATCCAGTTATAACTAACTATCTTGATGGCTACAGGTGTTACGACTTTAGATTTTGTTTTGAAATAAAATCTTACGTATGTGGCCATGTTCACTTCATTTACTTCACGATATATGGTCAGTGCTGTACGCATGATTATGGTTAGACAAATAATCCTATAAATGAAAACGATTGTTTTCCAATGAATGTTTATTTGGAAGTTGAACATTCATGGTATAACCAGAAAATAAAAATGTTCTTTATTGCACAATTTATACACACACAGACCATGAATGTAAAAACAGGTACAGTTACATCATTGTAAAGCTGTCATCCTTATGATCTTACATGACCTTTCATCTTTAGAGATATGTCATTCACCTCACATAGACCAGGCTAACCTTGAGTAGTAAACCATGCTTGTTAAAAAAACAGGAACGTGAACTTAATACCCAGATCCCTGTCATGTCACTGACTGGTGTGTCAATTACCTGTCACTTGGGGAAGGATGTAGGTTTACTGTGAATGACCCATCTTTAAAGTGTACAGTAATTGCTTGAGTCACACATTTATAGTACATCACAATCACTTGCCCATGCACACTCACTTTCATTTGTTAGGGTTCAACGTGTAACCTGGAACTTTACTGATGCGCGAGTGGCTGTAAATCTCTACACTCTTGATAGAGTGATCTGGATGAGTGCTACCCATTTCAGCTAACTATAGGCGACTACAAAGAATATTATTCAAATTGACATAATTCCATCTACAAAAATATTTGTTTGCCTGAAGAGACCATGTTGGAATTAATTAAGGATTTGAAATGTCCCATTGAGAGACTTGAGTTTAGAGCCAGAAGTTATGCTTTACCATCAGAAAGACGAATCAGGTTAAATGTGATGCTGCTTGGTGACAGCAGTGCTTTGAGCTCACCATGCTTCTTGTCATTTCTAAACGTATGCTTTGCACACACCTTCCATCCATCATTTATGAAGACCTTTTGAGCGCATATGAATAGGTGTAATTTTTGGAACAGTAAACACCTAAATTTTCAATGCTCAGTGCTTTTTGTATTTTGCAATGCAGTTTGCTGCATGCACACTTAATCAAACTACATCAAGAACTGTGCAGGAAAAACCCTCTTCCAGGGCATCCAGGTGGCATAGCAGTCTACTCCATTTTGCCTACCAACAGGGATCACCGGTTCAAATCCCTGTGTTACCCCCGGCTTGGTCAGGTGTCCCTACAGACACAATTGGCCGTGTCTGTGGGTGGGAAGCCGGATGTGGGTGTGTGTCCTGGTCACTGCACTAGTTCCTCCTCTGGTCAGTCGGGGTGCCTGTTCAGGGGGGAGGGAGAACTGGGGGGAATAGCGTGATCCACCCACGTGCTATATCCCCCTGGCAAAACTCCTCACTGTCAGGTGAAAAGAGGCGGCTGGAGACTCCACATGTATGGAGGAGGCATGTGGTAGTCTGCAGCCCTCCCCGGATCGGCAGAGGGGGTGGAGCAGCAACCGAGACGGCTCGGACGAGTAGCGTAATTGGCCAAGTACAAGTGGGGAGAAAAAAGGGGGAAAATCCACACACAAAAAAACCCTCTTCCAAGTGAATTTCAAAGTCAGGATTCGGAACCTTCATCCGTTTCAGACTATAAATAATGACATTAATTTTAATTTCTGTCTACAACAATTTGTAAAATCATTTTTGGTCATGTGACCTTTAGATTTATGTTGCTGGTGTTAAAATAGCTCAAAATACAATTTTTATTATGGCCCTTACAATAACATTATTATGAACAAACTAAAAATGCAGCACCAGGATGCACACAACAGTACAATTGAGACAGGATGCAACTCTGCCACCCCCTCATTTAGAGAACGCATTCACAGTTTCAAGATAAGAGCCCGACAAATCTGAGGAGGTCTTCTTCAGAGGAGAGGGGCTAAAGGGAAAGGCCTGGTTTTCAGCACGGAGTTGCTTGACCCTGCATTGAAGATGACGCAGCAATTTGTAGGAGGTCATATCAGAGGACTCGGGTGAGGCAACGGAGTCCCCAGCGTGGAAGGACTGATAAACAACAGAACACTGAGCTCCCGAGTCAGACAAATCCTGATTAGAGGGGGGATACAAGTAGAGAGGGAAGTTAGGATGTTTGAAAAATGAATACAAAGTGCATTAGGAAAAACTTCAGATTATCTATTTGTATGAGTTTGTTTTTTCATGTTGCCCCTACTGTAGGTCTCATACATCACAGTATGATTACCATTGCAGTTTGTTTGACCTCTTCAAGTTTCTGAGGCTTCCTCCGCTTCAGTTCTTGTGTCTTTAATGTCTTCCTGGAACCCAAAGACACTCACGTTTGTAAATCTTAGGTGGAAATGAATTACAACATGCATTAAGGAGTGAATGGTATTATGTATTAAATGGTTAACAGTGTTACAGTATGTCTACAGTCTATGCAACAGGTTAAAGTGAGTTAAGATTGTGGAGGGCTGGTTAGTATCTATGTTTAGACTTCACATAGTATATAATACTTCCCTATAAGACAGTTACCTGCCCTTTAACAACTTTGCCTTGCACCTGTGGGATGGTAAAAGTGAGAAGAGAACTTAAATAAAGTAAGGTAAAAAAAAAAAAGCTTTCAAAGCTTTCTCGATTCCTTCGATTCCCATAGCTGACAGGGCTTCTGGGATATTACGAGAATGCAAAATAGCCACTCAACAAATAATAACCCATTCTATTCCATTCTGTTCCATTAGCCAAACCACTCATCCTGCTCTCAGGGTCACGGGGATACTGGAGCCTATCCCAGAAGTCACTGTATGGCAGGCGGGGAGACACCCTGGACAGGCTGCCAGGCCATCACAGGGCCCAAATAAATCCACGATAACTAATATAATCCATAAAGATGTGCAACATTCACTCAAAGCTCTTGAAATGTAACTTCGCAACAATTTTGTGATACACACGATTTTACTCGGGTTGGAGGATGCATGGTTCATTAAGGCACGTTACCTTTCCAGCTCAGTTGTCAGCTCTTCTTCAAACTTGCGTGCGAGACAGGCAGCTGTCTGTTCCTTCCACTGACCCATACTCCTCTGGACCTGCCTCAGTTCTTGGTCTTTGGCCTGAAGCTGCCTGCGAAGAGAGGTGGCTACTCCGCCTCCCTCATCCCGTCCCTCAGATATCTGAGCCCAGTTCAGGCTGCTTAACTCTTCGATGTGCTGCTGCAGAAAAGACATCAAGAACAGCAGTGATGCGATGGATGGATTTTGTTTGGGTCTGTGTGTGTCTCCATAAGCTTTGCAGAAAGTGTGAATCATGTATGGTTAATTTCATACCTGAATGAGCCGCTCCTTCAGACAGTCCAAAGCCTGGTTTCTCTCCATCTCCACCTGTTCCCTCTGCATACACAGCTCTCGCTCCTGAAAAAAACAGGTATAAATTGGTAAGTATGTATGCAGTATAGTATTTAGTATGTTCACATACGGTATGTAGCTATTGCAACGATACCTTGTCTTGACTCAATTGCAAAGTGGCTCTTTTCTGAGAGTCGAGCTCCTGCTGCAGACTGCTGATCAACTGCTGTAGTTGCGGTCTCAGTGTTTGTAGATTTTTGACTGCCTCAGCCACCGTAGGACTGTACAATAAAACAGAAAAATAGCCGCAAAAAGAAAAAAGAAAAAGAAGAAAGGAAATGCATCATAGTTTGCAAGGTATGCTCAAGGCCCACTTCTAAGTCGAAGAGAGAGAATACTAATGAGATAGAGCAGGAAAGTGTACCTATGAGGGAGTCTCAAAATACTTCCTCTGGCTCCACTCTGTTGCAGTATGAGGTGTAGATGTTGGCATTCTTCCCCAAGCTCCTGTCCCCAACGGCTGAGCTGCTGTGCCTGCCTGGCCTCGGCTTGCTTGTGGCTGCTATCGCTCTCTCCAAGAGCCCCTCGGAGTTTGTTAGCCTCCTCCTCCACCACCTGAACAGTCTGTTGGAGCTTCATCATCTTCCTCTCACCCTCCTACAACCACAAACCAACACGTGAACATCTTTCTACAACAGCTTTCCATCAGTTCAGGTCAAGTAAAAGATTTACTCCCTCCCCTTTTTTTTTCTCTCCAATTGTATCCAGCCAATTATCCCACTTTTCCGAGCCGTCCCGGTCGCTGCTCCACCCCTTCTGCCGATCCGGGGAGGGCTGCAGACTACCACATACCTCCTCCAGTACATGTGGAGTCTCCTGCCGCTTCTTTCCACCTGACACTGAGGAGTTTCGCCAGGAGGATTTCATGCATGGATCACGCTATTCCCCCAGTTCCTCCTCCCCCCCAAACAGTCACCCTGACCAACCAGAGGAGGCACTAGTGCAGCGACCAGGACACATACCCACATCCGGCTTCCCACCCACAGACACGGCCAATTGTGTCTATAGGGATGCCTGACCAAGCCGGAGGTAACACGGGGATGCGATCCAGTGAGCCCCATGTTGGTAGGAAACAGAATAGACCGCTATGCTACCTGGACACCCATATAAATGGTCTACTTTGAATGCATGTCAAGAGTGACTTCTGCTTTTTTGAACCTGTTCCATATATTGATGCAGCCTTTGCAGTTCAGCCCGGTGCTCCTCTTTCAGAGACTGGCACATCATGGCCTGCTCTCTCCGCTGTGTGGAGCACTCCCCCTCCAGCTCCTGCACTCTCTTACACATGGAAAGAAAAACATGTAAGAAAGACCTGGGGGGGGGGGGGGGGGCTTAGTCTTTATTACATCTGAGGGTAACATTACAGTACACGCCAACACCAACAGAGGTCTTACCATTTGCAGTTCCACCACTTTATTGTGAAGAGCTGAGACATTCCTTTTCTCTCGCTCCATCTCACTCCTTGTTCTCTCCAGGCTCACTCGATTTTGTTCCTCCAGCTGCTCACAATGCTCTCTAATAGCATCAATTTTTTCAGCCTCCCACTCCCTCCTCTCCAGCTCTACTGCTTTGTGCACCTGAGTGGAAGCAAAAGTAATGCACGCGATCATAATGATGTTTCCAGAGGTCCTTGTCATGCGGAGGTATGTATATGTGGGTATTACATAGTACCCTTTCCAAGGCATCTGCGTGCATCTCCTCTTCTCGTTTTTGCATCACCTCCTTCTGCCGCTCAAGAGATTCCCTCAGCTTTCTTGTCTCTCCCTCTTTTATCTGCCAGGGATGGGAGGATATATTGGTAAACTTACCCTGGACAGTGGAATTACTTATTGAAAGCAGCAGTGGTTTGACTTGACCAGTGTATAGGTCAATGGGTGGGGTGGCGCTGACCATGCAAGCAGGAGGTGTTTCTGCCCCAAAGTCACCCATGTATGTACCCATGTATGCATTCATGGCATTGAAAGGTGATTCACATAAAGGCACCCACCCATTCATGTTGTAGTAGTGCTGGTTCCTGTCAGGGGACGTATGTTTTTAGGACATCGTTCTTACCTTAACAGAGTTACGCATGGATTCAATTTGCTGTGTGAGAGACACAGTCTGATCTCTTAAAGCATTTGCTTTCTCCTCCTCAGCCTGTTGACAAACCTGAACACACAACAGCAAAATACAAATGCATTGTCATTAGTCAAACTTTGAGACCAAAGTTTGGAGTATTGGATTTCAGCGTTGCAGAAACCTTTGTCACCTTCTGGATCTGTTGCTCATAAGCCAAAGCCAGGTCCTTGTTCAGCTGCTCTAATTCTGTCTTCTGAATCAGAGAATAGACAATGTTGCTACATTACACTACATAATAATAATAATAAAGTAATCATGCGTCAGACTTATATAATGATTTTCTAAGTAACCAAAGATGCTTTACATCAGAGGCAAAAAATAGAAAAGCAAATTAAAACTGTTAATAAAGATCAGAAATGGTAATAAAATATACCTGAAAGCATATCATCAGTTTTACATCAAGATAGATTACCTCTATCGGGATGCTAACCATACCTGCACTGTACATACCTTCTCTTGGGCTCCTTTCAATGCAGTGCAGTGCTGATGTTTCAGGGTTTGGATCTCCCCCTGCAGTCTCTCTCTCTCTACTTGCAGGGAACTTTGCTCCTCCTGGAAACCCAGAAGCTTCAGCTCCTTCTGAGCCAACATCTTCTGCAGGGGGCCCGCCCTAACCTTCCATTCTCCCAGCTCCTCCTGCAGCTCACTCACTCTGCACTCCAGAGCCTGAGAGAAAGAGAGGATGGGAGGAGAGGGGGGAAATGAGAGAAAGGAGAAATTAGTCATATCTATGGTGGCAGTAGCTATTAAAAGAAATCCCTGCTTCTTGTTATTAATAATCAAAGCAATGAAGGATGACAGGCAGATGCTACCTCCATCTGCTGCTGCTTGTGCCTCCATTTCTCCTCTAGACCTGCACACCTGTTCCTCAGTAAGCGCTCCTCCTCTTTAACCCGCTGGAGTTCCTCATGAGCCACCTGCAACTTCTGCTCCAACCACATATATGAAATACACAATACATTTAAACTTTTAAAAAGATCCTGCCTTTCAGAAGGAAAAAAACAGATTTGCTTTCTTTCTGTATAGCGATTTTAGATTAAGACCGTACTTCTTCCATGGAATCCAGCTCGTCTCTTGAGCGTTGCTGTTCAGCAAAAAGTTCTTTTTTGGCGGCATCCAGCTGTCTCTCGATCTCCTCCCTCTCCAGCACTGAAACAACAGGTCTGGTCTGTTTTTGAAATGGTGGGACAAAAGAAATGATAATTAGAATCTATATACTATACAGAGACGTGTAAAGGACTAATCAGTGTGATCGATAATTGTGTGACATCTTGGGTAAGGTGGCAAACTTCACCCTTTCCACATGGGTCCCATCCTGCAGAGTTATTCTGTGTTGATACGAGGTTCCTGGTTCCTCCTCTATGCCCCTGACCTCCTGAAAAAAGGAGTCTCTGTTCCTCTGAAGTTTACACAGCTGGCAGCTACAACACATTTACCACTGTGTTAATCTGCAGTTTGGACAGTAGCGTGCCTTATGAAGGAGGTAAACAGCATTTCACATTGCCAACTCACTTCCATCGGCTCTCCACGATGAAAGATTGATTGAGATTTGGTACCTAATGATACCTAATTTGATACCTAATGGTGTCTTTTTTTGCCCTGCCATCTCTCAGACTGGCATCCAAACTCTGTCTCTCCCGCTCCATCCGTGCTGTGTCCACACGTAGCTGCTCTAGCTCCTGCAAGGCATGCTGGTATACAGGCGGGGACACAGTCAGCATGGGTGAAAGCTCAATACAAAGTACTCAGGTATACCTGTAATTTGGCACCATACCTCTCTTTTCTGTTGAACTTCTGAGAGGGAGAGCTCTGCCTCACATAGCTGAGTTTTCTTCCGCCTTAGTTGCTCCTCTTCTTTTTCACATTTCTAAAGTGTACACACACAAAGACAGACAATCACATAGCAGATTTGTGGTGTGTATGTGTATATTTGTGGAACGCACATATATGCTGTGTATAAACAGTGCTACACACACACACACACACACACACACACACACACACACACACACACACACACACACACACACACACACACACACCATGCATTTTGTGATGTTTATACATCCATGTGTAAAAACACAAAAATTGAGCACATAGAACAAAGAGAGACATGTTTTATTTATCAAATAAGCAAAGTGGGAGGTTAATACTCACTTGTAGGAGAATGGCAAGCTGCTCCTCCATCTTTTGCCAATCTGACTTTATCTTTTCCTTGTGACCCCTTGTTGCCTCATGAAGCCTGTGGCCCTGTCCCTCATCTGTGTCCTCATCATCATCACCTAAAAAATGATCAAATCTAGGAAACATGGGCATACACAGTTTAGACATACTACCATGGAAAAGCAAGCAGATTGAGTTGAGACTGCGTACAAGACCGAAATGCTGTGCACGCTTTGCATTCTCCCTTCTATTGGAGCTACCTTGGAATGTCTCTTCTGTTATGCTGTGTTTTATGGACTGATGGTCTTCTTTCACCTCTCACATTTCCAGGAGTACTCCTGAGAACTTGACAAACAAAGAGCAATTTTTAATGACATCGAATGGTTCAGTTGTTTTACAGAGGATTTTTGAAGAAGCCCTTGTGGACCATAAGAGACGCCAACAACGTATCAGCGTGAGGACACCTCCTACTTGGCTTGTGATTTTCAACATTATTGATGGGTAATTCAACAGAATCTTTCGTGCTGTACCTGACGTGTTTTGAGGTTCACCGGATTCTTGTGTGGTTGTGTCATAGTCACTCTGGTCAGTACAAAGGCCATCCATGTCCTTAATAGACTGAATAACTGACTGCCATCCTAGGGGGGGTTCAAACACTGATGTCAGTCGTGGAACTCATACCATATCCTATGCTCTCAATATTTACACCTTTGTAAATTTGAGCAATTAATTCCCCATGTGCTCTGTATCATTTTTAGAAAGGGAAAAATCCTTGACTGAATTTAATCATTACATACTCCTAAAGTATGCATGACCCACTCTGGAAGCGGTATCATTTTTTCAATCAGCCGTATTAGTTTAATAAGTGCCAGAAATTCACATTAATGTCTTGTTAATCATTTTGTGAGAGTAGACTTTGTAAGAGCAATTTGTTAAATGGTGGATGTTTCATTAACAATTCCCCCTTCCTTTGGAAAAGAAAAAAACATTTATTCTCTTCATCCTCCATCCAATCTCTCACCTTGTCTTCTGTGAATGTGCCGCCTGACTTGATGTGTGTAGATAGTGTCAAGGTCGCTGTCAATGGACACTGTGTCAAAACTCCACATGGGAACTCCTGTAGAAGAAAACAAGAGGCCTGTAAATATTGCTCACAATGAACTGACTTGCAAGAGCAATGGCTGCCACTTCGTTGTCAGACACATTGTAATGAGAATACCTGCCAAGCTCCTGGCCTTAGGAGAGTGGCTTTCATTTCGCCTTGGTCCCTCATCATCGGAAAACCCCTCAGCTTCATGGCCGCTGCACGGAAGATCTGAGACTGGACAAGAAATGAAACAGGACATCGCAGAATAAGTAAGATTCTCTGTGTGACTTTATTGTCAATGATGACTACCCCACACTCCCCCGAAAAGTATGGAAGTTTTCTCATCTTAGAAAGCCATACAGAATCCTACTACTACTACTACTACTACTTTTGGCTGCTCCCGTTAGGGGTCCCCACAGCGGATCATCCGTTTCCATTTCTTTCCATACAGAATCCTCCCTTTCCCTTATTCCAACCTGCTGAATCAAACAGCAATAGTGGATTGACCTGTGTATGTCTGCCCTGACAGCTCAGTCTTTTCTCCAAAGGGTTTATCTGCAGCAGGAAGGCAGCGCTTACTCTTGGTATAATCACCAATCTTCTCTGGTGCTCTGTATCTCTCTCCAGTCCAAATTCTCTTATTCATATCTGGCATCTTCATTCTGCAGCTGTCGTAAGGTCTTTCCTCTGCCCCCTCTCTAGGGCCTTGTTTGCCCCGTTGTTGATGTTGGATTTTCTCCTTATCTCTATCGCAACTCCTCAGCTTCTCACTTTTGCCCCTCCTTTTACTGCGGCTACTATCCCTGTCCTTATCATTGTGGAAATGGGTATCCTCTGAGATCTCATTCTTTTCCTCATTATCTGGTGGCTGTTTGTCCCTGTCTGTCAGCGGCAATCCCACCATCTCTTCTCTGAAGCGTCTCACAAAGTCCTCGGTGCAGACGCTGTCTGATGGAGGGTGGAGTTCTCCTGCCATCTTTTCTCCGCTAAAGGTAGTATCTCCCAGTAGCCTCTGCAGTCTCCAAAGGGACTGTTCCCTCCGTGAATCCAAACCCTCCTCCTTCTCCTTTCCCTCCATCTTCTGCTCTGTCTCCCTCTGAACAGTGGGGCCCTCCTGGTAGTCAAAGATATTCTCTGGGTGCAGAGAAGAAAAGAGACAGAGATGGGGAGGTGAGACAAATCCAGTCTATAATCATGGTAGAGATCACAGATGGGAGGAGGGCGTATGCAGGACACAAGGTGTGAGGAGATGGTGCTATATTGCCCGATATTCTCTGAGGATACTGTTCTTGACAATAGGGTTAGTTATCGTTTAATGTTAGGTTGCCGTTTTAGTTAGGTCTTCAGATTTTGTTGAGCAGAAAGAAGTTAACAGTGATTATTTTTTATCTACCCTTCATTGAAATCAAGCATATCTGTTAAAAACAAATTCTCATTGTTGTGTCTATAGCCTGGTCACTACATTTTAAAATCTTTCTCAGCGCATCTTTTACAATGTTACTATTCATTTCACACCCAGCACCAGTTTATGAACCAACCTAAGGTTTCACAGCAGTTTGGAGAAGTAGTAAAATTTTCCAGCTGGAACTGTAAAGGCTTAAACCAGCCAATTAAACGCAGTAAAATTCTTGGGCATCTTCAACATCTGGGAGTTCATATTGCTTTTCTTCAGGAAATCCACCTTAAATTATCTGATCACACCGGGTTGCAGAGGAGGTGGGTCAGACAAGTGTATCACTCATCATTTCAGAACAAATCTAGAGGTGTGGCAATTCTAATTCATAAGTCAGTTAATTTTATTTGCTCGGGTGTCTCTTCTGATCCAAATGGTAGATTTGTGTTTGTAACCGGGACACTTTATGGTACCCCGGTGATTCTGCTTAATATCTATGGCCCTAACTGGGACGATAGTTGCTTTTTTAGATCAGTGTTCTCCTCAATACCCGGTCTGTCCACACATCATCTTATCTTAGGGGGGGATTTCAATCGTTGGCTTAATCCATCTTTGGATCGCTCATCAACCAAAAACGCAGTACCTTCAAGCTCAGCTAAAACCATTAAATCTTTTACGGATGAATTCTCGCTTACAGATCCCTGGCACTGTTCAAATCCAAATGTACTTACTACAAATATGGAAACAAAGCACATTCATTATTAGGCCATCAATTAAGACAAGCACCAGCTTCGCATCAAATCCCACAAATTCAAACTCCAACAGGTATAACCACAGATCCCTAACAAATTAATGAGCAGTTTTATACTTCTCCAAATTCTGCTGAGCAATCCAATGATCTCTCTGTTTTTCACAGTTTTTTCGATTCACTTGCTATTCCTCAGGTTGACTCTGACTCGGCTGTGAGACTGGACAAGCCTATCACTATAAAGGAGCTGGAGAAGGCTGCTCACACTATGCAGCCAGGTGACGGCTACCCAATCGAATTTTATGGGACTTTTTTTGATAAATTAACACCAATTTTTATTGACATGTATAATTAATCCTTCCACTCTCAAATTGCCACATACACTTACTCAGGCCTCAATCTCTCCAATCTTAAAAAATAATAAAGACCCTCTCATGTGGAAGTTATCATCGAATTAGTTTACTCTCAGCTGATTTGAAACTTCTCTCCAAATTATTAGCAATGTGTTTAGAATCTGTATTACCATCCATTATTTCCCCCGACCAGACTGGTTTTATTCAAAACAGACAGTCCTTCTTCAATATTAGACGGCTTCTCAATGTCATGTATAATCCCTCCACTTCATCAGTGCCAGAGGCTGTGATCTCACTTGATGCAGAGAAGGCCTTTGACCGGATTGAATGGGGCTATCTTTTCTGTACTCTGGAAAAGTTTGGCTTGGGTAAAACTTTTATCAGTTGGGTGAAATTGCTTCATACCTCTCTCACAGCCTCAGTCAGGACTAACAACATCCACTCTGACTACTTTCCTCTTTTTCGCTCTACTTGTCAAGGCTGCAATTTGAGCCCATTACTATTTGCGATTGCAGTTGAACCACTGGCCATTGCTCTTAGATCAAACCTTCTTATAACTGTTGTTACTAGATTTGGTGTCAAACAGAAGACCTCCCTTTATTCAGATGATTTAAGTTTGTATATATCTAATCTCTCTGTTTCTATTCCAGCTGCCCTTGAAATTTTTAGTTCATTTGGCAGAATATCAGGTTATAAACTTAACTTGGATAAAAGTGAGGTATTACCTGTTCCCTCTGAATGTAGAAGCTCGTAATGTTCCCTTGCACATTTTGCCTTTTAAAATTGCTCCACTCGGCTTCACATACCTTGGCATTAATTTCACAGAAAAATTTGAGAACTTATTTAATTCAATTTTTTCCCCTTTATTGAGCAAACTGCATAAAGACTTTGAACGCAGGTCATTATTGCCCTTGTCTCTATCTGCATGGGTTAATTCAGTAAAGATGAACTTCCTACCAAAATCCTCATACCTTTTTCAGTGTTTACCCATTTTTCTTACACAATCATTTTTTCGCAAAATTGATAGCTTGGTGTCAGAGTTCATCCGGAACAAAAAAGTCCCTAGGCTTGGTAGAACTTTATTACAAAGACCAAAATCTTTGGGAGGCTTGGCTTTGCCAAATTTTAGATCATATTATTTGGCAGCCAACTTAAGAGTATTACAGTATTGGACTCGGTTTGAGTACTCCCCTTCATCACCTGCATGGTTGGTGTGGTGGTCTCAAAGTGAGACACTTTTTTTGTGTGATTTTTATTTTATGTTCTGTTAAAAAATATACATGATTATCTGAGTTTAAGGCTTTTCCAACATGATGACAATAATATTGGTTAAAAAAGTATGGGTCACATGATTTCAGAGTGAGTTCAGAGTTAATCCACATAATGCATTATGGGTAATTTTGGGTTAAGGAAACAAGAGGGACCCACATTCTACACATGTCTAAGGCGCACACAGTAATGTTATTCATTTGATTCTGTTTTGCATGTACTTTTGGATGTGATATTTGATTGAGTAATTGTTTTTGAATGGTATTTCTGTTGTACACATGTTTATGTTTGCTATGTCTATTTCTTTATATTTTTCATGGTGTCGCCTGAGAAAGAAAATAAACGGTCAAAGACATCTGTATGAAGCGTGGCCTTTATTGGACTTGTGTAGCTACAGTTGGATTTAGAAACCTCTTCTTCTAGTCCTGCCTTATTGACAGTTCTTGCATATGCGCCTTTAAGCTTTTCTTCTTCTTACTCTAAAAATATTATTGTTAAATCATCACTAAGGATCTGGAACCAGTTTAGATGTCATGTTGGTTTACAGTTTTTTCTCTATGGGCTCCAGTCGCAGCTAAACCTGTCTTTCCCCCCCGCCAGATGGATAGAGGTTTTCTCCACTGGTCTACTCTGTGTATCAGAACATTCAGAGAATTATACCTAGGAAACATATTTGCATTATTGGAACAACTATCTGAGAAATATTCACTTTTAAAACCAAATTTTTTTAGATACTTGCAAACCTTTAGTTTTGTCTGTAATATTAGTTCTCAATTTCCCAATCTCCCATATGCCACTCCTATTGACCCCTTTTTAAGACCCTCACCTTGCACAAAGGGGATTATATCTGCTATGTATGGTCTGATTTCCTCGCTGCGCCCCTCTTCATTACAACGTATTAAAGAGGGATGGAAGGAGAACCTGGGAGTAGAGATCACAGACGACCAGTGGGAGGTAATTCTACGGTGGGTCCACCACTCTTCTTCAATTTGTGCTAGACATGGACTGACTCAATGTAAAATTGTACATCATACACATTTAAGAGACGCCATCAGGCCCCGGCCACATATAGTCACATGTTTTGGTCCCACCCTTCCCTATTCAATTTTTGGTCAGAAGTTTTTAAAACAATTTCAAATAGTGTTGAGATCCCAATTAGGCCGACAGCTTTAACAGTTTGTTTTGGTGTTCCTCCTGCTGACCTACCATTACCATCATATAAAGCAGACCTGGTAGCTTTCACAACTCTTCTGGCCAGACGCCTCATTTTATTACGGTGGAAATCACCCATTCCTCCATCTCACTCTATGTGGCTCAGGGACATTTTGTATTTTATTAAGATGGAGAAAATAAGATGTCACAAAGGGTTCAACAACCAGATTTCATAAAACATGGGGTCCTTTCTTTAAAATTGTTAAGGAACTGCGGTCACTTGACATCCCATAAACTTGGGGTAATCTATTTACATGTGTGGTGATATCAGTGTATCCTTTAACTATTTTCTTTACTATTATATATTTTTTCTGTATAATCTATAATTTCATTTTATAATATTGTTTATTTGTCTTGAGTATACAAGCTGGGTTTTTTCTAATTGGCTAGGTGGCCGGGCTATATTTTTGAATGTTTTTTTGCCTTTTTTTTCCGTCTATGTTGAATTTTGGTTGCTGTTTTTTTTCTATGTAAATATAAACATTGACTTCATATGTGTATATACAACATTTTGATTGTAAAATTTAAATAAAAAAGTTGTGAAAAAAATTCTCATTTGCAATGAAACCCTGGTTAATGAGAACTTTTTTCACAGAGTAGAGGTGCAAAATCAAGTGAAGATTATCACCCAACAGAGTCATGAATTGAAATATGTTACAGTTGGACAAATGGTGAAGAGATGTCTGTTTCACTTTCAAGTACTGCTGACTGAAACATTACCAGGTGTTTGCTCCTGTGTCTCAGCTTGGTCCAAATCAAGGCCAGAGGTTTGTATTGTACTTCCAAGCCCTGTGTCCTTGCTCACAGACTGGCTCCAGCTAAGAAGTGCTGGAAAATTTAACAAACACAGCAAATTTTACATGAAAATAATCAATTGATAAGTTTGGTATGAGGTGGACTTTGGTAATATACAGTACCTGCATCGCTGCCATTGTGTTTTATGGAGATCGGCTCTTGTTTGGCCTCTTGGTTCTGAACCTGTGTACATTTATTTCAATATACTCATTTGGTAATTGTAAAATTCCTTAATTGGGATTCTTGACTTACTGTGGTAAGTAACCTCATCAAATTCACGAGTTCCATACTCCAATATAAATGCTTTATAACCTTGTCAATTAATGAATGTTGTTTTAGGTGATGAGCTGCTCCCCCCACCTAGATGAATAGATGGAGACTAGCACACTATCCAATTCAACATTCCCATTACCATGGCAACTTCAGCTATCAAATGATATATCCTGTTGTGTATGAAACAAAATATATCCAGGTTGGTTGAACAAATTGTCTTATGCTATGTCAATCGAAATAACTATGTAAAGTCAACCAATGTAGATAAGTTCAGCACAGCTTAATCAGAAAGATTGGCTCCTTCTTTATACCTTTCTCAAACGGAGGTCTTTTGTTCGTCTCGGGAAATACACTGACCTGCAGTTGTCTGAGTTTAGCATCAATGGCATCTAGAAGGAAGTCACATGGGTCCACTTTCAGAGGTGGGGGATTTGGCGCAAACTCATTGCTGTTGTCATCCAGGTCTGTGAGGGCAGAGGGTCATGGCTTCACAGTAAGAGAGGGATGAGCTGGGATGTAACTCGCAAATCAATAAAAAGTGTTCAACAAGCAAAGTTTCTGACCAGTATAGAGAAGTTCATCAGTGTCCCCTGCGTCTCCTTCGTGGTTGCCGTCCGCCATCTCCTAGGGTAAAAACACACACATTCAGACATTCAGGAGTAGCCGTCAGATGACAGCATCCCACAGTATATCTACTGTTGAATGGCTGAGATGTGGTGAGGAGTGGGGGTTGATGTTGATCAGTTGCTCCGGGAACACAAACCATTTAAACAAGTAAACCAGAATGACTCCTTTTTACAAAAGACACTATAAATTCCTGTGCCCCTGCATGCCCTACAGGGCCACTTTCAGTATGACGCATAGGTTTAACTGCATTTACTCGGGGGACATGTTCTTTAAAACCGGTGCTTAGCAGGTCAAGAACGACAGACTATTTAATGTCTCAAATGTATTCAAAAAGCCCATTTTGTCCTCTTTTATCTAAGAGCACTTACACAATATTGGATCGGTCTACAATTCTCTGCATTCTTTATAACTGGTTGGAGATTTAGATTTTAACAAAGTTATTAGCAAAGAAAACGATTATGCTTTTAGTGCGCAATGAATAGAATGGATCTGCAGCTTCATAAGGTTAGTTTAACTGAAAAAAGAGCCAAACTGTTAAATCACGGCACTCGTTCGCAACCTATGAGGAATATTTGCAACACATTCAGTGTAAAAACTAGTGACGTGCACATGCAAGTCGTATGACATCTTTAGAAATTCCAAATCATTTCTGCATAAACATTCAAACTTTGGCGTGACTTACATTCAGAAGCCGCCCACGACAAGTTGAAATGGCTGAACTTGAAGCCGCTACGGGGACTTGATTGACAGGAGCGTTGGTCGGTTACCCTGGCAACGGTCAAACATCGGAGTGGCGTAAGGGGCGGGGCCACTAGCGCCTAAACACGCGCAGTGTCGCCGTGGTGCGATCACTACAAGGGATCTTCGTTTCAGTTTCCATAACATACGATTTTCACTCGTTCACATAGCCATGTTTGATGCCACCCAAAGGAATTGCAACTACCTACAATTCACCTTGCCAAAAATTCCAATTTCACTTTGTTTAAGTTCCAATTGTTGGCATAATAAATTCGGTAAAATTATAAGAAGTGAAATAAATTCCATTGGATTAGATTAGAATGCAACTCAAAAGTTGACTTAAACCGAATGAATTGATAAATGAAAGTAAATCAAAAGTTTCATTATAAGAAGTGAAAATGACATACAGGTCAGGTGAATCGGCCGTACTAAATTGTCTCTAAAGGTGTGTGTGTGTGTGTGTGTGTGTGTGTGTGTGTGTGTGTGTGTGTGTGTGTGTGTGTGTGTGTGTGTGTGTGTGCGTGTGTGTGTGTGTGTGTGTGTTGGCCCTGTGATGGACTGGCGGCTTGTCCAGGGTGACTCCCCGCCTGCCGCCAGCAGCCCCGCTACCCTGAGAGCAGGATAAGCGGTTTGGATAATGGATGGATGGATGGATGGAAGTGAAAACGGTAACTTCACCGGCTGTCTGATTTTACTTGAGCTGCCATCGGTTACGTTTTTGTGTCAACTGACGATGACAGTATTACCAGGCTAGAACAGCCTTACAGAGCTAACAGCTAAGGGTGTGGATCCAAAACATAGCCTATCTGTTTCAAATGTGTTGTGTAAATATACGTAAATATGCACGTCTCAGGGAAAAATAAAATAAAATAAACGCTAAATCGAAGGTAGACACCTTGTCATGTGAATACATTGGCTTAGGTTCTGAAAAGGAAAAATCAAAACAAGCAGACATGATAACCAGTGCTGACAGTAACAACTTTATTATCTTCTTTTTTGTCACTGTTTTTCATTTGAAAGGTAATGTTATATGAGTATAAATTAGGGGCGAAAAAGCACAGTTTTTTTTTAAAAAGCAAAAACTCCGTTGTAACTGCAGTTAAACCTGATTACACTACTGTGTATGTGGGGATGAGAGTAGTCACAGCAGGTCATTACTTTTCACCTTTGACCTCTGGTTCCACTCGTAGTACCGGGGCCCCTGTTGTGATGCATGCGCCCCGTGCCTTTCATCATCTGTTATAACTGTTCATCATTATCATCACTACCTCACAACAAAGGCCACAAGTCACAGTTTATGGAGCAGCACGGTTCGGTTAAGACAAGGCATGGAAAGAAACAAACTCCCTGTCTTCATTACTAGACTGTGTTTCTGCTTCAAACTAACTGAGCAGCATAGAATGAATGCGAAGTGAATGTATGCCATGCACACAACTAACTCACTGCACACATATGAATACATCAACATAAGAGTAATGGCACCCATGAGAAAAAAATAGAAAACCAAAGAGAAAACGCATAAAAATTAAAGCTAAATCAAACCATTGCGTATTAATTGTTGAGATGAAATGGGGGGGGGGGGGTCAATGAGACGGGATTCACATTAGAAAACTCCAAAGAAAGGCAGTTGAAGAGTGTTTTAGTCTACAGTACACTTTGGTTGTTTATTCCCTTTCTGCATGAGGCAGACAACTGTTTTTCAAAGCAACAAGAGCCATGAATGAATAAATCCTAGCATTATTGCTACAGCGCTCTCCTCCTGTGCAGACCCTCAATGGGGCAACTTCAGTCACCACCACCAACTGAGGTCGACTTATTTGGAAATATAATGATCAAATGTGTGGTGACCTCTCCACTGTCATTCAAAATATAATATGTATATCCATATATAAAATCCTCTATTTCAAACAAAATATATTAAAGTAAATCTCTAGTGAATCTCATGTTGATCGCAGAGAAAGGAATTGTGAAATTAACTTCAACGCAATTTCTTTCCCACACTTAAGTGGTGTTTTGGGTTTCTTCTCCAACCGTTAGTTCTGTGCATGACAGTAAAGCACTGTGCGATGAAAAACTTCAAAAATAGCAAAAATAAAACACCTGGCAGGGATAATGTCCAGGCCAGGTGTACTCATTTTGATATAACAAACACCAACACCCTTGATATGATTCCAAGTGCACATCGCCTCCGTCACATTGCCACTACTGGTGCACATGCTTGTGGAAGTGTTCGAGAGGATGTGCACAACGTGTGAACAAATATAGGCATGATTGCTGAAAGGTAAAAGGTGCAAAGTGGACAGATGAGGGGAACATAAATAGCGCAGAAAAATGAAGCCTGGTGCTGTGTGACAAGAGTGTGAGTGATTGACCAAAGTGTGCTTGTGATAACCACTTATCACAAATGCACAGGAAAATTGTGAAAAAAAGGGGGGGGCAAATGGGAGGTATAGACGTATACTGCTGGGCAAAAATTAACCATGAATTGGCAGTTGAAGGATCTCACAGTTGAGTATTTTTATTTTTACTGGCCAATATTCCTTTTTAACTCTTTTATCACCCTATAGAAACTTGCCGCTGTCTTGACTGTGAACCCAATATGCAGTGTAAAATGGTACTTGGTGTTAACGACAGCTTTCTAGGCTAGCCCATTTTAGACTCTTGGCATATCAGGGGCAATGCCAGATGTATTGATCTATAAACTGATAATTGAAACAAAATTATTACTGCACTAGTATGAAGAACTCTATATAAAATGATTTTCTTGTGTCAAGTGATTTTTTTTTCTTTTGGTAAATACAAAACATTAAGTCTGCAGCCAGACTCAGGTTTTAAGTCATTATCAACTTCCAACCCAACAATATCAATTTGGATTAAAAATTAAAATTACAATTAATCCCTAGACTCATTCATTCAAATTTCATTTTTAAACTACACTGTACAGATAACTTAGTACTCAGATTAGTATAATTACAATATCATTTTGTCATCACAAAATATCCACACAAATGACTAGACGGTAGATACAATACCTCCAGCCTTGATGTCTACATTCCAAACAGTTATTACAAAAAAATGCTAACTTGTTTTCAAAATGCTTCTCACCTTGGACATGTAGTGCACATATCAAGGGACTGTTCACCCTTGTTCAGTCAGTTAAAGGCAAAAGACTGACAGTACTTTCATGAGCTGATCCCAGATCAGAGTATCCGCATTAGTTGTGACCATTAGATGCAAGGACTACAGTTGAGCTCTGTCGAGCCTGGACCAGTGATTGGATAGCCCTGGAGTTGTCTGCACAGCAGTCGGTATGCTACAGGAGCCAGCCCTGTCTGTTTTGATACCTTGTTACCTGCTGTCAGCAGACGCCACCCAGGGGACACCAGAACCACTGCTCCAGTTGGTGTTTAAAGTAGTCCTTATGGAAACCTTTCAACTAGGAACTAATGACTGCCGTAAACTGCAGAACTAGCATAATATACACCACAGAATTCACCATTTGACAGAATATTGATGCATGGAACGAGATATTATTGAATGTATTAGTGTTTTGGTGCAGACTTTGTACTGTGATCACTGAGTTGCGTCACTGAGAGTGGTCACCGAGGATGTGGTATGTGCGGGAAAGCACTGAAAGACAAGGGAACTAAAGGGACAGAGTTAAATCTTTTAAACATCAACACAAAGATATGGATTTAACAAGGGTCACCTAGAGAGAAGGGGTGCTTATTAATTTTACATGTTGATAAACATTCCTATACTAGGGATATATGAATGTCTTTAAATGTAATGTTGTAGGCTTGTGTTGATGTATTAAAGTTTTGTTAAAGCCAAACCTGACTATCCGATTTTAACCATACTACCCCTTTAGAAGAGGTTATATGCACCATTTCAGTGTTAAGATGACTGAAATGCAATCATTTTTTCTGATGCGAGTCCAGTAAGCAGCCATATTATCACTAAAACTACAGTCTAACTGGCTGCAGAATGGATACCTATTGTATGTTCCCACAAGGAAATGTCAACATTCACAGACTGTTAAGAAAAATTTTTTTTTGAACTGACGCATAATTTGCCAAATCTGAGCGTCATGATAAACTATCTTGTACTGTATTAAGTGAAAGTTGATTTTATCAATCAGTCATTACCTGTTGATAGCATATTCAGGTTACAGGCCTGCAATTCATTATGTAAGTGTGGGGGGGGTTGATATCAGAGACGGAGAGAAAAATTCAAGATCTATAATCTATGCCCAGCATAATTTTCCCTGTACTGAATAAAACTAACTGTGCGAAGACACTTTTATAACAGCCTTTGAAAAATATTTAATCAGCGCTGTCCTGTCCATTTCTATGTGCGTCTTGATAGATTTTTGCCTCTGTATGTTGGAGTTCTATCCATCTTTCAGACTGGAGATGAACTCACTTGACATGAGGTTCTGTTCAATCAATAAAACTCCTTAAAACAAACGGGGTGAACAGAGAAAAGTGCATTGTGGGTAGCATTTGTGAAGCACCTGATTTCAGAAGCTTGTAGGGGCATTATTCTGTGTTGCTAAAACTCTGCCATCTTACACATTTGCTCACACTTACTGCTGTTACAATATCGTGTCAGATGGGGGAACTATTTATGGAATGACCTTTCTCCCCCCACACACTGTAAAACGCAGAGTAAGAGCATATATTTTGGAGGTACAGTGTATTCTGAGAGTGTGCGAGAAACATACACATTCTCATGCTCAATTAAAGTTCCACACAGTGCTCCTAAAGTTGCCCTGCCCTCATATTTGAAGGCCAGAAGCAGAGCGGATCCCTGTCCAGGGCAAGTCCATTGAGGTTTTAGCTGTAGTCCAGGGTAACCTCCTAGATTAGAAGATCTCAGGACACATGCTCCAGTCTTGTTTCTCCTTAGCCTCCCAGTAACCTCCCTTGTACACAAAGTTTGTCTCTCCAGTGACAGAGTTCCTCCTCTGGTGAAACCACAATGGCTGGTAGCCTTCATATTCTCGACCTGAGGAAAGGAGTGTAAGCATTTACTCAGGGCTGAAAGCTTCAATTTGTTGCCACTCTAATAAAGTAAAAATACTTTTAGATCATGAAAACATTTTTTTCTTTACATGTAACATGTCATTATGAGGCCAGTCCTAAATGAAAATGTCACATGTATGCAGGAAAAAAAGCTATTTCCTGGATTATTATCTGGAGAAGTAGATATGGAGGGGCATCATGCAGTCCCCACACAGAGGCAGACCACACAAGGGACACAGAGAGGATGATGATGTGTGTGTGTGTGTGTGTGTGTGTGTACACGTGTGTGTGTACACGTGTGTGTGTGTGTGTACACGTGTGTGTGTGTGTGTGTGTGGAGGGTTGGGGGGTTGGTTGATGCACAACAGAGGGGCACAAGGCCACCCCCACTCACCAGAATCATAATCACACTCTGACCACCAATAGAGGGAGGAAAAGAAAGACATGTCATGGGTACATCAAATAGAGCCTGGCCTACACACAACACACACAGGAATTCCACCAGGGTGAGAAGCTTTGCTGCTTCCTCCTTTTAGCCTACAGGCTGCCATTATGCCTTTCATTCAATCTCAGTTTTAATTTGTTAAGCTCTCTTGACTTGCAGTTATTCCTGAAGTTGCAGGCACAGAGTACACCTTCAATAATACAACAATTATCATTTACATGAGGTTAAAGACCTTAACAAATAATTTATAATAATAAAACTGAACAGAGGCCCTTTCAGCAAATCCTTCTCAAATTCCTGAATTTTCAACCTCTTCACCTGACCCTCTAATTCTTTCAAGACTTTGCATTGACTATAGAAAGCCTAACAGCAAATTCAACAGTTCAAAGTCATTATTTATTTTGGTCTGGGAATGTGTATGCTTTTAGGTATGTCTGTACTTTGACTGTTTGTCATTGTCCCAATGTAGTTGTCTTCAGGGAGCTGTAACCCACCTCTATTGTAAATGTCAGTGTACTTGTTATCACCATGTCCCTTCCCTGTCTCTGTCTTTTGCTCTGTCTCTATGTCTCAATTTTTTCCACCCTGTGATCCCTGCTCTTCATCTTTTACCTTCATCCAAAGCATCTGAAGCCTCTGCTTCCCTCTTCCTCCTCACAGCTCTTTGTTTTTCCTCCAGCCTCTGTTTTTCTGCGTTTGCCTCATCCCATCGTCCTGCCTCCATCAGCTTCTGGTCTGGCCTCAGGCGGCTGTCTGTCAATCCCACTCCATCCTCCAGTTCGTTTAGGGTCAACGCCAGCGCTGAGAAGTAGTACATGTTCTCAGCATTGTCTCTGAGACACCAAGGAGATCAGCAGACATAGATTGATGAGAGAGAGTCAGAGATTGACTACGCAACATGATAATGTACAAACAATCTCAATTCTAAATGGCTTCAAATTATAAGGCTCATACGTGATAAATCTTTGTAATGCTACAAGATGTTGTGGCAACTGTATGTGATCAGATTATTGTAGTTGATCATATAGTAGCTATACATTTCCTTGCTCAGTGATGTTAGACTGTGGTGGCCAAGGTAATGGGTGCTTACGGGAGAGGGTATTTTTTCCACAGTAGTTTGGGGGAAAGGGTCTGGTAGACAGTCTTCTGTTTTCCCTCAGATCCACTGCCGCCTCGGCTGCTCTGAACGATCTTGGCACTCTCTATCTTATCGTCCCATGTGCCTGACAGTATGTAGTGGGCCTGGCCCCCACTGTCGGTCACCACGCCTGTCACCTAAAGGGCAAGAAGTAAGGAAGGACATAAAGAGGAAGAAAATCATACAGGTGTTGTGTGGAAGCAAATGTTGTTTAAAACCAGATGGCTCAAAGGTCAAATGCCAACTATATTACCAAAAGCAGTCAAATAAATTGTATGCGATATTGAAATTATGATACATTTCCTTGTACTATCCAGCAGGAGGCAGCAACACACAATGTCACTGTTCACGAGCTAATGAGCTCATGCCAAGGTCAGGTATCAGCTAAGCCTGTTGACTGAAAGGAAGCATTTACCTTGCGCGAACTTCCCTGGAGAAATAGCTGTAGGGAGAGAACTTGAGCTGGCACGTCTCCTTTGTCCGCTGGTTCACAATCTCAATGTCACCGGACTACAGGGGGGTGAGTGGGTAGAAAACAGCAAGAGAACAGGGAGAGAATGGGGGGGGGGGGGGTCAGATGAGACAAGGGAGCCCAATACCTAAAAAGAACTTTTAAGTGATTTAAATCAAACAAAGAGGCACAGAGAACTAGGTGCTCTAGGATGATGCATGTTGCTACTGATGTTAAAGGATATAGTATATAGTACACGAAGTGTGTACTCTATTGGTGGGTTATTTCCTTTCTCTTCCTTCTTTAAAATCACAAGCATATCTAGAGAGATGCTAAAAGAGATGCAGGGAGTAACCAACGGATATCCAATTATTCTATAATAACAGCTTGCTGCCATACTTTGGTTTATATAGCTAGCCACAGGGATCTGATCAAATGAGACTCAGCACTAAATGTCTTCTGAGACTAATAATGTTGAGGTGTGTGTGTATATGAGTGTGTCAAAATCTCCCATATGGCTCTGTTTATTCAACTCGGTTTTATACTTCCACCCCCTCTTCCAAGCTTGTGCATATACAGTTGTCGTGGCATAGACTGACAGATGGACAGACAGACAAACAGACAGACAAACAGACAGAAAGCATAAATGTGAAAAAGGAACACAGTTAAAGGAAAAAAATATATAAAAATCTTCCTCTAAAATTGCAAGGGAATTATATGAATAAAAATCATGAAAAGCTCAAAATGGACATACATGATGTTCAGATATATGGGCAACCTATCCCTCCCTCCACTGGCTTTAACTGGGCCTCCTCACAGACATGACAGGCTGTTATTTTAAGACATTATTGGAGATCAAAGTGAGATAAACCCCCCAAAGACTGTGACGCTGTTTATTCATGTGCTGCAACGCTCTCCTCACAGCACTCTACCCTGCTGGCCTGGATTAAACACTAATGTTTCGCAAAGGAGAGGATGCTGCAACGAGGGTGTGACAGAATTAGTGGTGGTGTTGTGGATGAATGGATGAATGGCTACCAGTGAGGAGAACCAGTAAACACACTGGTCAATCCACAGCTTTCCCACAATGATATTGTGCACTGTGGAGGTGACCTTCCTCCATACATAGTGGTTCCCGCTGGAGTAGAACTGCAGATGAATGGCACCTTAGATCGTAAAGAGACAGACAGAAGAAAATGAGATCTTGAATGGATGTTATAGGAAGAGAGAATACTGACTGGCAACAACCACTCACAGAATATAGAAATACCATTTAGAATGATCTGCTACTGCAAGGAATTACAGCCAAGTGACATTTTAAGCTGTGGGGTCACTTTTTGATTCTGATTGGGGGGCTGATTGTAAACAAGGTCAGTTCAACCTGCAGGGTCCTGATCTGAAAACAGAAGCACAATCCTCATTATGCCCTACTTTTAAGCAATATATTCATCTCTGTTCCACAGCCACTTAACCCTAGATGATAAACAAGAATCTTACGCAAACCTCTTCCTTCCTCTTCATTTCTGTTTTTTTTCCCCCAAAGACATGACGTCTCACAGGAGACATGTAACGGGATGTGAAAAAGGCCACATAAATACTTGCAATACCTCGGTTATTAGACTAAGATCTATCAAATCTCCTTTATCTGGAGCCAACAGACCCTGGCCCTCTGTCACCCTATTACAGTATGTCCACACTTTATGCTTCTCCCACAAAGGGTCATAAAATCCTGATTCATTTTGCTCTGTTTTCTGGGGCTTTAGGATATGTTGGAGGAAAGGTCAGTGTCCTCTCTCATGTGATGTAGAGCACTTCTACCCTATACTTTACCTGGTTAATGATGTCGTAATTTGAGCCCGGAATTTATTTACACAAGAAAAAGAACAAGAATGTTTAGTGTCTCACCCAGTGGCATTATAGAGAGGTATTTGCCACGGAACTTGCTGGCTATGGTGATTTCCTGCCACAGGGTCCAGCCTCGTTGGGAAATCACATGATGAGCAGCTGCAGGGGGATGATGGCTCACCTGAGACAAGGGACAAGTTCACTCTTGCAATATGGAGGATTGTTTAATGGAACTACAAAACATGCTGTTATTTATCTGCTGCTTTGGAGAACACTGCAGTAGGCTGATCTGTATATGTTCAATGAATAGGGGAATCCTCTTTTTACCAGCTACAAGTAGCAGCCCCAATACATGTATCAGTATGGGCCTGCAAAAGAAATTAAAAAAACCAAAAACAAAATCCTAACCCCCCCCCCCCAAAAAAAACTCAACAGCTGTGCCATTACCTGCTCACACAGTGAGCGGTAGCCAAATTCCTCCAATCGGTCCAGCTCATAGGTCTCCCCAGCAGGGGGTTGAAGGGTTGGCTGTGCGGTGGACCGTGGTGGAGTAGGAGGAGACAGAGAAGGCAGCCACCAGGCACATCTGCTCAGAGAGGACTCGCAACGCGCCGCCTTGTCCAGCAACTCATGATACTCCAGGTCTTCTGTCAGGCGCTGTAGCATTGACAGTGGCTCATTGAAGTTGACCTGCGTGGGGCATACAGAAGGACACAGCAGTGTGTCTCAAGTGGTGTCACTATGATATTGTCTGTTCAACTGACAAATCTTATTCACAGTCAGTGAGATCCATGTTAAGCCGTGAGCAAAAGGTTTATTGGTCAAACAGAAAGAGGCCCGTGCCCCAACACACTCACGGGCATGGGAATTTTGGAGAGCTCCTTGCCAATACAGTTCTTCATGATGCTCCAGAGGTTTAGGGAGTAGTTTGGCTTGTCTGGAATATGGGTCCGTCGCTGTCTGCGGGGCTGCAGCTCCTTCCCTGACAGATCATTACAGCTTGGAGACACCTGAAGTTGCAGGGCGGGAAGAGGAAGGCACGAGGGCCTTTCAAACATTGGAAATGGTATGGAATGTGAAGTGCTGTGAGGCAGAAAGACTGTCAGGTTCATGGACAGCTTGCCCAGATTTCAGCTCATCACCAAGTGGAGACAGAGTGACAGAGCAAGCAGATGAATAAAGGAGGAAATGAGAGAGAGAGAGAGAGAGAGAGAGAGAGAGAGAGAGAGAGAGAGAGAGAGAGAGAGAGAGAGAGAGAGGAGAGAGAGAGAGAGAGAGAGAGAGAGAGAGAGAGAGAGAGAGAGGAGAGAGAGAGAGAGAGAGAGAGAGAGAGAGAGAGAGAGAGAGAGAGAGAGAGAGAGAGAGAGAGAGAGAGAGAGAGAGAGAGAGAGAAATGGGCAATAGAAGGGACAGATGGGTTTGAGAAAGGAGAGAGTGGGAGCGAAAGTGCAAATAATATGGAGTGAGAGAGAGATGGAGAGAGAAGAAGAAAGAATAGATGTCTGACTAGTAATTAAGATCTAAAGGAATGATGTAGGGAACAGCTGCATGTCTCTGGCAAACAGAGGTGACAACATGGCTCTGGGAAGAACGTACAAAGGCTGTGTGTGTATGTGTGTGTGTGGCAGGGGGTGGGGTGGGGTAGTTGGGTGGCAGTAGATGTTGTGAGATTCTTTTTGGTTAGAAGCTTGAGTAAAGTATTGAAGAGTGGTAAATTAAATGGTAAATGGATTGGATTTATATAGCGCTTTTCCAGCTGTAATAGTCACTCAAAGTGCTTTACAATAAGTGAAGGCCTCACATTCATCCATGCGCACACCCATGCGTGCACACACACACACACACACACACACACACACACACACACACACACACACAGTCATACACCAATGGCGGTGTCAACCAATCCTGTTGTGGGCATGACAGAAGGTGCAGCACAGATAGATCGTGCCAAGTTCATTGTAATTACTGCACAAATAATCTAATAATAATAATAATATGTTTATTATACCTTCTTTTTTTTTGCCAAATCATGTTTCCTCGTGGCCTGGTAGCAATTTTTTTGTGGTCCAGTGCCAGTCCATGACCCGGTTGTTGGGGGCTGCTGTTCTAGAGTACTACATGAAAGAGTTACATTGTTCCATCTCGAGTTGAGTCATTTTTTTTCTCCCCAATTGTACCCTGGCCAATTACCCCACTCTTCTGAGCTGTCCCAGTTGCTGCCCCCCCCCCTCCCCCTTTGCCGAGCCGGGGAGGGCTGCAGACTACCACATGCTTCCTCTGATACATGTGGAGTCGTGAGCCATCTCTTTTCACCTGATAGTGAGGAGTTTCACCTGGGGGACGTAGTGCGTGGGAGGATCATGCTATTCCTCTCAGTTCCCCCTCCCCCCCCAAACAGGCGCCCCGACCGACCAGAGGAGGTGCTACTGCAGCGACCAGGACACATACCCACATCCAGCATCCCACCAGCAGACACGGACAATTGTGTCTGTAGGACACCTGACCAAGCCGGAGGCAATACTGGGATTCAAAATGGCAATCCCAGTCTTGGTAGGCAACGGAATAGACCGCTATGCTACCCGGATGCCCTGATTTAAGTCATTTTTTTGATTGGAAGATGTGGAAGTGGAATCCGGTGCATGTAGTTACAGCCAGGTGATGAAGCCGTTGTTGCGGTAGAGTTGACAGTCTATATACAATTTTATCAATACCGATCAATACTGCTCTTCTTCCCTTTTTACAGTATTGTTTCATGATTGGTACCAATTTCTTTCTTCCATCCGAATCTCATGTGGGTATTGATTGTTCATGCCATAGGTAGTTCTTTCTAGTTCCTTTTACTCAGCTCTTCACTAACTATACTTAGCACAAAAAGTAAGGAAATTTGTGTTTGGTAGATTATTTCTTTGTTGTAACAATTCTTCTTGGCAATAAATCTTTTACCGTTAGAAAGCCTGTTTCTTTCCCTTTTAAATGGTGCCACATTTTTAAGGAACATGCATTTGTTGGATGAGCAGCAGAGCTGAGTATGTGGGTTGCGCCCATGAAAAATTTGCCAAATCTTCTCTGCCAGTGCCAAACAGCTTATTTTGCTGTTGCTGTTGACTCTTGTTTTGAGCTTCTGGTACCCCAGGTGCTGACAATGCAGCTGCCTAATATAAGATTTATTGCCAAGAAGCATTGTTACGACAAAGAAATAATCTACCAAACACAAATTTCCTTACTTTTTGTGCTAAGTTTATTTTTGTTTGTGCTACTGTTATTTTTTGCGCCAATGTGGTGGACTCGGTCGGTGGAAGGTGATGTTTATGGTGTCATGTTAGTTTCAGGGTTTGTTCAGTTTTTCCCATGAATAAGATTGTCATGCATGCTGTGGCACTGGATATCTAGAATGGTTTCTTTAATTTCTTCATAACTTCATGGTTTTGACCTGCGCAAGGAGTGTGTTGACAACTTTGGGTAACTGGTTGGAGTGAGATTTTGATGCCATGGGCTTAATCACGCATACATGCACATATTTGGACTTAATTCACCATCGAGGTTTAAAAAAGTATGCAGCTTACACATGTAGCAGATGAGGGAGCTTAGGTCTAAGATTTAAGGATATAGCCTGACTACACCACCCCGGGACTTCCACTCACAATTCTCACAATATTAGAAATACTAACCCTATAAAGGGTACACAGGTTCGTTCACTAATGAAAGTCAAAGATGTGTTGTTTCCGATATCAAAACTATGTTTTATTGAATGTTCACAATTTAGGAGGGCAATAACAAGGGTTTACAGGGAGAGGAGAATCAGAATGGTAGCAAGAACCAGACATAAACAAAAACAAATGAACACGGAAACCTATCCTACTCCAGACACATAGCTAATACATGAATGCGCGAGCGCACGCACGCACACGCACACACACACACACACACACACACACAGGCCTATTTTGGCCTAGTACAGCTATAAGCAGCAGGCTTGGACTTGATTATCATTTGTACCGGTGGTTTGTATTTGTAGCAGCATGGTTGAATCTGATTGCCTTTGATGCACATAATGAATGGCAGCATCATATCTAGTGCTAGTCTGTTTCTACACTGTTTTATTCAGGCCAATTTTTGAGAAGACTCGTTTTGCATCCGCATTAGACTAAGGTAGGCATAGAACAAGCTGTGTCAGCAAAAAAAAAAAAAACCAACAAATGCCATTGTTTAGTGTTGCTTTCATTATTTTCTCTGCCGTGCACTTAACGTTAGACAGCTAACGCAAGCTAGCTAGCTGTTTACATGGCTTAAGCTAGTTTTAAGCTTACTCTGTAACTTACAGAGCATTAATTCAAAACAAATATCACAAACACATTGGGTTTGCTATGATTGACAGCTGTCTTGGTCACTTAACTTGGCTTGGTTTATGCCATGTTAGTTGGAGAGCTGGCTTGCATGAACGACTTCTGAGCTCCAGGCTGTGAACTTGAGCAGCTGTCTGACCAACATGGAGACTGTCCACCATCAGAAAGTAATTTAATATGTAGCCCCATAGAAACGACCGGTTTTTGAATACTCAGCTATCTTCTAGAGTCAAAGTAATTCGCTTAGTTTAACCATTACTAGACCAGAAAGACGTTGACCATAATGCATTCGCCTGTTCAATCCTGTTGCTGTCGCACTGTTTTGGCATGAGATTTGTTTGGGTAGCGTGAGTACATTAGGCTAAAGGTGAAAGCGTGTATCACACGCCATAAGTTTGAGAGTTGGCAACCCCGGGACTGTAAATTTTAGCTCCTTGTTTTCAATCTGTGGTGTTTCAATTGTGATTAGCTGTATTCAAAACTCGCCTTAAGATCTTTTATGTCCACATAAAGTAATTCCAGAATTGACTATTTATTGATTCAAGTACACTGACCTCAATGGTAGTGGTTCCATCATCTGTTTTGGTGGACCAATCTTGCCTGGATTGTTTCTGTGGTTGACTCATGACTCATAGTCTGTGAAAGTAGTCATTGATGACATTTTCTAAATTTTCCAGATTTTGATGGTATAATCCAGAAAATTTTGACGGTTTGGTTTGTTTGATCGCTGTTTCAGATGAGTTTGGAAAGAACTTTAGGTTACTTCCGTAACCCCGGTTCTCTGAGTAGCATGAGTGAGACGTCTCACTATGGGATATGCCCCCTCACGTATTCACAGACGCACCTGTACCATTACGCCAGCCCTGATTGGCTGGCAGTCATGATGTCTGCGTCAGGGCCCTGTGCCTTATATATGATTGACGCAGCGTCACTCGTCATTCAAAACAGTTTGGTGAGACAAAACGGTCTGGTGAGACATCTCACTCATGCTACTCACGAGAACCGGGGTTACGGAAGTAACCTTAAGTTCTCTTCCATATCATCTGTTTCAGTGTCTCACTATGGGATATGGAGACTCCCGTATTGCCAGACAAGCTTAACTCAATGACTGACCACCAGCCCCCCCCTCACAAAGAAGTGTGTGGGTGAGGCAGGTCCACTGAGGAACCCACACTCAAGACACCATGAGCAAGGCTTGAAGCTGTAACATCCAACTTATAAAACCCTGCAAATATGAGGAGCAATGACCAGCTAGCTGCCACACAGATATCCTGACTAGAGACCCCCCCTAAACAAGGCCCAAGAGGTCGCATGACCCCTAGTAGAGTGTGCCCGCAACCCAGCCGGAACCTGAAGGCCTGAGTTGGAGTAAGCCAGCATGATAGCATCCACTATCCAGTGAGAAAGTCTTTGTTTGGTGATGGACTTGCCCCTGTGGGGCTCAGCCCAGGACACAAACAACTGATCCCCTTTCCTGAAGGCCCTTGTTCTCGCCACATAAGTGTGTAAAGCATGAACTGGGCACAACATATGCAGCTGCTGCTGCTCCACAGAGCTGTGAGGAGGTGGCTGAAAAGCCATCAGGTCCACTGGCAAGCATGGATTGACCACTTTAGGGATGAAAGCAGGATTAGGCTTCAAGGTCATCCCAAGGTTCCCTGGGATGAACTGCATACAAGTAGGATGCACAGACAGAGCGTGACTATCACTCATATGCTTAGCCGTAGCCAAAGCCAACAACAAAGCCACCTTAAAAGACAACATTTTCATGTCTATGTGTTTCAGTGGCTCAAAGGGATGACTGGTGAGGGCCTCCAGAACTACAGTCATATCCCAGGAGGGTGACATAGGCTTAGAGCTGGGTAACAGTCTCTGTGCACTCTTCATAAACCGAGAAACAAGGGGATGCTGGCCTGCCGGTTTACCATCAAAACCAACATGGCAAGCGGAAATAGCAGCCAAGTGAACCTTGACAGTAGAAAATACCTTCTTCTTGTCAATCAGGTCCTGTAGAAAGGACAAAATTGCACCATCTGAACATTGAAAGGGAATTTCCTATGCACTAGCACACCATTTCTCAAACACTCTCCACTTACAGTCATAAAGGGACCTGGTGGGTGATGCTCTGGCATTCTGAATCGCATTAATGACACTCTGTGATAGTCCAGTATGTCTTAAATTAAACCACTCACAGGCCAGGCCCACAGGGCGAGCCCCTCTGGGTGGGGGTGAAATATCTGCTTGCACGCCTGAGAGAGGAGGTTCTCTATGCAGCGGGAGGCACCACGGGTGAGAAACTGCTTCACTTCCGCCAGCCAGTGCATGGATAGCCAGTGAGGAGCGATCAAAATCAGGGAAAGACGATCCTCCCACACCCTGCACAATGTCAAGGAAATCAAGACCAGTGCGGGAAACATATATAGTGGAACGTGCAGCCACTCGTGCGCGAACGCATCCACTCCCTTCAATGCACTCTGGTCATGCAGGGAGAAAAACAGTGGGCACTGTGAATTCTCCCCCCATGCAAACAGGTCCACTGTTGCACGGCCAAACCATGTCCAAATCTGATCCACTACAGCCGGGTGCAGTTCCCATTCTGCGTTAAAGGGGATTCCCTCAGGACAAGAGGTCTGCACCCAAATTCTGAATCCCAGGGACGTGCGTTGCTCTTACAGAGAGAGATGCTCATCACTCCACAGTATCAATTTGCGTGCCAATATGTGCAGCTGTTGGGAGTGCAGACCTCCCTGGTGGTTGATATAGGCCACTGCAGTCATGTTGTCTTGTACTCACCAGCGCATGATGCCCCCGGAGAAATGTCAGAAAATGTTTTAGCGTTAGAAACACTGCTAGAAACTCCAAGTAGTTTATATGGGTGTGATAGAGATGTGTGCTCCAGACCCCATTTACTGCCCTGCCTTCGAAAACACCGCCCCAGCCCGATAGGCTGGCATCCGTTGTCACTACTTTTCTGGCCGATATCATGTCCATATGCACACCCTCCATCAGGAGAGAGCTGTTTCCAAGGGTGAAGTGCAAGAGCGCATGACGCAGACACCGTAACCCTGTGGGGTCTGTGGCACATGGGGTCCAGTCTGAGAGAAGCCACCCAACGCTCTATGTTGATAAGACTCCTCGTGACCCCCCCCTTTTTTTTAACAAATCCTACATTGAGTCTGTATTAACATTTTCTGTAATCTGCTGGTATGGCAATCTCAGCATCAAATCCAGAACTGCTCTTTCCAAAATGGTGAAAGTCAACAGTAAAATCCTAGGTTTCCAGCAAAGTAACCTAAAGGCTAAATCCATCCTATTAGTCAGTGCCCACCCCCTTCACTCTTGAGTTTCAGCTCCTACCTTCTGACTCCTGGTTAAGATTTCCCCCTGTAAAGAGTAACAGATACAGGCACTCATTCACTCCCACCGCCATTTCCCTTCTGAACTCAGGCCAGGGGGGTAGAGAGTAGTGATGGTGTTGTTCTTTGATGATGATAATAGTGACAATGATGATGATAGTTGTGACAATGTTTCACGAGGCTGCCAACCTTGGCTAACTATGTTGATTTTGTTTATGACGAAGTTGTTGGCTATGTTGTTTTGAATAAGGTTGTTGAATTGTACTTACATATCCATGTTGTATTTACATTAGTGACATGTTGATCTTGTAATTGATGTCTGGAAATTCAGCACTTTACTCTTGTATGCAATTCTAAGATTGGGAAGATCAACCTTGGACCACTGTTGTCTTCTCCGAGTCCATGACATCCAGTGCCCTCCTTACCCCCAGTTTGATGTACCAGATGTAGTCTTTCTGTATTTTATCATCTTGTATCTGCCTTGCTGCAAATCTAATTGCCCTCTGGAGACAAATAAAGTTTAAAGTTGAAGTTGAAGGTGAAATAAGTAAATGAATAGGTTGTGAACTCTCTTGACAGCATGTTTGAATGTAAAGTGAGACCATGAAGGGCAGCATTGTGCTAAAAGTCATAAGTCCCAATAGTCACAGCTGTTAAAAAGACAGACACTTACGTGATCATCCTGATTCCAGTCGTTGGCTTGGCCTCCGCTTGCTCCACTCAAGTTACTTTGAGAACGCCTGCAACAAAATGAAAACATTTTCTTTACTTAACAGTGAACACCAAAAGAAGATAGTAGACTAAGTGCATATCACTGATGACTGTGCCACTCATAAAGTTTAATAATTGCCAGTGTTGCTGTAGGGGTTGAGAGATGTGTTGAAATAGCTGAGCTAAAATGATGATGAGCAAGGAAATACTATCCTCAGATGTGCAGACACATTGTTCATTACTATAAAAAGGAGATTGAGACAGCAGGTGCTCTGCAAAAACAGGGCAAAACTGATGTAAAAAGGCTGACTGAAAAAGAGCAAAAATAAGTGTTAAAAACATAAAGATAAGTTGGAAGGATGAGTGCACAAGCAGCAGTAAGAATCTGAATGCTTTACTTTCCATAGGAAATCATGGAAAGGGTTGGTTTACAAACCAGGAAGCAGGAATTGAAGGCCAGTCTATTTTGAACCGAAAAGGGCGAGAATGTCTGGCAAGACTGAAGGAATGCATGAGATGAGCATTCAAAAAAATGTAAAAAAACAACAACAACAAAACACAAACAACAAAACACAAACAACAGATTGCCTATTTCCACTGTGTTGGTCGCTGAAATGAATGTTTGGACTACCACATTACTCTTTCAAAATGAAGAACACATAAATGGGTAATGCCCATTCTTCAAAAAATGAATACTGTATTTAATAGATATAGTTATGGCTGCATGTGTTCCCTGTGCTCTTTGTCCCCCTTTCTTCTCCTGTCTCCTCTAGCTCCGCCCAGGTGTGCTACATCTGATTGCTCAATGAGGTGCACCTGGCCTGGGAATGAAGCACTTAAGAGTGCCTGTTCCAGCATCACAAGATAGAAGCTTCTAGGGGTGGGGGACTGCTGGTCTTGCTGCCTCTCAGCCTGGGAGTTTGGGTTGCTGGTGTGTTTTGACTTTGTCTTTTTGTAGTCTTGATTTAGTGTCTTGGTTGTTTGTATACCTTTTTGTTAACAAATCTCATGGATTTGGTTGTTTTTCCTGTGGTTGAGTGCTGTTCGCTTCATAGAGCTGCCTTGGGGTGGGTATAACAAATGGGGGGGGGGGGGGGGGCTCGTCTGGAACGGGACGTCCACAAGGTGAGATAAATGTATGTAAATTTTTGTGGGTATCTAATCAGCCTTTTTTTGAGTGTAGTGGTCATCTTTTGTTGGTTCATTTGTAGTTGTTGCTGCTTGTTTAGTTGTGCTTTTGCCTGGTTAACTTTCAACAGCTTGGAGTTTTGAGCACCTTGACTAGATAGCCACCAGGTAGGTTTGAAGAGCTCGCCATGTTGTAGTTTTGTCTTATTTTTGGTGGAAATCCTGAGTGGGGGCATGCGTCAGTGTATTGCACTTGGCTACGTCTTTGGTGATGCACTGAGTTTAATGGTTAAAGTCACCTTGAGCTTGACAACACATTGAAAACTAGCTAGGTTAGTTAGCTATCCCAGTAGGCAGGTTGGGGTGCCTCTACAGCTTAATTCCCTGGGGTTTTTTTGCATTTTACACAGTACCTAGGGGTGTGGGTGGGGGGTTGTTGAGACGACTACTTTGTTTGATCGCTTCATCTTGTAATAGTGATAAATACTTGTGGTTTGTGGCCTTTTGTAACTGCACTTGACATTTGTTGGGTCATTTGTAGGTTGCTGTTTAGGTGTAAGTTGGCAATATTTGTGTACAGTGGTTGACTATTGTGTGACCACTTACTATTATAGTAGTTGCAGTCTACTTTTGGTGTGGTCACTTGTGTTAATTTAATTGCAACACATTTTGATCATCGGATCTTAATGTGGTGGGTGTGATCTGTCAGTTTGTGCTGCTGGTTTCCTACATCCATCACAGTAACTTGTGTAAGTAGATGACCACATGGTGGCTGTTCATTTTTGTTGGTGCATGGCAGCAACTTTGTAGTTGGTCTACTTGTTGTGACTTTTTTTGGTTTGTGGCTGTTGTGCTCCACTTGCTGGTCACCTGCGTTACTGTTTTTGTCAGTACACACACATCTTTGTTTGGTTTTATGGCGTTTTCTTTTTCACCTTATGATGGTAGTCATTTTGTACCTAGTAAGAGCGGAACCCCCCCCCCCCCCCCCATTAGGCTACTTGTGTGGTTGCTGCTCATTCTTAAACCCAGTGGCAACATCTTGATGGGCCCTTTCATGTGTGATAAGCTCTTGTTTGTTCCACATGTCACCCAAGTTGAAACCTTATCAGCAGTAGTCCCAATTTGTTGTGACTTGTCTGCATATTGTTTACTTCATGTTGAGGTGCCAAGAGTTGTCTTGGTGTACTGCTGGGCCTTCTGAGCAACACTGTTAGGTTCTAGAAGGTAGTGAGGTGTTTTTCTGAGTCTTCTGGATTGAGAGTGGTTTTGGTCTGTGGAGGTTTTGCTTTAGGGAAATGCCTCCCCTCTCTTCTCCCTCCACTGAAGAAGGTCATAACCTTTGTGTGAACTGATTAAGAAATATCATATAGTTTATTTGTTTCAGAAAATGTGACTTGGGCCATTATTTTAAGAAGGTGATATGCAAATTGCCTTGACCATTAATTGGTTACAATGGCCATGTGTACTATTCAGAAGATTGGGGAATAGTTGCAATTGCAAGATGGTGACAGGTGTACTCTTAACCCCCCCCCCCCCCCCCGTTCAGGGATGGTAGTTCCCTCTTCATAGATGGCTGCTTTGATTCCCTGTTCAAACCTCCCTATCAAGGATGTGCACATCATCCTTGAATGAGGGGCCACTGGCCTTTAGATGGGTGTACACTGTGGAGTCCTGGCCTGATGAGGTAGAGCTTCTGTGTTGTGCCATCCAATTCGCCAGAGTCTGTTTGGATTCCCCGCTGTGCAATTCATGGCAATCTTCCCAGCACTTAACAGTGTACACTATATTGCCCTGTTTATGCTGGGGGACCTGATCCTTTGGGTGGACCAATTTCTGGCGCAGCATGTTTTGGGGTTGGAAAGCAATCGAGATGTAGTGTTTGCAGTCATCAAGCCACTCTTAAAGAATAATCTAGACACTTCACTAAAGAACAATTGCAGGCCCATATCAAACCTCCTGTTTCTGAGTAAAATCACAGAAAAAAGCTGTTTTCCAGCAGTGGAACAACTTCTTGGCACTAAACGGTTTTGAGATCTCCCAGTCGGGATTTTGACCACAGCACTGAGACTGCCCTTGTTAAGGTCTTTTATGACATTTGCCTAAACATAGCCACTGGCAGAATCTTAGTCCTGGTAAGTATTGAAGTGATGCATTTGACACTGACCACAACCCATTACTAGACAGACTAAAAAAAAAAAAAAAAAAAAAAAAAACCTGGGTGGGACTTTCTGACACTAAACCGGGTTGAAACCTACTTAAAAGGACAGGGACTACTTTGTGTCTATAGGTAATTACACATTTGAGTGGACAAAAATGACCTGTGGAGTTTTCCAAGGCTTCATTCTGGGGCTGCTTCTGCTTAACATGTGTATATGTTCCCACTAGTTCAAATTATGGAAAACGACAATGTTACCATAATTATGCAGGTGACACATATTTAGATAACCATATCACCAGGGACTGTAATCACATAAGTGCTTTATATATATATATATATATATATATATATATACATTTATTTCTAGTTTTTTTTCCCCCTTTATCCCACCCGATTAACCCAATGGTATAGGGCTGAAAATCTTGTCGAATAACTCCTGGCTCATGTTTCCACAGGAAGGAGATAGTCGTAACACCAACTTCCTTCAAACTTGTCGCCTGCTCTTGCTATTTTACGTGCTGAAGCCTCGCATGGATTGCATTACCTTCAGGCCGTGAAGGAGACACGGGGAGAATGCTTTCGGTTGCTTGGCTGCAGGCGCCCAGAGGGGTCACGGGAGAATGACGAGTCCCCGAACACCACCGATCTACACCCACTATCCCTCAGCTAAGGGTGGCCTAATGAATGCCTTACCCCGCGGACACTCTGGCCATGACCGGTTAAGGCAAGTCTGGGCTATGAACCTCCCAGCCACATGACGAGCGGATTGCAAGAACGGCAGTTTATTCCACTCAGCCATCAGTGGCCCCACGTAAGTGCATTGAACAAATCAACGATTGGATGTCTCAGAATTTTCTTCAATTAAACAAAGATAAAACTGAAGTAATTGTCTTTTGAAGCCAAGGAAGAACAATTAAGTCAGCTCTCGGCTACAATTGGTAATGTTAAAAACCACAAACCCAAGTCAGAAATCTTGGTTTAGCCATGGACTCAGACTTGAATTTAAATAGCCACATTAAGATAAATGCAAAGTCATCCTACTATCACCTGAAGACTATATCAAGAACTAAAGGATTTATGTCTCAGCAGGATTTGGAAAAACTTGTCCATGCATTTTATCGTCACTCGACTACTGTAACGGCATCTCCACAGGTCTCTAGTCTTTGCACTGGCTTCCTGTCCGTCAAAGAATTGATTTTTAAAATGCTGCTCTTGGTTTATAAAGCACTGAATGGTTTAGGCCAAAATACATTTCTGATCTTCTGCTATGCTATGAATCATCCAGACCTCAGATCATCTGAGATGGGTCTGCTTTCTGTTCCCAAAGTCAAAACTTAACATGGAGAGGCAGCGTTCACTTTTTATCCACCACATATCTGGAACAAACTCCCAAAAAAACTGCAACCCTGTTCTTTTAAATCAAGGCTGAAGACTTTCCTGTTTGCCACTGCCTTTTATTATATCAAATTTGAAGCTTTTGATTATCACCTTGCACTGTAACTTTTACTCTTTTTGTTTTTAAATTCGTTCTGTTGCCTTTTATATAAAGCGCTTTGAATTACCTTGTGGCTGAAATGTGCTATACAAATAAAATTTGCCTTGTGCGTGTTATCTTTTAACATACAGCAGCTTTGGTAAGTAGCACTCGTTTCCTCATTTTAAGTGCCAAGTACACTTCATTTCAATGCATAAATCATTGTAATTTGTCATGGTGAACTCTGTGTTCTTAGTGCCACTTTAAATGTCTTTGTACGTGTTCCCTGTGCTGTTTGCCCCTTTTCCTCTCCTGTGCTCGCTAGCTCTGCTCAGATGTGCTACATCTGATTGCTCAATGAGGTGCACCTAGCTTGTGAATGAAGTACTTAAGAGCACCTGTGCCAGCATCAGAAGAGAGAAGCTTCTGGCATGGGGGACTGCTGGTCTTTCTGCCTCTCAGCCTGGGATTTTGGGTTGCTGTTGGGTTATGACTTTGCGTCTTTAGGTAGTCTTGGTTGTGTTATAAATGCCACCAATTTGGTAAAGATGTTTTTCCTATGGTTGATTTGGGTCAGTGGTGAAGGGTTATTCGGCCCACAGGGCCGCTTAAGAGTGAGCAGTAACAACATATTTTCTAACTATATGGATTTTGTCAATCACCAACTTTAGTACATGTTTTTGGATCCTTTGTATAACATTGTGTTTTCATTGTTTAATAGTACTATCAGTATAATTTTATTCACTTTCTATATTCCCAAGGTATGGGAAATACAGACGGGTAGATGAGTCAATAATGGCAGATTGATGCTGGGAGAAGCACACAATTTTCACTTGTTGTGGCTTGTGGGCCATACTAATCGACCTGTAAATGTATGCTGTTGAAATTTGAACTAGGCTGTTTTGTTATGCCTGAACTGTTTAGACAACCATTTGCTAGAATTCATAATCAGTGGAACCTTTTTACTGATGCATTCAAGTTTGGAATTGACACTTAAAACCAGAAAGGGATCAATTTAAACTACTCAGTGAAAATGCAATCATTAGTGGCTTTTATATTCATATGTCACTTATTTTATATTGTATTTTAAGCTTGTGCAGCACTTTGGTTCAACTGTGGAGGTTTTAAATGTGCTATATAAATAAACTTGACTTGACTTTTAAAAGTTGCTACACACGTGGTTGGCGAGACTGACCTGTGCTGTGTGTGCTCAACAGCGGTCACTGTGATGAACGCAGGTGAGTCCTCCATGGCATCAAAGTACTCAGTATCTTCATCATCACTTGCGTCCTCTTTGAGTGGCCTTTCACTCCCTTCTGTAAGGACACAGGCCATATCATGTAATCGCACATTCACAAATGTACGACATCAGAAGAACTTTAATACAACTGTTTGTATTGTACATGGCTAAATGAGAAACTGGCAAATCACATACCCATGGTGATTAATCAAGGATAAGCTTAGGTAAATAGGTTGACTAATCAAAATACTTTCAGGCCCTCAGGGTATGCTTCTTTTGCCAAAAAGTTCAATTTTTAATCTTGTACATCTTAATTTCACATGGAGAATGGAGCAGAAGAGTACACATCTTTCTAGGATGCAATAATTTATATCCTATGAACCAATTTAGATCTAAGAAAAGTTTTCTTCCAAACCCCTTTAGTTATTACAAAGGAATCTGATTATAAACCTTTTACTATGGCAAACACCTCATTTACTGTCTGGTCTGTAAGCTCATTAGTTCCTATAATATTAGACCTAAGGCCAGTCACGCCACGACTGTCGAGAAGTTAGGATGGGTTCCGGCGAGAGTTGCAGTAATTGAAAGCACACAGACTGTGGGTCTCACCCTTGCCAGGGGTGGGGGCACTGGGTGTGTTGGCAGCGAGTGCGGGGGCCTCCCTCCAGGCTCTCTCCAGACTGTTATGCTGCTTAGCTAGCTGCTCAATGGTCTCCTCCAGGTGGGTGCGCTGCTCTCGCTCATACTGCAGCGCCCGCTGCCATCTCCGACTGTGGGTTTCTGCTAGGTCCAAGAAGTCCCGGCACGCCTGGGAGAAAAAATCACAAGCACACAACAAACATTAGCTATGCTGATAAATACATGTGCAATACCTCCTCAGATTTTTTTTATTCCATATGGGATTTGATTTTTTTTAAACAGTATATTTTTTCTTTAAGATACGTGTAAAAAAATAATTTTTTTTGATGTGATAGTTCATTCCCCAAAAAGCCACTTTATTTGTCGTATTCTTACAATGAAATTGTTCACTGCATTTAACCTATCCTATTGTATGGGAGCAGTAGGCAGCTGCAGTGCCCAGAGACCAACTCCAGTTCGTCTTTCCATTGTCTTGGTAAGGGGCACAGACAGGAGTATTAACCCTAATATGCATGTCTGTTTGATTGTGGGAGGAAACCGGAGCACCCGGAAATCCACGCAGACACAGGGAGAACATGCAAACTTCACACAGAAAGGACCTGGGACAGCCTGGGGTTCGAACCCAGGACCTTCTTGATGTGAAGCAACAGTGCTAACCACTGGGCCACTGTGCTGCCCAATACCTTAAATACATTATTATTCCCTGATTTTCATAGGTTGATTTCTCTTAGCTCTTGCTCATATCTTTCATGTAAATAATAATAATAATACATTTTATTTGTGGGCGCCTTTCAGAGCACTCAATGACATCTTACAGAACATAGTTTTTAAAAAAGCACTATCAGACAGCATAAAATCAAAAAGCAGGGTAGACAAAAAGTTAATACAACAGATAAGTATAAAATCATCATCTGCACAAAACTCAGTGAAGCATGGATCAGACTGATTATGCCAGTTTGAAAAGGTACATTTTGAGATGGGATCTGAAGGTTGAGAGTCAATGTTGTGAATTTCTTGTGGAAGAGAGTTCCATGGGCGGGGGGCAGAATGACTGAAGGCTCTAGACCTCATGGTAGTCAAGCGGGCCCATGGTGTAGTGAGTTGGAGAGCAGTAGAGGATCTGAGAGTGTGGGAGGGCGTGTGGATATGAAGGAGTTCAGAAAGATATGAAGGAGCTAGGTTATTAAGGGCTTTAAAGGTGAGAAGCAGTATCTTGAAGTCAATACTGTATTTAACAGGGAGCCAGTGGAGTTGCTGAAGAACAGGAGTGATATGATCTATGGAAGGAGTTCTGGTCATGTTACGGGCAGCTGAATTCTGGACCAACTGAAGTTTATGAAGACACTGGAGGGGAAGACCCAAGAGGATAGAACTGCAGTAGTCAATACAGGATGTAACCAGGGTGCGACGAGTATGGCGGTGCTGTTACGTGTATGTGATGGGCGAAGACGATTAATATTGCGTAAGTGAAAGTATGCAGAACTTCCTTTTATCTACTAGGACTGTCTGTTATTCTTTTATGCAAGAAAGGAAATCCTTTTATAACCACTATGTTGAAACTTTTATTAATCTCAGTAAGGAAGTCTCTAGATTATTTTTTATAAAGAAAAGTCAGCAGGTTATGATTTAATTTCAACACAGCATCTTCAGCTGATGGGCTGATTGTAAAAAATGGGGATGGAATGAGAGACGTAAAGAGATTCAATCATGTAAGTATCAATTAATGTAATCAAGACTATTTATCACTGTTGTATCAGGCCATCATCATTATGTCAATTAGTCATCTCCCAAGCTCTTTATAGTCCTGTAGCACACTGAGTTTACAAAGATGGTAAAATGATGAGTAAGAGGCAAAACCCTTGATTGCAGAACAGAATATGTTTCTATTAAAAGGCTCATAAGTCGTATACACATTTCCTCATTGTGTATACGACACAGTTTAATTCAATTTAAGGTGCTTTACCGTCTTCACTACTCGGGGGACAAGCTTGCCAGAATCTTTCCTACCGCAGACCCTGGCTGTCCGAGGTGTAGCTATAGTCCAGCTTCAGTGGGACACATGTTCTGGGCATGCCCCTCTCTCGCAACAGTTACTGGGGACATATGCTTAATGTATTCTCACAAATCTGTAAACAGACCATAACCCCTGATTTTCACACAGCCATCTTGGGCATACCACCCCCTAACTGTAAGGTCACAACTTGCTAGCTCACAGAATTACTCTTTTTAACTGGAAGTCCAATAAAGCTCCATAATTTTTGCAGTGGTTAAGGGAGGTGCTGTCCCTTCTACCTTTAGAAAAGCGCCAAGATAATATGTAAAACCCGCAAAAACTTTCCTTTAACTTGGAGTACTTTCATAGACTTTATTGAAGGTTCCCCCTTTTATTGAATGTACTTTTTTTTACCTGGTTGTAACTACAATATTTATACAGCTACAGTTAGGTCCATAAGTATTTGAACAGTGACACAATATTTGTAATTTTGCCCCTGTACACCACCACAGTGGATTTGAAATGAAGTAACCAATATGTGATTGAAGTGTGGACTTTCAGCTTTAATTTAAGGGGTTGGACAAAAATATTGCATTAACTGTTCAGGAATTACAGCCAGTTTTATATATGGTCACCCCATTTTCAGAGGATCAAAAGTAATTGGACACTTGACTAACAAGTGGTTTCATGGGCAAGTAAGACCTTTTCCATCATTATTCCATGGCAAATTAAGCAGATAAAAGGTCTGGAGTTCATTCCAAGTATTTACATTTGGTAGCTGCTCATCGGAACTCTCAACATGAAGTCCACAGAGGTGTCAATACAAGTGATGGAGGCAATCATTAGGCTGAAAAAGCAAAGGAAATCTATCAGATGGATAGTAAACACTTCAGGAGTGCCAAATCAACATTTTGGTACATTCTTAAAAAGAAAGAATGCACTGGCAAGCTCAGCAACACCAAAAGGCTTGGAAGACCACGGAACACATCTACAGTGGGTGATCTTAGAATTCTTTCCCTAGTGAAGACAAACACATTCACAACATCTAGCGAAGTCAAAAACACTTTTGAGAGGTAGGGGTATCATTGTCCAAGTCTACAATCAAGAGACGCCTGCATGAAAGTAAATACAGAGGGTTTACGACAAGGTGAAAGCCACTGGTGTCACTTAAGAACAGGAAGGCCAGATTAGACTGTGTTTAAAAACATCTAAAAACCTACCCAGTTCTGGAACAAGGTTCTTTGGACAGATGAAGCAATGATTAACTTGTACCAGAAGGATGGAAAGAGGAAAAGTATGGAGAACAAAAGGAACAGCTCATGATTCTCAGCATACCATATCATCTGTCAAACATGGTGGAGGTGGTGTTATGGAATGGGCATGTATGGTTGCCAATGGAACTTGGTCATTGGTGTTTATTGATCAAGTGACTACTGACAGAAGTAGCAGGATGGATTGTGATGTTTATAAGGATATACCATTTGCTCAGATTTAGCCAAATGTCACAAAACTGAGAGGACGGCACTTCACACTGCAGATGGATAATGACACAAAACAAGCTGAGAAAGCAACCCAAGAGTCTCTCAAAAGTGGAATATTCATCAGTGACCAAGTCAGTCACCGGACCTCAACCCAGTTGAGCATGCTTTTCACTTGCTGAAGACCAGAGTAATGGCCAAAAGACCCACAAACAACCAGCAACTGAAGGCAGCTGCCGTTAAGTCTTGGCAGAGCATTTCAAAGGAGGAAACTCAGAATTTGAAGATGTCGATGGGTTCCAGACTTCAGGCAGTCATTGACTGCAAAGGATTTTCCTCCAAACATTAAATATAATTGTTATAATCATAGTTATGTTTGTTTGTCCAGTTACTTTTGAGCCTCTGAAAATGGGGTGACCCTGTATATCCATGGCTGTAATTCCTGAACAGTTAATGCCATATTTTTATCCAACCCCTTAAATTAAAGCTGAAAGTCTACTCTTCAATCACATCTCAAATACTTCATGTCAAATCCACTGTGGTGGTGTACAGGGGCAAAATTACAAATATTGTGTAACTGTACAAATACTTATGGACGTAAGTGTATATGTGTACACCGTTATATTGTCTTCAAAAACATAGTTACCATGGGGAATTGGAATAAGAAGTCCCTGCATACATAGGCGCCAACTTTTCAAAATGACTGGGGGTGCTCGTTTTGAAGAAAATGTCCTGCCTTTATCTTAATCATAACAAATCACAGTGACAGGGTTGCATTTCAGTTCTTGCACAAAATGTCCATATTTACAAAGAAAAATAATATTAAGAATTCGGATGTCTTCTTAACAAGCACGCAATTCGTGATAAGCTGCAACCAGCTATTTTGGACCGACAGACCGACCAACAGAGTGGCTTATAGGCCTACTAGCTACAGCTAAAACAAAAAAAAATACACACACACATAATTTACCCTGCACATTTTCCTTATAATCAGACACAAAATACAACCTTAGCGTAGGCATGATAAAAGGGGATTGCCTACCAAGTTAGTTTGACATCGCAAACGTGTTTGTCCGCACAGTACTAAGGGGCCCAAAGTGTGCCAAGAAAATATCCCCCACACCATTACACCACCACCACCAGCCTGAACCGTTGATACAAGGCAGGATGGATCCATGCTTTCATGTTGTTGACGCCAAATTCTGACCCTACCATCCAAATGTCGCAGCAGAAATCGAGACTCATCAGACCAGGCAACGTTTTTCCAATCTTCTATTGTCCAATTTTGGTGAGCCTGTGCAAATTGTAGCCTCAGTTTCCTGTTCTTAGCTGACAGGAGTGGCACCCGGTGTGGTCTTCTGCTGCTCTAGCCCATCTGCCTCAAGGTTTGACGTGTTGTGCGTTCAGAGATGCTCTTCTGCATACCTCGGTTGTAATGCGTGGTTATTTGAGTTACTGTTGCCTTTCTATCAGCTCGAACCAGTCTGGTCAGTCTCCTCTGACCTCTGGCATCAACAAGGCATTTTCGCCCACAGAACTGCCGCTCACTGGATATTTTCTCTTTTTCGGACCATTCTCTGTAAACCCTAGAGATGGTTGTGCGTGAAAATCCCAGTAGATCAGCAGTTTCTGAAATACTCAGACCAGCCCGTCTGGCACCAACAACCATGCAACGTTCAAAGTCACTTAAATCACCTTTCTTCCCGATTCCGATGCTCGGTTTGAACTGCAGCAGATTGTCTTGACCATGTCTACATGCCTAAATGCATTGAGTTGCTGCCATGTGATTGGCTGATTAGAAATTTGCTTTAACGAGCAGTTGGACAGGTGTGCCTAATAAAGTGGCCGGTGAGTGTATATCATTCATAATTTTTTGGTTTTGGTTAAGGGTTGTGTATTGACCATCTGATTTTGACTCAAGTTTAATGTGAGTTTTGAGTTGATAGTGATTATTGTTTTTTGATGTATTTACTGAAAAAAAGGAGATTTTGCATACACAGCTAAACTTATTCTGTGAACACAGTGAATCATTAATAGTCATATGTTTTGACACCAACAGTTACACCAGTCATAGTGATTTAGAAAAAAAAATCAAAATGTTCAGTGACTATGCAGATTATCAGTCAAAGCATGAAGGTGCCTCTGCTGCCACACTGGGTTCCCAACTGCCCCCGATGCCCACAGCCAGCCACAACTGTGACTTTCCAGCCCAGACACAACCCCACCTTTCAAGCAAGGGCGTAACAACCACCAGTGCTGCAAATCAACAGAAATCAGTGAGGCCAAAGCTTAACAACTACTTCACTAGCCCCACCACCACCCAACAGCTGATCCTCCCTCAAGACCACCACAGCAGTCAGCAGCCCCCATACCCAGGACTAAGTGCACCACTCACTCCACCGCCCCCAATACTGTCACCTTACCCTATTCACTACTCCCCTCCAGCTCATGCACCCACCTTGCCAGCCTCTAGAGCTCCAATGCAAGCACCCTCACTGCCCAGTGCATCCCTTCCAGCTGTACAGATATTAGTGGAACCTAATCCCCCGGCCCAAGCCAGTGTGAACCAGCACACACACCCTTTGCCCATTAACAGCCTCTCGTGCCCCACCTCCATGGAAATGCAAACTGTACAGCAGCCTACCATGACTCACCCAGACACCCCTCCTTACCAAAGCCCTGCTGCCGAGCCTAAACCCCAGGTCTACACTGGTCCTGCATATAATCCCCCTGTGCCCCAGGCCCTTCAAAGTTTGCAGCATGGATCAATCCCCCAGGTGCATATGTCACAGCCTGCTGCCCTCTACCCCCAAGAGGTGACCACCCCACTAGCAGTGCAACATGTAGCCCCTAACCACACAGCCGCTGCCTCAGACCCTCGAGCTGTCATGTACCACAACACACTCCCACAACACCCTCCACCACACCCATCCACCACCCCGCACATGTACCCACGTCCGTATGAGCCCCCAATGAATGCTCCCGTCAGAGCCGCAGCCAACACAACCCTTCCACCAAATGCATATGGTGGGTTCATGCAAACTCATCAGGTAAAAAATGTCCAAATCTTCACTGGCAATCCAGACAGCAAAATACTTGTAGAAGACTGGGTTCGTGATATGCAGTACCTTCTGGAGGCAATCGAGCTCCCCACACACCTCCGCTTTTCGACTGTTGTGCGACACCTGAGCGGTGAGGCCAGGAAGCTAGTCCTGAACCTACCCCCCCACGACCAGACTCCAGAGAAGGCGTATGAGGAGCTCAGGGCTGAATACAGCGACACACAAGGCTCACTTGATCCACTAGCCGACTTCTATGAGTGCAGCCAGGGGTCCGGAGAGTCTGCCTGCTCTTATGCTATTGCTCTGGAGGCAACACTGAGAGCGGTAGAGGAAAGTCAAAGAGGGGGCAGGCAATTTCCTGATCGTGATAGTAAACTCATTCGACAGTTTCTAAGAGGGCTTATGGATGAGATGGTGTATGCAAGGATCGCACCAATGAAGCCCAAGCTTTTGAGTTTCCGGGAGCTGCAAGCAGAGCTTAGAAACCTTGCAAAAGAGACTCAGAAGTTCCAGTCACAACACAAGACAAAGAAAGCGCTCACCCAGGTACAGGTCACATCAGAATGTGATACCAATATGAGGTCAGAGAGGTCAAAACACACTTCAGAGTGGACAGAGCTTAAAGATATGGTCAAGAAATGAGCTCTTAGCCAAGAAGAACAGATGACCAAGTTGGCTCACCTTGAGTTGAGAATTGCTGCACCTACCCCTGCACCAGCCCCTGCACCCCCACTAAGGCCCCAACCATTTCCCAGAACAGTTACTCAGGGCTCCAGTGTTGTTTGCTACCGGTGTGGGAAGCAAGGGCATATAGCCCGAGTATGTCGAGCGGTGCTCCCAGATCCCAGTCCGCCCTGTACTGGGATCTGGTGCTCTCCTGCGACCTCTGCGGAGAGCACCACGCCCCACTCAACGCAGCATTTAAAGGAGGCTTTTCAGTCACTGAGAGAAAGATTGACAACTACTCCAGTGTTAGGCTATCCAGACTACAGCCTACCCTTTCTGCTCCAGACTGACGCCTCGGGGGAGGGGCTTGGTGCTGTATTAGCCCAAGTTCAGGACGGAGTCGAGAGAGTCATAGCTTATGGCAGCAGAGGCTTGAGCCCAGCAGACGAGGTATCCTGCACACAAACTAGAGTTCCTCGCTCTGAAATGGGCAGTGACCGACAAGTTCTATGACCATCTATATGGGCGCAAGTTCTCAGTCCAGACAGACAATAACCCCCTCAAGTATGTCATGTCGTCTGCAAAATTGGATGCTACAGGTCAGCGGTGGGTGTCTCGGCTGTCAGCATTTGATTTTGATGTGCCGTATCGAAGGGGACAGAATAATGCGAATGCTGATGCCCTCTCCCGGCTGTCTAACCAGGAGGTCACCCAAGTCCTGCAAACCTGCCCTCAGTTTGTATCAGCCAAAGTACAAAGGTGTGTAGAGGAACAATCTCCCCAACAACTGGAAAGCTCCGCTTCAGAGGGACCTGAGCATCAAGAACCTCTGTCACACACGCTCGGTGAATCCTATCAAGATGTGGGGATGGACTCTCTACCTGCATTGACAAAACAGGAGATTCGTGCAGGGCAAAAAGAGGATCCTGTAATCGGTCCTGTTTTGCACTTTAAAAGTGTGAACCAAAAACCGAGCCACAGCGAGAGGATTGGTGGTGGCAGGCAGGTTTGCCGTCTCTTAAAAGAGTGGCGGAGGTTATTAGTAAGGGATGGAATAATGTATCGTCAGGTCAAAGACTGTCAAAGGGGAGTAGTAGAGCAGCTGGTACTACCAGAGAGATTTCACACATCTGTCAAGACTGCACTTCATGATGACTCAGGGCATTTAGGGTTTGAGAGAACGCTGCAGATGATAAGGGAGAGATTTTACTGGCCTAAGATGTTCCAGGAAATCAAGGCTTGGTGTGAGCAGTGTGAAAGGTGCTGCCTCAGAAAGACTCCAACTGCAGGCCTCAGGGCTCCCCTGGTCAGTATTCACAGCAGCGCTCCTATGGAACTTGTGTGTGTAGACTTTCTGACTCTGGAGAAATCAAAGGGAGGCATAGAAAATGTGCTTATTGTTACTGACCACTTCTCCCGGTACGCCCAGGCCTATCCCACTAAAGACCAAAAAGCCTGTACAGTGGCGAAGGTACTGTGGAAGAACTTTTTCTGTCGGTTTGGATTCCCAGCAAAACTACATGCAGACCAGGGGCGTAATTTTGAAAGTGCTGTGGTGAAAGAGCTGTGTAAGTGTACTGGTGTCACTAAGACACACACAACCCCCTATCACCCCCAGGGTAACGGCACCACCGAAAGGTTCAACCGGACTCTCATGGACATGCTGGGGACACTAGAGCCTCACCTGAAACCCCGCTGGCATGAGTATGTGGATGCAATGACACATGCTTATAACTGCACCAAACATGACTCTACTGGGTACACACCGTATTACCTAATGTTTGGTAGACATCCACGACTCCCAGTCGACCTGATTTTTGGGCTTTCTACCACCAAAGAGCCATGTGAGTATAGTGAATATGTCCAGACCCGGCATGACTGTCTGTCAGAAGCTTATACTCAGGCTAACCAGGCCTCACGACATACAAAAGAGCAGCAGAAAAGGTACTATGATCAAAAGGCAAAGAGTCAAGGTTTCAGCCCAGGGGACAGAGTCTTGGTCAAAATATGTCATGTGGAGGGACGGCAGAAACTGGGAGACAGATGGGAGTCACGCCCATACATTGTGGTGAAGAAACAACCCAGTATACCTGTGTATGTGGTCCGAACAGAGGATGGTGAAAAAGAGAGAGTGGTTCACCGCAACCTTCTTACACATTGTATGTTTCTTCCGGTGGAGCGGGCTGGTGCAGCAACAAGTGCAGGAGTTGAGTCTGTCATGGGGGACTGGGAGGTGGTTGGCATGGAGGTAATGGGGGAGGAAGCCGAAAAAGTGAGTCAAGGGGGGAAAGAGGACATAAATGTCATTGACATCAACGCACTTGATGGCCCCAGCCTGAGGAGGAACCCACAGAGAACTCGACGTCCCCCAAAGAAACTGTCTTACGAGTCACAGGTGGTGAGATCAAAAGAGGAACAGCAGAAGCTAGAGAGGAGCTGGACATTGTGGCAGAGGGCCATAGCAGAGAGAGCAGCAGGGCACGTATAATCCATGAAAAACAAACAAACAAACAAACAAGTTTTTATTAATGGTTTATTTACTTTGATTGCATTTACACATCTACATTTCATATGCCACTCATGGTATTAATACGTTACTTTCAGTGTGATCTGTTTTAATGTTTATGCTCATAAGTTTTATTTGTTTTGTTTTGTTTGGTCTGATGGCTGGGACGCCATCAATTAAAGAAGGGGTAGATGTAAGGTAGTAATGTAAATCCGCCACAGGGTGGCACTGTTACGCTGTATGTTCCCCTGGGAATGCCGCAAATGGCTATGTTTGTCCCTCTTGCAACACCGTACCCCTAGTTCTTGTCCCGGGCAAAATGCTACGTTGATCAAAGTTTTTGTTTCTTCTGCCGGAAGGTAAGCAGTGTTGCTGGCGGTCTGCATTATCATAAAAATATTGATTTATATCGCACATATTGTCTAACTGTTTATTCTGTGGTGTTAATAGACAAGTTTGCTTATAACCCAGTTAAAGTTTGATGTCGAACATTGTATTTGGTAAGAGAAATGTGACAAAAAAGTGTTGGCTAGCCTGTTGAGCATTAGCATGGCATATAACGCAGGATGCAGTATTATTTGAGCAGATTATCGATGGTTTTTTTGTTTAATTTTATGGGTAATAAGTGCCTTATTTAATTAATAATGGATGAAATTTGCTTTTGTTTTGCCGTAAGGTAGCATTTTGATATGAGATGTGTTTATTTGCACATTTGCACTTTTTATCTTAATTTTATTGAGAAAGAAAAATGTTTTTGTTTCTTCTGCCGGAAGCTGTGAGTATGATGAGGTGAAGTGCAAGCGAGTGCCAATAAAGTGTCAAGGTCTCAGCCACGATCCCAAGCCTCCGCCTCCTTCCTTTTCCACGCAAACATCATACTACAACAAACACAACGCAGAGTCCCAGGGCGTGTAGGGAGACGACGGCCGAACGCAAAGTACGGGTTACATATACAGATTTATCTCTTTCTCTTTGATAGGAGTTGCAGGATGGTACACAGCAGTGCGACATGTTGCTTCCAGCAGTGTTTTCAATGAAGTAAGAAGGGGGCGTGGCTAAATTCCCACCGCTTGGTTTTTTTTTTAAATCCAAGATGGCCACGGCGTGAAATGGGCGTATTTAGCCGCCAAGTCGTTTCTGTTTAGTCTAACCTACGTCAGGCGTCACGTAATTTACAGTCATGTGACAGCTGACCAACCGAGAGCTAGGACAAGAAGATACCAGACCAAGAGCACCCGCTCGCGTGGGCATTCCAGGAACCACGTATTTTAGCAACAATGCATACATTGTACAGTATATATATATTTTAATCTTAGCTCATTTTTTATATGTTGAACTCTGTAATATTGGGGGTGCTTGAGCTCCAAAGCACCCACAGAGCTGGCGCCTATGCCTGCATAGTCCTTGTTTTTCCCTTGAGCCTTGGGGGGGAGGGGGGATTTCTACATTTTTTTATGTGTATCTTGTATACTTGTTCCAAAAAACTTGAAAATCGGGAAGATAAAGTTTTCAAAAAGAAGGCTCATAGCCTTTGGGCCTACACTGAGATCCCATTGCTGCCTTGGCATACTTGCTGAAACAAAGAGGTTACTTCAAGTCACTGGCACAACGTCAGCATTTACTGGCATTGTGTTACACGTCTCAAAAACCTCAAAGGTCAATGAACTTAAATTGCACACCTGGTGACACCACACACAAGTTATGAGTATGACATTCAAAAAGCTTTCAACCAGTGAGCCACCAAAGCAAATTATACTTAACCACATGATAGTCTCATTGAATAATCGAGGGGGCTTATTCTTCCTTTTACCCCAGCTGAGAAGAACAGGCAGTGTATCTTGAGATTTCAAGTGATTCAATCGGGGCATCCTTTTCATTTTTTTGTGAAAAAGTGTCTTTGGCCGTAGTGCCATAGGGGCTTGTTGTTGGTTGGCTAAAACCATTTGGACATGGTTCTGGCAGTACTCACTGCACTGAGGGGCAAGTTTGCCACTGAGCTCAGATAATCTCCGTCCTCTCAGGCTGGTGGGGTGTACAGATAGGATGTATCGCCTTCAGGCAGCAGGAAAAGAAACAAGGGCGTGTTAACGACTGACCCTTTCACTGATCCATCTCCGCAGAAGAGGATATCTATCTGCTGAAAATAGCCCCCGATCCCTGACACACACACCGGCATGCACGAACATACACACATGCACAATACTACACTGATACCCTTGCAGAAAGCATTTAATCTGAGCTGATATTCACATCCCCATGCCAAGGCTGTTTATAAAAGACCACATTATGGATGTTGTATCAAATAGTGTTCTAAAAATGTCCTCTGAGAGAATATTTGTGTTGAGGGTTTTCCATAATTTGAGTCATGGCTTTTATACAATGATTTCTTTAAACTTTTTTACATGCCAGATGTTATTTAAACTTTTTGATGATTTTTTTACATGCTAAATAATCAATTGCCATATATTTTATAAAACGAAATATCAAACATTTGGAAAACCTTGTCAAACTGTGGACCGTTGGTTATTTAATTTCCAGAACCGGTCAAACAGACATGATTCAGAGTGACAAATGGTTTGATTCCAAGAGTTCTCATAGAAGTGCATTAAGTAACAACAACTATTCCTTGATCACAGCAAATCTAAAGGATTCTTCCATTTCCTCAGTGACTGATGAAACCCATGAATCACAATGCAAGTAATTCTTTAAATCATCTGAATTATTATTCATTATTTGAAGAGCACTTCTTTATAATCGAATAATAAAAGGTTGAAAATCACGGAATAAATCTGCTGCTAACAAGTCTGCTGATCAACCATGACACCTGGCCATGGTTATGGGTTAATAGCTTACAGTGCACCAGATAATAAATTCAAACAGTAACACTTCCATATAGTACTAAGGCATTCCAAAACTATGTAGTCTACAATCACGATTTCATACCAGAAAACTGTGAAAAGCATTAGTCTATATTGTAAACTTTGAGCAGACAAATACAGAAGCTACAGAGGCAAACACTGGAAAACCAAGCCATTGCGATACCTGAACTATATAGCATCCCAAGTGAAGTAAGTGGGTCAGTGTCATGTGAATTAAATAGCATCATGCAAACCTACAGTGCAGTGTCATAGCTTAAGGTTTCCCCAGAATAACAGCCCACTAACTGAAAACTGCCATTACGACCAACAGATTGAATGGGAATCAAACAAAATGGCAAAATTATATGTAAAACCAGTCCCTTACCTCCCACACTCATATATGAAATGTGCTTAAATGTCAGGTTCTGAGCATCAGTCTAAAAGTTGAAGGACATGTGACACTGCTGCTCACTTCCTCAGACATAAACCTGATATGAAACTTTACACCCACTTGAAAAATGTAGAACGGTTCCACTTTTTTTTTTTTCTGCTGAGTCTGTCTTACCAGAGTAGACTTCTTGTGACTTCCTGTGGGGAACATCATGTCTGAACTTGGCTAAGCATTCCTGACCAAGTGGATGGGTATGCTGGAGTAAATATGCAAATTAGAGTTGGTGTAACAGATGTCAAAATAAATCCCCTGCTGCACTTAATAGAATAAGCGTGGCTGGCAATCTGTGAAATTACCAGTAAAGTATGACTTCATAGGAACACATACAACAGCAAACTAGTGGATGTAAACACGCATGTGTGTACACACAAGATAGATGCAGACACATGCACATACATATGCAAGTAGATAGACACAAGGCTTGCGTGTGTGCAAACTCTAGAAAGGGCCTGGTTACACACATGAGGAGTTATATAGCACTACTGAACAAGCTACAACTACTGAACATGCAACTTCACCCTTACATCACTTCTTCTGTCCTTCCTGCCTCCATCACTCCCTACTTCTCTCTTTTCCTTAATTGCATTAAGACAGGCACACAAAGACTATGGTTAAACTTTACAGTAGCTGAATCCATATTTGTAATAAAAAAAACAAAAACAAAAAAACATTCTCAACCATCCACTGCTAGAACCAAACCATTTACCCGACCAAGAATCACTACAAGGAAATCTGTAGTACCTTTCTTAATTCTCTCATTAGAGGCCCATTTTAAAAAGCTCAGATGGTGTTTTAATGACAAAAGGCATCCAAGATTAGCAGTTTTATTGCTTGTCAAGTAAGCAAAAAAATTAATTTCCTCCAGCAACTCATAAAAGGTTTGGACAACACACTGAAACAAGTGGCTAGTGACTTTAAGAATAGCAGCACTATCTTTGATTTCAATGCAATAGGCAGTGCTGCTTCCATATAATGACTTTCAGAGCCACTATAATACTCCTCTGCCCAATTTTCTAAATTATCTCTATTGGCACAATCGCAAACCCACTGAGCCAAACTATTCTTCATTACCTAATTCCAAGCCAAAAACCAAAGGTCAAAGTGCATGCAACCACAGGACCTCCACAAAGTTGATCCAAATCGCTGTAGTCCCAACAGCCATGCGTATTAACAGAAACATTTTATCCATCAAGATTCAAGCATCCACTTTAGTCAAAATAAACATTCTGTGACATAAACAAAACGATGATAACACATCAAGGCCAACTAGAGCAAACAGACAAACCTTGTATGATTGTGTGTTTAACGTCTGGCTCCCTTTAGAGCAGGTCTGTCTAATAGTGGCTTAAGGGGGCTCTGACATTCCCCACTTTGCTGGGAGGGTCTAAGGCTTGGCGGGTGGGGGCAGATTCTATTCCCGTCCACCCCTAAAAATCAGGGTCTAGTATTACTCATTGAGCACCTCAACTCTCCCTGAACTCTTATCCACAAGGAGCATACTGTAAAGCCAATTGAAATTGTCACTGAGCAGAATGGAACAGGGCCAAATACAGTACTGTATTTCCTATTCTCCTTTCCTAACCAGTAATAACACCCCACACCTCCTACCATTGAGGTGGTGTCAATTGAAACCTTCATCCTGCTGTATGTTTTGTCATCATAATTTGTTATATCATTGATAAAGTGCTTTAAATACCTTAGATTAACTGTTGTATTTCATTCTAATAACATTATATATGTACAATTCTACCAAATTGATAGCATCAAAGTTGAAATGAGTCAATCCACATGGGTTTAATTCACCAAGCTGCAAAGTGATCTCATCACTCACTAACCAGAACACTATGGATGACTCACATTCTTGTCATACTGATCATAATGAAGGGTGTGAGAATCTCCTCTACCAGTGCAGTCAGCCCTGACCTGAAGCCTCTTCAGTCCCAGCATACTACTTACATTGATCATAGCATTGGAGGTGATGCGGAAAAGGGTGGCTCGCTCATTGACGGCCTTGATCTTCTCCCCTCCCTCCACCGGCACTTTGAGCCCCTCAAGTTCACTCAACGAGCGCTGTAGGGCCGCCCCGTGCTTGGCGATAAGGTCGTTACATGTACTGAGATCATCGAGCTTGCTGATCAGCGTCTTCAGGGTGCCCTGGATCTCGCTGCGGTCCGACTGGGATGTGGGCTCCTCATCCCCAGAGTCATCTACAAGGCACAAGTGAGAGATCAACAACTGGACTACACTGGTGGTAGGATATGGTGATTACAAAAGAATGAGAAACACTCTACCAAACACAAAAAAGGCAAAGCATTAACTTCATGTAAGAGAACATTTACTCAGACTTTTTTCAAAAAAGATAACTGGGATCTTCTTGAGGCTTGATAAGTTATGTTTACTGAAGTAGCAAATGTATAGCATACAATCGCTCGTCTCTTTACTAGCATCGATGATCTTCAAGACACAAGTTGAGTTAAAAGTCTCCGCTCAATAATCAAAAATAGTAATAAAGCTCAACAAATAAAAGATGCTCAATAATCTCAACCCCCAATGACCCCCGCTGGTCTTCCTCCATCACAGATAACTCTTTACGGAGAACAGTGAGCTAGGAGCCACAACAGGCATCGCGTTAAATCCATCAATACATGCATCCAACAGACAGCCCTGAGCCATCTCAGACACACACACAAAAGTGAGTGATCACCAACACACTAAGTTTGGCCACCTAGAAAATCATCCTTTACAGTGATTGGCTCCCTGCAGGAAATACGCGCTGAATGGGCAGTTGTTTTTTGTTTTTTGACACGTACAAAAACGGCCACGAGAAAGAGAAACCCCATAGAGTACATAGGCACTTAGTAGAGTAAATCCTAGGCAGCAGAACAAATGTACTTAGGTAATGTCAGGGCGTTTATATAAGGAAAGCTCTACCATACCCGTGGGCCAATGCCACAGCAGCTGCCTTTCCCTATGACGTCATTGGGACAGGTTACACAGGGTCATTCAGAACATACGAGAATAGTGTGTTGGAGCCTGTCCAGTATTGCTCACGCGCGTATGCGCGCGCACGCACACACGCACACGCGCGCGCACACACACACACATTAAGAGTTAAGGACAAAAATAAACCACAGCTTGGCCCAGGTCCAGAAATCGGCAGCTCACTTAGCTGCAATGGCAAATCCTTTGTGATTGAAGGGATTTGAAAATTTCAATGACCTTGATGGGCCTGCAGGGGTCAAACTGGGTCAAACATACGAAGTGAAATGGCATCTATGGGGCGACACGTTTCTGTTACTTGTCCAGTGAGAGATGTTCAAACTATTAATTCATTTCTGAAGGCACAAACCCTTGCTATGTCTGCTGACAGTGTCCTTGGAAGGGACAAAATAATGTAAAAATTATAATGGGTTTTGTGGCTACTGGATATGGTTTGAAGATTATGCATACTACATTAATTTAGCACGCCATACAGCATATGACCCTATCTAGAAGAATGAATCTACGTGTATTTAGCCAGTGGTGTAACAGAACGTAGCTGATCCATATGGATTGCCCCCCCACATGGTTTGGCACGCATGTGAACCACAGATTAATTGCAAACTTGAACCATATTGTGAAATACAGTTTTACTGCCACTGTTATTTTTTAAGTAATAATTCCTTAAATCTCGATGCAGAGTTGCAGTGAAAAGATAGACAAGACAAATGTGTGCTGTGTTTTACTCAGAAACGCAATGATTGGCTGATTTTACAAAAAAAGCCATTGTGTGTTCATGTGAAGAGGAAATGTCAAATCCCAACGAATCAATCAGGGATGCTTGCGTTGCAAAAAGCGCAGTGACAGTCATGGATAAATAACAACAGAGTGGAAGAACTTGAAAAACCTCCCACATCATTTTAAGGAAGAAGGTATCATGCTTCATATTGCACTTTAATTTATCAATTGAATATTGAATATTTTATATATTTCAAGATTTTGGACATCTTGAATGGTGTTTTCATTTAAGACCATTGGCAAAAGGTCCTTGCTTTAAGTGTTTTATAAAATACTAAATGGAAAGAAAATTTATATGTCTCCCTTCTTTTTTCTTTTTTTTTTTACTGATCCGAAAAATTATCTGATCCATGACTCAAAACCGTGATACGATCCGACCCATTAGTTTTGTAATCCGTTGCACCCCTATATTTAGCCCTATGTAAGAACCACCTCTGTTGGTGTACATCTTCAACAACTTGTGAAGAAACAAGAACATATGATATCTATACCAAATAAGTTAAAACCAGTACAGGAAACTTGAAATTAGCTGCAACACTGGAGCCCTTGTTTCACTGACCTTTGACATGGTGTAAAACAAGAACCTCACAGTGACTCAGAGACAGGGTTAATGAACCTTCTTGCAACACTCGTGTTCAAAAAGCAGCGTTATTCTTTTCTGTTGTCCCATGCCACCCAGCATGCTGGCTCTGCCATGTTGTGCCACACTGGAGAGATCTGTTTTACAAGCTGGCGGGTAAGCTGTCAGACTCCTCATGGGATGAAGTGCCATGACGGCAACACATACTTCCAAGAGGAACATGGCAGCTTTCTTTGACCTCCTAGAAGAAGTGGCTAATGCCTCTGTCAAACCCATTTACACTGTGTGAATATAACAGATTACAGGCACACTGACCAAAACAAGCAAATAATCAAAATAAAAGACAATAAAAGGTGTTGGGTGCAGGCATCTCTACAGCTCTTATTTCCATCAATTAAGTTAGAGAAAAGGGCAGAGAGAGCATCTGTATATCTTAATGTGTCAATCAGTCCCAGAGGACAGCTTATACCCTCTTGTATTGCATCCTGGATCCTCAACAATCACAATTCCATCTAATGGACCAGCACATACAAGCAAAACAAATGCTGATTTCAATACTGAAAATATCAATCAATCAATCAGACTTTATTTTAATAACACTTTTCATGCAAACAAATGTAACACAAAGTGCTTCACACAATAAAACAATACCCCCCCCACAAAAATGGTCAGATCAAAAACCAAAAAAAAAAATATAACATTTTATAAAAGTACAGATAAGTTTAAAACTGAGTTAGTAAAATAAATAAAAGTTTTATAAAAACTGATAAATTAAAAGTAACAACAATCGGAGCAGAATATGTAAAAAATAGCAACACACACACACACACACACACACACACACACACACACACACACACACACACACACACACACACACACACACACACACACACACACACACACACAAAGTAAGGTTTTAACCTGCTTTTAAATGTACCCAGTGTGGGAGCCTGGTCATAAAACATTTTTACTTAACTTTTCTTTATAATTACCTTTCATTGTGTGACTAAATAACTTCATTTTAGTGCAACATTAGTTTGCCATTGAATTTCTTCATAGATGTAGACCATACTGAGTGTTATTTCCTCAGTAAATTAATAATCACTGTATGGATCCAACATTTGGGAGCCCCTGATACTTTTTATACTATAAAATTGACAACTGGGTCAAAAACAAAAATCCTCACTATATTTACACAGTATATTAAAAGTGCATCACTACTATGCTATACAAAGTAATAGCATCATCTACAGCTCATATCAAAGACCAAAACGCAAAAACATGACCAGACGCTGGCAAGACTTGAATTGCAATGGCCTACTTGTGCCACAAGAGACAGCTATGAGAGGACAGATGTACACATGCTTTCAACACATTTATCACATAGACTGCACCATCAAATATCTTAGGATACAGCAAACAAGATAAGGAACTTAACAAGTGGCTTGCCATTTTTTAGTCCGAAACAGAAGGGGCAAGTACACCCATTAGGAAGAATAGCTGCTGCAATGCTGTAGCTAATGGGGATCCTAATAAACAAGCAAAATTGGAGGAGAGAATGACACAAGGAAAGGGGAGCTGAGGAAGAAGGGTAAGTAAAGTTAAGGCATCTCTCACCGTGTTTGGACTTCAGGGCATCCATTTTAAACCTAAGGTGACAACTGACCAGACAGAAAGAAGGAGCACAAACAGAGTCACTGAGCTCTAGCTCTGAGGTAATGATGAATGTGCTGAACAGGCTTTCAGAGAGATGCAACTGTCTAGCCAGTGGAGGAGAAAGACAAAAACAATCCAGCCAATGACAACCCAGCTGCCCTACCACACCAACAGGGACAACAGACAAGCAAGGGCAGAGGACGACTCTCCCCATACACCACCAGCAAACGTACACTGGGAACTGAAATACAAAATTCAATCGAGTCCAAGAACAGAGAGGCAGGTGGATAAAGACTACTAAAATTGACAGACTACATTCTGAAACTTGAATGAAAAGACTGGAAAGAGACAGGCAGCCACTTCGGTATAAAGGAAGACAGAGCAGGCGAAAGCAAAAGCAATGAGCAATGAGCAAGAAAGAAAGACAGAACGGAAGGAGAGAGAGAGAGAGCGAGAGAGAGAGAGAGAGAGAGAGAGAGAGAGAGAGAGAGAGAGAGAGAGAGAGAGAGAGAGAGAGAAAGAGAGAGAGAGAGAGATATAATAATGAAATAAGTCTTAAATTGGTGAAGCATGACTGTGGGAATGCTGAAAACTAGAAATAGCAGTTAGTTGACAGGGCTGTAAAATCTGGGCAAAAAAAAATGTGACCACTATTCTTTATTTGATTCCCCTCCTCCCTCTTAGCTCTCAGGACAACATGTGACCCTGGCAGAGGCCTAGGTTATGGAAAGGTTACCACTGCTTGCTACCTTGATACTTCGCTTAAACGGCCAAACAACATGCATAACAGGGGGTGAAATTACAGAACACAAATCAGAGGACCTCGACCAGGCTAAACGTGGACCAACAGGCTAGGTTTAAAGACTGTTGCAGAAAAGACTGAAATCCTACTGAATGCATTGAATAGATTTTGAATAAATAATGGTTGGTATCTGACAGAAGCATGTTAACCCTGTAAATGTTTATTTTTCCTTTTGTTATGGGTGTAGAGAGTGGATTTCACCTGATTCCTACAGAGGAGAAGCATTGTTTTTATTATTCACCCTGATTCTGCCAATGAGTACAGCAGCTCCGAGCAATGCCACTTAAAATAAACCTTCATATGCAGTGAGGCATATTTGCTAAGAAGAGACTCTGCTTACAGCAGGGTGTCTGCAGAACTAATTGCCAGTCTGGATCCTCCAGAACTTTCTCTGCATTCTGGCAACATGTAGCATATTTTTGAAAACATCAGCTGCTGGCTATTCTCTGCAGACAGCCTACAGCCATTAGGCGAGGCGTAGGTACATAGTTAGAGGATTTGAAACTTAAGGGTAGAACGAGTAGACTTTTCCTAAAAATCACTGTATAGACTCATACAAAAACAATCCCTCTCAATCATCACTTATATCCCATTACTGTCTATCTGCAGAGTTCCTGTCCTCTGCCTGTATTTTCTAATTTTGCTGTGTACGGGATATTTCTGGGAGTTAACCTTTGGGCAGCGTGACTCTATAAAAACGTAGTGACCAGGCGCCAGATCGAGTTCGTAAGCACACTTCCATGAGGAAGCTATGACAATGGCGGCCACAGCGCCAAAAAGACGCAAATATAGTGATGCAAAACGCCAAGCGGACAAAGCTCGTCCCAAAATGAGAGTGAATCTGGGGTTGGCTTTCACCCGCTGGTGAGCACTAAAGGAGAGGATGGGGATGAAGAGCGACGCAGAGTTGGCATGTACACTGGGATGTGTTCTGGCAACTGTGTTCAGGAGGCGTGTCCTTCTGGTGTCACTGAGCCAGGGAGGAGGGGCCAACTTTGAATGTTGTGTTTATAAACCACAACCAACAAATCCTACTCGTTCCACCTTTAAATAAATTAAGTCTTTGGTTTTACAGAAGCGTGCTCTTTTCTGGAATACTCTTTCAGATAGATCCAAATGGTCTTAATTCCTAGAGACAGATCAATAGTGCATCAATGCAGTGTGATGGGCTACCACTCAACACTGAATGCTGGCCAGTGATCCCATTACAAAGGCATGGAGCATGTCATCTCTCGTAGCCCCTGATAACAGTGTAGATTGTAATAAAAATAAAATAAATAACCTATCTGTGCGGTCCACGCATCGGTGTCACTGCTTATCCTTCTCCCACCCCATCCCCCACAACACGACAATGGATGTGGATGGATAGGTCTACGTAGCAAGGTCGATACCACAAGGCAGAGCAGCAGCATCCAATTATCACACCAGTCATGCCTCAAGAGATGGACTGTGTTCCTCTTCCCCCCCACAGTTAACCCACAGGAGAAAACATCTTGCACTGACAAATACCTGATTCAGTTTTGCTCCATTTTCATGTCTCCTTCTAAACCTCGTCAGGGGATGATATTGTCATCATGAAACAATCTGCCACTCAGACTGTCTGACATAAACAAGTTTATGGGTGGGGTGGTGGGGTGGCCTAGAAAAGCTGTATGGTACACAGATGTTTACAGGCTCGACCCTCACAAAAGCCATGTTGAGGTATCCTTGAGCAAGACACTGAAGCCCCTACCTACCCACTCATTGCAGAGCGGAGGCTGAATGCCAAAATTCTTAACTGTAAATCATATGAGTGGTGTGACATCTAATCCTCCTCTCTTTGAATCACATCACCAATAAGTGCTGCTCCACCTAAAAACATGTCTGGTTTCCATCCTTCCATCTTAGTACGCACATAGTTTTTTTGCCCTTTCCTTTTCTATACTGTCTGTCAATCTTGAGTGAAAGGCAGAGATCAAGCAAGGCAGAGAGACAGAGAGAGAGGGAGGGGAAGCCAGAGAAGACAGATTGAAGAAGTGAAGACTGTAATTGGGAGAGCAGCATTGTGTTATGCTGTAACTATACTATCCCACTGTCAGGGGCCCATCTTCCCAGTCCTCCCTGAGGGCATGCTGCCAGGCCAGTGGAGCCGGGCTGTGGGCTCACAGGACGTCATCCAGCAATGGAGGGATGTCCCCTAAGAGCAGTTAGGCACATACAGATGCAAGCACTGTCCCTATATATCAACCATGAAATTGAGAGGCAGTGAAATGTTCCACAGACTTAACACTTTAAAGGGATGTTTTTTTATGTGAGTAGACTAATGGCTAACTTGAAGAACATGACCTTTTCTCTTTAGCTTAAACAAGGTTTCAGGCTATATTAACATGAATTTCCCTTCAATGTGATGGTGGACTGCGGTTTGCTGTCTGTGCCAACCTTATTCATGACCACATCCAAGTTACTTTAAGGTCAGTTCCAAACAACTGGTTGCTGTCTGAGGACATCAGACCCCCATATCCCTTTAAACAAGGCCTATGTCAGTATCTCACCTACACATGCAGTAAAATTTGCTATTGCACTAACAACCAACCATTCTGAAATTTAAAGATCAATTGGTATCCCTCAAAAAATAAAATCCTCACCTTGCAGTTCTACTCAGCCACAGTCGAATTAATACCTTACATAATGTTTACTGAAGCTATTCTTTCTGACCTAAATAAGGCTTGTGGAAACATTAGAGTTTAAAAGAACCATGGGGCAAGATACTTCCAGGGTATTTATTCTTTGCTCAACACTTGTTCCATTTTCATTCATTTTACGTTCCTGAAGCTTTTTAAACACGAATCAAGCATTAAATATCCCTCAAATTGTGATGGTCATAAAGATAAAATGCTCACCATAGCCCATCATCCCACCATAGCAATAACTCCTTGTTCTATCGAAAATGTAGCTGTTGCTACAAAGCCTAAAAGCTTGAGTAATGATCCATTTGCCTGATGCGAAAGTGGACTGACAGTCAAAAAAGTGCCTGAAATGGGCATCTGGGTGGTGTGGCGGTATATTCCGTTGCCTACCAACATGGGGATCGCCAGTTCAAATCCCCGTGTTACCGTTGGCTTGGTCGAGCATCCCTACAGACACAATCGGCCGTGTCTGTGGGTGGGAAGCCAGATGTGGGTATGTGTCCTGGTTGCTGCTGTAGCACCTCCTCTGGTTGGTCGGGGTGCCTGTTCTCGGGCGGGGGGGGGGGTAGTGTGATCCTCCCACGTGCTACGTCCTCCTGGCAAAACTCCTCACTGTCAGGTGAAAAGAAGCGGCTGGCAACTTCACATGTATCACAGGAGGCATGTGGTAGTCTGAAGCCCTCCACGGCTCGGCAGAAGGGGTGGAGCAACAATCAGGATGGCTCGGAAGAGTGGGGTAATTGGCCAAGTACATCCACCCATCCATTATCCAAACCGCTTACCCTTACCCAGGGTCGCGGGATGCTGGAGCCTATCCCAGCAGACATTGGGCAGCAGGCGGGGAGGCACCCTGGACAGGCTGCCACACCATCACAGGGCTTTTTTTTTCTGAATACATAAATGATATTATTTCATTCTTCATAATACATTTCTTTTTACAAAATGACTTCAATGCTGAACAATAACAGACAAGCTTTGCCTGTAGTAGTGAGAAGATGGGATCCACATAAGATGGTGGGGAGAGAAAAGGGGGGGAAGATTGCCTGAAATAAAAGATACATTTAGATCGGTGTTGACAGTCAAAATGACCGCAAAATATGTAAGATGAATAATCAACAGCAGACTGGCATCATGTTTAGAAACCGAATGCACTTGATTTGATGCACCACAGCTAGCCCCTCTACGATCAAAGCATTGTATTTAATGTAAAATATTGTGCAAGTCAAACTTGTGATCACCATTTAAATACAATTAATTATGCATGTCTACTTTAACAGTCTACCTCATTTCAAAAAGCAAGATTTAAACATGATTTCAACTTTTTTTTTAAAATTTTACTTCGACAGAATAATTGATTACCAATTGGCTAGACAGAGGGACCGAGCTGGGAAGAATGTGCAGCAGGTAAGGGCGATCAAGGATAGAGATGGAAATGTGCTGACAAGTGAGGAAAGTGTGCTGAGAAGGTGGAAGCTGTACTTTGAGGGGCTGGTGAATGAAGAAAATGAGAGAGAGAGAAGGTTGGATGATGTGGGGATAGTGAATCAGGAAGTGCAGTGGATTAGCAAGGAGGAAGTGAGGGCAGCTATGAACAGGATGAAGAGTGGAAAGGCAGTTGGTCCAGATGACATACCTGTGGAGGCACGGAGGTGTTTAGGGGAGTTTTAAAGTAGATTGTTTAAAAAAATCTTAGAAAACGAGAGGATGCCTGAGGAGTGGAGAAGAATACTGGTACCGATTTTCAAGAAAAAGGGTGATGTGCAGAACTGTAGCAACTACAGAGGTATAAAGTTGATCAGCCACAGCATGAAGATATGGGAAAGAGTAATAGAAGCTAGGTTAAGAGGAGAGGTGATGATCAGCGAGCAGCAGTATGGTTTCATGCCACGAAAGAGCACCACAGATGCAACGTTTGCTTTGAGAATGTTGATTGGGAACTATAGAGAAGGCCAGGAGTTGCATTGTGTCTTTGTGGATTTAGAGAAAGCATATGACAGGGTGCCAAGACAGGAGGTGTGGTATAGTATGAGGAAGTCAGGAGCTGCAGAGAAGTATATAGAGTGGTGCAGGATATGTATGAGGGAAGTGTGAAAGTGGTGAGGTGTGTGGTTGGAATGACCGATGGGTTCAAGGTGGAGGTAGGATTACATTAAGGATCGGCTCTGAGCCCTTTCTTGTTTGCAACAGTGATGGACAGGTTGACGGAAGAGATCAGGCAGGAGTGTCCGTGGACGATGATGTTTGCAGATGACATTGTGATCTGTAGCGAGAGTAGGGTGCAGGTTGAGGAGAGCCTGGAGAGGTGGAGGTATGCACTGGAGAGAAGAGGAATGAAAGTCAGTAGGAATAAGACAGAATACATATGCGTGAATGAGGGAGAGGACAGTGGAATGGTGAGGATGCAAGGAGTAGAGGTGACAAAGGTTTATGAGTTTAAATACTTGGGGTCAACTGTCCAAAGTAACGGGGAGTGCAGAAAAGAGGTGAAGAAGAGAGTGCAGACAGGGTGGAGTGGGTGGAGAAGAGTTTCAGGAGTGATTTGCGACAGAAGGGTACCAGCAAGAGTTAAAGGGAAGGTTTACAAGATGGTTGTGAGACCAGCTATGTTATTTGGTTTGGAGACAGTGGCACTGATAAAAAGACAGGAGGTGGAGCTGGAGGTGGCAGAGTTGAAGATGATAAGATTTTCATTGGGAAAGATGAAGAAGGACAGGATTAGGAACAAGTATATTAGAGGGACAGCTCAGGTTGGACAGTTTGGAGACAAAGCAAGAGAAGCAAGATTGAGGATTGAGATGGCTTGGATATGTGTGGAGGAGAGATGTTGGGTATATTGAGAGAAGGATGTTAAATATGGAGCTGCCAGGGAAGAGCAAAAGAGGAAGGCCAAAGAGGAGGTTTATGGATGTGGTGAGGGAGGAGATGCAGGTGGCTGGTGTGACAGAGGAAGATGCAGAGGACAGGAAGAAATGGAAACGGAGGATCCGCTGTGGCGACCCCTAACAGGAGCAGCCAAAAGTAGTAGTAGTGCTAGTAGTTCGACAGAATAATTGATTACCCTATTTTTTTTTACTTGTTATATAGACCGTTAGCAGGCAGTATAAAGGAGAAGCACGTTGTTCGTTGTCGTGATTTGGTGTGACTTCACACCTTAATCAGAGGAATCTCTCAGTGCTTGGCATGCTCTTGTTGAGCAAAGGATGTTCTAGTTAAAGGTCCCATGAAATGAAAAATGTATTTTCCCTCTCGTTACCTCTTTCATCTGCACTTAATTTACATCTATTAAACATTAAACATTATGTTCTCTAAAGTCACACATGCAACAAGAAAAAAAAAGTTTTATTTTTTGTTTATTAGAATTTTTTTTTTCTGGGGGCATCTAGGTAGTATAACGGTCTATTCTGTTGCCTACCAACATGGGGATCGCCAAGTTCGAATACCCGTGTTACCTGCGGCTTTGTCGGGCATCCCCATAGACACAATTGGCCGTGTCTGCGAGCAGGAAGCTGGATGTGGGTATGCGTCCTGGTCGTTGCACAACGCCTCCTCTGGTCAGTCGGGGCGCCTATTCAGGGGGGAGGGGGAACTGGGGGGAAATAGCGTGATCCTCCAGCAGGCTACGGCCCCCTGGTGAAACTCCTTACAGTCAGGTGAAAAGAAGTGGCTGGCGATTTCACATGTATCGGAGGAGGCATGTGGTAGTCTGCAGCCCTCCCCGGATTGTCAGAGGGGGTGGAGCAACGACCGGGACGTCTTGGAAGAGTGGGGTAATTGGCCAAGTACAATTGGGGAGAAAAGGTGGGACAACAATTTAAAAAAAAAAAAGAATTTTTCTCAGTAGTCATTGGGCGGCAGGTAGGGGAGACACCCTGGACAGGCTGCCAGTCCATCACAGGGCCGACACGATAGACTCCTGCATCCCCGCGACCCTGACAGCAGGATAAACGGTTTGGATAATGGATGGATGATTTTTTCTATTCTGGACAAATACACACACTTTTTTTTTTTTTTGTAATGTCATCCTGCACTTATGGACTTACACAAACAAAACTATCCAATTAATTGTGAATGAGAATTACAAAAGATGAGTGATCTCCTACCAACAAACTGAAATAAGCAGACGGTGTACCGATTTCCATATTCTTCTAAAAAAGCCCCGTCATTATTGGCTGTTAGTCAAAAAAACTCCCTCCCCTCACAAAATCCGGCTTTACTGTTCCGTTTCATTCGAAAATACATCAAATTGTATGTTCGTGGCGATCTAAATGTCATTTCACAGGGCCTCTAAAGTATCATTGTAAAGAAAAAAAGCAATGCAACACATTACCATCCCAAGTCGAAAGGCGACTGTGAACTTGCACAAGCTTTTGTTTATTAAGAGACGTCCCAAGAGAGAATCCCCACCCTGCCGTAACATTTAAAATCACCTCACCATCATGAAGAGGTCTTTGCAATCTCACTTCTTAAATCTCAAATGCTCTTCCGACAACTCTTGACATATACCTCAATAACTGTGAAGCCCACGCCTCGCTGCGTGCGAGTAGACACAAGGTGAGGACAGAAATTGCTCATACTCATGAGGGTGGAGAGACGGAATTATTTTTAGCACGGGGATTTTAAACCTGAAGTTGACTGGTTAAAGCCTACCATACTGCTCAGAAGACACAAGGATATGAGAAAGAGGGGATGGGGTGACTGAGTGAGTGGAAGAATGGGAACGAGATGAGAGGTATAGCAAAAAGAGTGGCGAGAATAAACTAGATGAAGAGGGAGTGTGTTCCCTGCATCCCAGGGAGAGGATGTGTAATCTTGGCCAGTAATTGTTAACCGGCTTCACGCCTCCCCTGAGATGCATTACTAGGAGACAAATGGAGGAGATACCAGGTTAAACCCTGTAACATGGAGCTCAGCTCTCCATGAGCAAATAAAGGGGCTGTGCAGCATAACCCATCACTGTCCCCAAAGCTCTGCAGTATAACTCTAGCCATGTATCCAATCAAACACTCAGGAAGCACACAAAAGAAAAGAATATTGGTACATGCTGGAGCCACTCCACAATGAATTTCAATGTAGCAAAAGCGCATTTATGACAAGTAAAGCAAGGACTAAGAGATTCTGGTGAGCTGTACCAGTTTTATCCCACATCCCAGAGGATGAATAGCCCATTTCCTGGAATGCTGGAGGCAAATGGCTATTGCCTCCTGCATACCTTCTAGACTTTACAGGATAAGGTCATTAATTAGCCTACAACCTTGGAATACTAATGTTTCATATTAAGAGGCCTAGTCATTTTGATTAGACCTGCTGGGACAGCGATGGGGAATGTGTATGTTCAGGCTGCTGTGCCAGGCTTCAAGTCAATAAACACAATATTGGAAACACTTGTTAAACTTCTGGAACAGTCTGCAGTGGTCAGTGACTCAGCGTGCATTAGTTGAAATGTAAAAATGAAAGAATGGAGGAGTCTGCACATTTTGGAAAGGTAGAGCTCCCAGGAGACTCTTTGATACCAAGCCAGTTACACAAGACTGATGAACATACCGAAATACCAACACAGGCACGCCAATACATACACACTTGTACACACTTCCCTTTCTCTCATCCAGACAATGCTGCTTAGACTGTGAAAAAGAGGAGGGTCTGTTGACATGCACCTTGCTTCCTGTAAATTAAAGCGCCAATTCTGACAAAGAAAACAGAAAAAGTGCCAAAGACAAAAATATTCAACCCTTTTCCTACATTGGCAACTTCACTCTCCCAACTGGCAACTTTCATCATAGTTGCCAACAGGCATTTAACTTTTTAGATGCAAAGTAACTCATTCATAAATCTGAAAAGCAACTCACTCACTCAGTCACATACTCAGTATTAGCTACTCCATCTCAATGGGATGGATGTGTGTGTGGTGGAGGGGGGGGTTGAAAATGAAAACAAAGAAATTACAAAAAACCTTTAACCTAACAATTTAAAGTACAATGGAAGAATTAACAACTCAGTGCTCAGCCCCCTGTATGTTCCATTCAGATTGATGATATGATTTGTCCTCCTACTAACAAATGCTTGCAACTAGTGAAATCTGCTCTTACAAACCTAATGCCGACAAAACACATAGAAGGTAGCCATGTGACCACTGGAGACACTAGTGCTGGAGATGAACACCTGGACAGAGCACTGTGAAAAGCAGGTACCATGAGGAGATGCTCGGTAGCTGTTGTTACACTACAAGTTTCACTAGAAAAGAGATATTACTCCTGCTTTCTCTTTCGCTTTTGTTTTCTCTCTGGTCCAGGCCCTCCTTCATTCTTATCAGTTAGTGAAACTGAATTTCTCAATTGTTTTCCAGAAGTAACATGTTTACTGAAATGTACTAATGAGGGCTTTTGTGGGAACAGGCAAATCTGATGTGGCCATTATTAAAATGATCACACAACTAAGGTCAGGTTTCATCAAAGTTGAAGACAAAGTGTCTTTATTGTCCCTTACAGGGAAATTAGTTTGCAGCCAGTATAATAAAAACTCTCACACAAAAACAAAACATACAAACACCAAGGCAGAATTGACAACCATGGGCAAGGAGAACGAAAGGAGTTCAAATATTCAGACCAAGGAAACAAGCGATCTGCAGACAACAGATGAATACTGTCTACCATTTAACAATTGAATGGCAGTGGGGACAAAGGAAGCCTTGTATCTCTTAGTCCTAATACAGGGCATCCTCAACCAATGACCTGAGGGTAACAGCTCAAACTCTGGCCGAAGGGGGTGACCTTGGCACTCCAGAAGGGAAGTAGCCTTTCTGAACACCTTCCTATTATAAAGGTCAGTAAGCCCATTTGATGAGTCTATCAAGCCGTTTTTTTATTGGCTAGAGTCAAGTTACCAAACCAAGCAACAATACAGTGCACTAAAACTGTATCAATAAAACTTGTATAAAAGGGAGTCACCATCTGGGAGGAGACATTACATGTACACATTTTCCTCAGGACAACAAGTCTTTGTTGGACCTTCTTTGACGTGGAAGCAACATGAGTTTCAAAGCACAATTTGTTTTCAAGAACAACCCCCAGATATCTGTAGCTGTCCACAAGCTCAATGTCAGCACCTTTAATGCTGGTTGGTACAGGACTAGGAGGAGTCTTTCTAAAGCTGATTATAATGTCTTTAGATTTAGACACATTTAAGCGGAAAAAGGACTCATCACAACAAGATACAAAATCATCGATAACAGGTCCATGTTGTTCCTCCTCCCCTTCAAGAACACTTACAATCACTGGATCATCCGCAAATTTGAATATGTGTCTATTGGTATGGTTGCTGCGACAGTCATTAGTGTACAAGATGTAGAATAACGGGGGAGAGGCAACAACCCTGAGGAGAACCGGTTGAAGAGTACAGCTGATTGGAAAAAGAGCCATTAACCCTCACACACTGGGACCTATCAGTCAAGAAGTCCAGTATCCAGCCAACTAGATTAAGCTCCAGTTTTGAAGAGATGAATTAGCTTTTTTGCTAACAGATGTGGCTGGATCGTGTTAAAGGCTGAGGAGAAATCTATAGCCAACAGCCTGGCATGACCATTTGTCCCCTTAAGATGGTGGTACAGAAAATTTAAAAGTGTTATCATGGCGTCTTGTACACCCCTATCGGGCCTGTATGCAAATTGTAGTGGATCAAGGGATCTCTCCACCTGCAATAAAACCTCGTTTTTAATGAGCTTCTCAAATATCTTCATGATCAGAGAAGTCAACGCTACTGGCCTATAGTCATTTAATGTCACAGGGGTTTTAGTCTTGGCAACTGGTACAACTGTGGAATCACTCATATATTTTCGTAATGTGTGTGTGTGGTGTTAGTGTGTGTGTGTGTTAGTTAGTGTAGATAGCGGGACCGAAAACTAAAGCACTTATGATCCTAATTCTTTTTGGAAGTGGTAGGTATTGTCTCAGAGAGTAAGGGAAAAAGCCCAGAAAATTAAAATTATGCATAATTATGCATACATACACTACCGTTCAAAAGTTTGGGATCACCCAAACAATTTTGTGTTTTCCATGAAAAGTCACACTTATTCACCACCATATGTTGTGAAATGAATAGAAAATAGAGTCAAGACATTGACAAGGTTAGAAATAATGATTTGTATTTGAAATAAGATTTTTTTTACATCAAACTTTGCTTTCGTCAAAGAATCCTCCATTTGCAGCAATTACAGCATTGCAGACCTTTGGCATTCTAGCTGTTAATTTGTTGAGGTAATCTGGAGAAATTGCACCCCACGCTTCCAGAAGCAGCTCCCACAAGTTGGATTGGTTGGATGGGCACTTCTTGCGTACCATACGGTCAAGCTGCTCCCACAACAGCTCAATGGGGTTCAGATCTGGTGACTGCGCTGGCCACTCCATTACCGATAGAATACCAGCTGCCTGCTTCTGCTCTAAATAGTTCTTGCACAATTTGGAGGTGTGTTTAGGGTCATTGTCCTGTTGTAGGATGAAATTGGCTCCAATCAAGCGCTGTCCACTGGGTATGGCATGGCGTTGCAAAATGGAGTGATAGCCTTCCTTATTCAGAATCCCTTTTACCCTGTACAAATCTCCGACCTTACCAGCACCAAAGCAACCCCAGACCATCACATTACCTCCACCATGCTTAACAGATGGCGTCAGGCATTCTTCCAGCATCTTTTCATTTGTTCTGCGTCTCACAAACGTTCTTCTTTGTGATCCAAACACCTCACACTTGGATTCATCCGTCCACAACACTTTTTTCCAGTCTTCCTCTGTCCAATGTGTGTTCTTTTGCCCATCTTAATCTTTTTCTTTTATTGGTCAGTCTCAGATATGGCTTTTTCTTTGCCACTCTGCCCTGAAGCCCAGAATCCCGCAGCCGCCTCTTCACTGTAGATGTTGACACTGGTGTTTTGCGGGTACTATTTAATGAAGATGCCAGTTGGGGACCTGTGAGGTGTCTGTTTCTCAAACTAGAGACTCTAATGTACTTATCTTCTTGCTCAGTTGTGCAACGCGGCCTCCCACTTCTTTTTCTACTCTGGTTAGAGCCTGTTTGTGCTGTCCTCTGAAGGGAGTAGTACACACCGGTGTAGGAAATCTTCAATTTCTTAGCAATTTCTCGCATGGAATAGCCTTCATTTCTAAGAACAAGAATAGACTGTCGAGTTTCAGATGAAAGTTCTCTTTTTCTGGCCATTTTGAGCGTTTAATTGACCCCACAAATGTGATGCTCCAGAAACTCAATCTGCTCAAAGGAAGGTCAGTTTTGTAGCTTCTGTAACGAGCTAAACTGTTTTCAGATGTGTGAACATGATTGCACAAGGGTTTTCTAATCATCAATTAGCCTTCTGAGCCAATGAGCAAACACATTGTACCATTAGAACACTGGAGTGATAGTTGCTTGAAATGGGCCTCTATACACCTATGTAGATATTGCACCAAAAACCAGACATTTGCAGCTAGAATAGTCATTTACCACATTAGCAATGTATAGAGTGTATTTCTTTAAAGTTAAGACTAGTTTAAAGTTATCTTCATTGAAAAGTACAGTGCTTTTCCTTCAAAAATATGGACATTTCAATGTGATCCCAAACTTTTGAACGGTAGTGTATGCAAAATATGCATTTTTCTAAAAATGGCTAAAAACCACTTTTCTCGGCATTTCAGATGATTCTGAGCATCTTTGATTTTTTCACCTATATAAAAACAATTTTCTGGGACAAATGTTTTGACATTATGCAAAATATATGCATTTTTGCAAAAATGCACTTATGATCCTAATTTTTTTTGGAGGTGGTAGGTATTGTTCCAGAGAGGACCAGAAAAATAGCAGAAAATTAAAATAATTATGCATAATTATGCAAAATATGCATTTTCTAAAAATGGCTAAAAACCACTTTTCTCGGCATTTCAGATGATTCTGAGCATTTGGGGGGAGGGAGTTGGAGTGGGGTGGGTTTAGGGGCAGGGGGAAGGCGGTTAGCTGGCAGGATGAAGAGAAGGGAGATTTAGACGGGTGGATAACCAAACCGCTACATTGTAGCGGGGTTCTTCTAGTCTACTCATATATTTTCGGAATGTGTGTGTGTGTGGTGTTAGTTAGTGTCGATAACGGGACCGAAAACTAAAGAATTTATGATCCTAATTCTTTTTGGAGGTGGTAGGTATTGTCTCAGAGAGTAAGGGAAAAATCCCAGACAATTAAAAGTATGCATAATTATGCATAAATATGCAAAATATGCATTTTTCTAAAAATGGCTAAAACCCACTTTTCTCGGCATTTCAGATGATTCTGAGCATTTTTTAATTTTTTCACCTACAGTGCTGCTTGAAAGTTTGTGAACCCTCCAGACATGGTCACTGTTTTTGTAAAAAATATTAAAATAAGCTTATTACACATACATCCAAATCCCAATTTGTAAAGCATACCTTCCAATTAATGGACACACACACAAAAAGAGATATATTTTCATTATCTAATTCAACAAAGGTAGTTTATTTCACAAAAACTGAAAATTTAACATGTGCAAAAGTATATGAACCCTTGTATTAGTAGTTTGTGGCTCCTGCTTTCGCAGCCATTACTTCAACCAAACGTCTTCTGTAACCACTAACCAGTCTCTCGCATCTGCTTATGGGGCTTTTTGCCCACTCCTCCTTGCAGAACTCAGCCAGTTGAGAGAGGTTGGAGGGACATCTGGTATGTACCAACTTCTTCAGGTCTCGCCACAACATTTCAATTGGATTAAGGTCCGGACTTTGACTGGGCCTATCCACAGTACGAATCCTCTTTCTCTGAAGCCATTCCTTTGTAGTTTTGCTGGAATGCTTTGGGTCATTGTCTTGTTGCATAATCCATTTTCGTCCCAGCTTCAACTCCCTGACTGATGGCAGGAGATTCTGGTCAAGAATTTGTTGATATGCCGGTGAATTCATGGTTCCTTTGATAATATGGAGTCGTCCAGGTCCAGAAGCAGAAAAGCAGCCCCAGACCTTCACATTTCCACCACCATGCTTCACTGTTGGGAGGAGGTTCTTTTCTTCATATGCAGTGTTGGCTTTTCTCCAAACATGTTGGTTTTGATTGTGACCAAATAATTCTATTTTGGACTCGTCTGTTCAGAGAATGGACTTCCAGAAGGTCTTTGGTTTATCCAAGTGCTCTCTGGAAAAGTTGAAACGGGCAGCTTTGTTCTGTTTTGAGAGCAGAGGCTTCCTTCTAGCAACGCTCCCATGAATGTCATGGCTATTCAATTTTCGTCTGATTGTAGACGCATGCACATTTGTCCCAGATGCTACCAGAGAGGTCTGCAACTCTCTAGAGGTGATGTGTGGGTTGGCCTTTACCTGATTCATTATTTTTCTGGTGCTTCTGGGTGATAGTTTTGATGGGCGTCCACTTCTAGGCAGAGTTGCTGTCATGTTGAAGGCCCTCCATTTGTAAATTATTTGTCTTACAGTGGATGGATGGAGCTGGAATCTTTTGGAGATGGTCTTATATCCCTCCCCAGACTGATGGGCTATCACTACCCTCTTCTTCATGTCCTCGGATATCTCCTTTGCTCTCGGCATTGTTGATTTGTATGGGACCACAGTGGTTTGGTTGGTTTCCTCTCTCTTTTAATTAGTGCAGGCCAAACCCTTTCCCAAGGATGTCTCATTTCATTGGTCTGCTTAAATGATTAATTAAGCACCCAAATGTGTTTCACTCGAGTCTGTTACCTGCTTGACTTAACCAATGCAGCTGGGGGTTCACTTACTTTTGCACATACACTAATTCCATGTTTCATGTAGTTTTTGGGCTACTTAAACAAGTCCCACTAAACAAGTACATGCAACTGATAAACATATATCTGACATTTCATACATAAAAACTGGTGATGATAGAATAAGAAAATCATGGTAAAACAACAGAAAAATCTAAACTGCTCAAGGGGTTCACATACTTTCAAGCAGCACTGTATATAAAAAAAAATTCTGGGACTTAGAAATGTTTTGGCATTATGCAAAGTAAATGCATTTTTGCAAAAATGCACTTATGATCCTAATTTTTTTGGAGGTGGTAGGTATTGTTCCAGAGAGTATGGGAAAAATCCCAGAAAATTAAAATTATGCATAATTATGCATACATATGCAAAATATGCATTTTTCTAAAAATGGCTAAAAACCACTTTTCTCGGCATTTCAGATGATTCTGAGCATTTGGGGGGAGGGAGTTGGAGTGGGGGGGGGTTTAGGGGCAGGGGGAAGGCGGTTAGCTGGCAGGATGAAGAGGAGGGAGATTTAGACGGGTGGATAACCAAACCGCTACATTGTAGCGGGGTTCTTCTAGTGTTTCCATAATTTAGGGACCCTCTGTTGCTGAAGGGATAGTGTGAAAATAGTGTGAAATATTCCACACAACTGTTCAGCACAGGTTTTAAGAACCTGGCTACAGATATTATCAGATCCAGGGCTTTTGGTAGACTTGGTGACTTTGAAGTGTTTTTCCACACTTTTGATATCAGCAGTCAAAGCTGGGGGCACTCTAGTGCTGTTCTTTAATGCAATCAATTTATCTGTGAAGTCATGATTATCAAATCTCAAGTAAAATTTGTTAATTTATTTCTTCCCATTGATTAAATTTTAATGTGCTCACAAATGATCAAAATTATAAGGAATGAAAGGCAGAAAATTGGCTTTGGGAGTGACATTGAGATATGAGTAGACAATTTATTATCCTAATTCAGCACTTGGCATATTTAAGAACTGCATGTGCTCCCTGGCTACTGAGAAGTGGTCAAGACGGTTGACTTTTTCAAGAAGTATAACTTCCCTCCCCCTCTTTTTTCTTTTTTTTTTAAAGATGTTTTTTTCGGCATTTTCTGCTTTAGTTGTTTATTTATTCCCCCCCATTTTTCTCCCCAATTTTACCCAGCCAATTACCCCACTCTTCTGAGCCATCTCGGTCACTGCTCCACCCCCTCTGCTGATCTGGGGAGAGCTGCAGACTACCATGTCTCCTCCGATACATGTGGAGTCGCCAGCCGCTTCTGTAGATATATCTTTTTAAAGCCCTTTTTCTCTTCTTCCCTTTTTCTCCCCAGTTGTACTTGGCCAATTACCCTACTCTTCACATCAAGTTTCCCACCCGTAGACACGGCCAATTGTGTCTGTAGAGACGCCTGACCAAGCCGGAGGTAACACGGGGATTCGAACCGCCGACCCCCGTGTTGGTAGGCAACGGAATAGACCGCTACGCTACCTGGGCGCTGCCAGCCGCTTCTTTTCACCTGACAGTGAGGCGTTTCGCCAGGAGGACGTAGCATGTGGGAGGATCATGCTATTCCCCCCAGTTCCCCCTCCCCCCGAACAGTCACCCCAAGCGACCACAGTGTTAGTGCAGCAAACAAGACACATACCCACATCCGGCTTCCCAGACACAGCCAATTGTATCTGTAGGGATGCCCAACCAAACCGCTGGTAAGATGGGGATTCGAACTGGAGATCCCCATGCTGGTGGCAATGGAATATACCACCATGCTACTCGGACACCCACTCTGCTTTTTTTAACAGTGAGAGTGGAGAGAGACAGAAAAGGCAGGGGAAAGAGAGGGGGGATGACATGCAGCAAAGAGCCTGGGCCAGAATCGAACCCAGGCCGCTGCGGTAAGGACTCAGACTTATTTGGTACGCGCTCTACAAGGTGAACCACAGGGGCACCCCCTCCTTTTCCATCTTTAAGAAGAAGCAAAAGACCCAGCTCTTTCACAAACACTTTCACACTTGATGGTATTAATAAAAATTTGAAAAAAAAGATTCTGTGCACACTATGCATTGCCTTTGTGCACTACCTGTTGACACTCTATGTCCTATCGGATTTGAACCTAGTTTTTTGGCACTTACTTGCATTGTTGTCTCCTGACTAGATCCTCGCTTGTGTTGTATTAACTCTCAGATGCATGTCGCTTTGGATAAAAGCATCTGCTAAATGTAACATTGTAACTTGTCCTGGCTAATAGACATTAAAAAAAAAATACCAAAACGTCATATTCTGAAAAGTGTGCATACAACGCTGCTATTCAGAGTCTTACAGTCATAGGACCTGGCCTCTAGCCTATCCACTAAAACTATATCAGCAAACAAATGGGCAGAGTGAGCATAGTGAAGGCCTTGGGCATGACAACACAGCTGTTATGCTCAGCATGAAAGAGGGAAAACTGAGGGGATACAGAGGGATAGAGACAGAAAGAAGGATGAATAGAACAAAATAAGGTGAAGATCTAACAACACTTCTCTTTCAGGTGTTCATTGACTAGTAACAATAAGTTTATTTATAGGTTATATAAATCACATAATATACAGAATTTTATTAGCAGACCTTAAACTGCCACAGAATACACTCGTACTGGAAGTAAAACAAAGGGCAACATTTGTTTTACTTCAACAGCATTTCTAGGGCTGAGTAGATAGTGCCAAAATCTCTCTCTTTGTAGACTTAAACACTTCCCTTATTATAGACCTTCATACTATGTCACATGAACGAGTAGTAAACCTGCCTTCTCACAGCAGCACTGCATTGACAGGTACTAGGTACCTGGGGTGTACAGGACAGTGCATTCTACCATTTTCAGAATCGGACCCAATTCTGCCCCAATACAGTACACACACAGGGAGCACAAACAGCAACTATAAAATAAATAGGCTAGCAGCCTCCAGGTCATCCATATGCAAATGCGAGGTGGCGCAGGCAGGCACAAACACAGAGGAAATGAGTCCGAGTGAGGGCGGCACAAGGGAAAGAAGAGAAGGAAAGAAGGACGTTGCATGGAATGAGAAACGGGGACAGACCACTATTTAAGCAGTATGAGCGAGAGTAAAAAGAGACTCCAGAGACTGGAGCAGCTATAGCATCAGATGATGGATATTCAAGAGAAGAGATGGACAGACATGAGATGGCTACCTCTCAGAGTATGGAGATGGCATGATGAGGAGGTTTGCTTGCAGGGCAGAGGGCAAGAAGTGTGAAGTCTCCCTGCTCCTGTGCCGCAGTTGTAGCCATGGCTGTACTGACCCTGGTTGAGTTTACTCAAGCAGCCCGTGTTGCAGAGGGAGCAGACCGTCCCTGGCTCCCAGCATCCCTGGCCCTTCATCCCCCCTCTCTGCAGGCCTGATTCGACTTCCACGCCACACAGCCCTAGGCCGCTACATAATCCCATTGAGGGAGGGGTAGTGAAGGTAGTGAGTTCCCTTATTCAGCAATGCAGCGTGCGCACACACACACACACACGCACCTGACACACACAGAATGGCAAATGGAGCAAGGCAGATTCTCGCTCTTGTAATGACGTTCTCCCTCTCTTGCTTTGCTTCCCCTTCCTTCCGGCAAAACGCGCGCGCACACACGCGCACACACACACACACACACACACACACACACACACACACGCACACACGCACACGCATGCACACGCATGCACGCACACATACACAGAACACTCAGACTCACACAGCTCAGCACATTTACAATTCTCCTCCACATGCTTCCCTGAATGTGGTGCAGATTGGAGAGGAGGGAGGGGTGGGAGGGAGGTAGTGAGTGAAGCAGAGAGGACATAGGGCTCGGTAGACAGCAGTCATCCACACAAGACCAGAATGCATTGCTTGTCCCTCATAAGAATGAATGTATCCCCCTGCTTTCGCTTTCTTAGCTTGACAGCATAAGTTAACCATTTCAGGAAAGTGTTGAGGAAAAGATAGTTTTGAATAAATGCTATAAGCCTTCAAAATTCACATCTTAATAAGCTTGTGTGTCGGTCACAAGGGGGAAACTGAATACAAATGAGTGGCACGGCTCAGGTGGTAGAGCGGGTCGTCTAGTAATCAGAAGGTCACTGGTTCGAGCCCCGGCTCCTGTGGAGAGTGTGTCGAAGTGTCCTTGAGCAAGACACTGAACCCTTAACTGTTCCTGATGAGCAGGTTGGGACCTTGCATGGCAGTCTCTGCCATCAGTGTATGAATGTGTGTGTGAATGGGTGAACGTGAGGCATACACTGTAAAGCACTTTGAGTGGTTGGTAGACTAGAAAAACTCTATAAATGTAGTCCATTTACCATTTACTGCCATGTTATCTCAATGTGTTGCAAATAACACATGTTTAACAAAATACCCCAGTTTGCACCTACTATAAATTTATCCTCTGCTAACCTTGCTCAGAATGTCCCTGGTCTTGGTGGATTCGTTTTCAGACCACTTTCAGTTCAATTGAGGCCGAGGTCAATACACAGCGACAGGACATTGTTGCTACTGTAGATAGCCCTGGGCTGCTGTGTAGCTTGCTCTGCTCTCTACTTTTCCAAGGAGAGGGAGGTGATCATTTTGCTATGCCAGCAACATACACCATTCAGTGAATCAAAGTCACCTTGGGCACCTTAACACTTTTCCTCCACTACTGTGTGCTGTGGGCTTCTGTGTATTGATGATATACCTGTCAAGGGAAAGGTTAATTATTTAGGCATTCTTGTAACGAAGGACCGGCAAGACAGATGCACTCTTAATTTCAGTCCAATGATGAAAAAAGCAGAAAAAATAAATTTAACCCGTTGATGCACAACATGGGTCACTTTTTGTGCATTTATGTTCTATATCTTTACAATAAATGAATTTCATCATTCAGTATTCCAGGTATTCCTCAATTAACTTGTTTTTGATCATCATACATCCTTATTTTATTTTTCCTTTCTTACTTTTTGAATAAAAACCCTTTTTGTATCACTACCCTTCTAATGCACAACATGGGTCAAAAATGACCCATATCCATTTTCTATGTTATTTCATGTATGGCTGAGTGTTTCTATGATATATCTTTGAAATAAATGTATTTTATGATTTACTATTCCAAGTATTCAGTATATATCTTGTTTTTGCTTAGCGCACATCATCATTTTTATTTTTCCTTTCTTACTTTATGAACAAGCACAGCTTTTGTATTTCTACATCAAGTTTACACACATGGGTCAGAAATGACCCACATGCATTTACTATAGCATTTGGCGAGGAACTGTGAAATTTGTTTGTTGGAGTTGTGAGGAACTGTGAAATTTGTTTGTTGGAGTTGTGGGTGTGTCTGGGAATCAAGCTCTCCTACATGAAGCTGGAGTTGTGGGTGTGTCTGGGAATCAAGCTCTCCTACATGAAGAAAACTCCTCTGATGACATAGAAGACTTATCTGATGAGTCCTCTGAAGAGTAAACTCAGACCCAGTCCAATAGATTGAGTAAAAACGGATCTTGCTGGAATGAGAATCCCCCCACTCATGGCAGAACAAGAAGCCCTAACATTCAGAGGTGCTGCCCAGGACCTACACCTGGATCAACAGCTGTTTCACTGAAAGATGCCTGGGATATGTTCATGAGTGACAACATCATTGAGGAGGTTCTAAAATGCACCAACTTAGAGGGATGAAGAACGGCCACAGCAAAAGGAAAAGAGTGGAGGAGCATTGAAAAAGAAGAATTCATGGCCTTTATTGGTTTGACCCTCCTTGCAGGCGGGGAGAAGAGCTGGGATGTGGCCTTGCGGGAGCCATTTGTTGATCCACTGCAAAATCCAATTTACAAGGTCACCATGGGGCTCAGGAGATATGAGGATATCCACCATTTCATATGGTTTGACGACAAGAGGACCAGAGTTCTGCGACTGGAAACAGACCACATGGTGGCATTTAGGTACATATGGGACTGTTTCCTGGACAACTGCAGAAGACGGTTCAACCCCAGTGACTGTGTCACCATAGATGAGCAGCTTGTGCCATTCCGAGGCAGGTGCAAGTTCCTGCAATACATGCCCAGCAAGCCTGCGAAATATGGGATAAAAATCTTTTGGATGTGCGATGCAAGGGTACCTTATGAAATAGATGGAATTGTCTATACAGGGAGACAGCCAGGAGAGGAGGATCAGAGGAACCTTGGAGAGAATGTCGTCCCACAATTGTGCAGTGGAATCAGACAGACAGGTGAATATACAGTACAATACAGAAATGAATGTATAAGTTTTGGCACAATACCTACATAATTTTTCCAATCTTTCATAATGTGTATTTAAATTTTTTATTTGATTTCTCTATAAGCAAAATAGTAGAATAGAATAAAATGCAACACAATACAATGCAACAGATTATGGTGTTAGAATTTAGAGAATACTATGTTGAGTAAATTTACAATCTTTTATCCCCCTCTCATAGGTCGCAACATCACAATGGACAACTTCTTCACCAGTGTCCCTCTGGCTGAGAAGCTCCTCGAGAAGAACCTGACCATTGTTGGGACTCTTCGCCAGAACAAGCCAGACATACCACCTATCATGAAGCCATCCAAATCACGGGAGATTCATAGCTCAGAATTCAGATTCAATGGCAACATGACCATGGTGAGCTATGTGCAGAAGAAGAGAAAGGCTGTTGTCCTCCTGAGCACCATGCATGATGACAAAGCAGTGGATGACAGCAGTCAGAAGAGGAAACCAGAAGTGATCCAGTACTACAACAAAACAAAAGGAGGAGTGGACACAATGAATCAGATGGTTAGCATCTACTCATGTAAGCGGAGAACACGGAGGTGACCCATGGTGCTCTGGTACAATATGCTGGAGGTTGCCACCCTCAATGCCTACACCAACTTCACTGCACAACACCCTAATTACATGAGTGGTGTGAACCGTGCACGCTGGCTATTCATCAAGGAACTGGGCAAAGAGCTTGTCATGCCACATATGAAGAGGCGGATGGAGGGCACGTCCAAACTCCAAAAGCATATTATTGAAGCAATGGGAAGATGTGGGTTAAAAAAAAAAAACACAGCCAGCACCCAGACACAGGAGGACATCAGACAGGAGGGTCAAAGGAAGAAGGGGAGGTGCACGATCTGCCCAGTTTCCAAAGACAGAAAAGCCAGCAGCTGGTGTTCCCAGTGCACCAGGCCTGTGTGTAAGGAGCACAAACATGTAGTGGTCATTTGTGAGGCATGTAAAAATTGAGATGGCATTTAAAAATTGAGATGGCAGTTTGTGCTCTAGTAATGTGATCAGTTGTGTTTTATTTTGTTTGGTCACATTTCACCAGTTTACAGTAGTTACACTATAGATACAGTACAGTTCAATAGCCGTGTTATCTGTTATCAGAGGTATGTATATGTGTGACAAAATGACAAATAAACATGTTGCAAATATTAAATGTATGAGTGTGTGTCCCCATTCACTGCTAAAGTAATTATTTGAAACAAATTATTATTATAGTATTAAGTCATTTAATTTTAAATGACACTTGGATGAATGGGTCATTTTTGACCCATGTGTATAAACTTGATGTAGTAATACAAATCTATTTTTTTTCATAAAGTATGAAAGGAAAAATTGAAATAATGATCTGTGGTAATCAAAAAAAAATATTTAAAGAATACTTGGAATATTCAATCATAAAATAAATTGATATCAAAAGATAGAGCAAAGAAACACTCAGCCAGCATGAAATAACATGGGAAATGAATATGGGTCATTTTTGACCCATGTTGTTCATTAGAAGGGGTGTGCATATGTTGTGCATCTTAATCGCTGGTTACAAAGAGATCTGTCCTTGAAGGGACGTGTCCTCCGATCAAAAGCTGATGGTATTTCTAGGCTTGTTTATGTTGCAGCCTCTCTTTTCCTTGATAACAATACTGAAAAAAAATTGACCAGTTGCCATTTAATTTTATGTCGAAAAATTGTATACATTACATCAGAAAATCTGTAGTTATCAATTCTTGCAAAAATGGTGGTATTGCCTTTTTTGAAATCTCTACCTTGAACAACATGTTTAAGATTAAATGGTTGAAGCATTTTTTAAAAAATGACTCCTCCATGTGGAACTTCATTCCTAAATTTGTTTTTATCCAAATTGGAGGGCTCCCCTTCCTATTGGTATGCAATTATAAAATAAATACTATACCAGTTAAACTGTCAAATTTTCACAAACAGGCTTTATTGGTGTGGAAATTAATTTACAAGCACAATTTCTCACCACAACATTATTATATCTGGAATAATGGGGATAGCTTATATAAAAATAGGCGTATATTTCTGAAGGACTGGTTTGACCGAAACATCTTTCTGGTGAGCCAACTGATTACCCCGGAAGGCCATCTTATGAACTACAATGAATTCATCTCTCATTTCACTTTTACTGTCACAATTAAGGAATTTGCTCTGATAATGAGGGCTATTCCAAATGGTTCTGTCATTTTGTGCAAGGGTTTAGTTCAAGAAGATGCTTCTTTGGTTCATCCTGCTGATTCTCCTGGTGGGAAAATGTGTTTCTCACCATCCTGTAAGAATAATAACAAAGCTATTCGCGCTTTGTTTCAGGGTGAGGTTGTCACGAAGCCTTATGTCACTACTTATTGGAGCAACTCTGCGAAGAATATTCCTTGGTCAAAAGTGTGGTCATTGACTCACAAATACTTTATTACTAATAAGATAAGAGAGGTTTCCTTTAAAATTTTACATAATTTTTACCCTGCAAAGCATTTTCTCAAGAAATTTAAGGCCGATATAAATATAAATTTTTCTTTTTGCTCAGCTCATCCATCAGTTCATCCAGAAACTGTGCCCCATCTTTTTTGGCACGGTCAATATTCTAGGACTCTATGGAAAGATGTTTCAAAATGTATTACTGACAACTTATACACGGATTTTGCATTGTTTTATGAGTATACTATTTTCAGATTCTTTGACTATGACAATAAATTTGATTGATTATTCCAGCTAAATTCTATATACATAAGTGCAAGTTTACAAACCAAAAACCCCTTTTTATTGTTTTTTATAAAGGTTTTGAACAGTGCATAAAAAGTATTAATTCTAGTGCCAATAACAAGGCCCAAAAAACTGTAATGGCATGTGTTTGCTGTAAAATATGTATATAAATGAATTGTGATCTTACCTGTTGTGTCTTAAATGTTTTCTTTTCTTTTCCTTTTTATTATTTTATTTTTTATTTGGCCTACCCCCCTGGCATGTTTGTTTGTACTATAGTCATTCATGTTGTAAAGATGTGACATGTGTACAACTTGTTGTCAATTAAGGAAAAAAAAATTGGTCCAAATCACAAGCAGTCTGTGGCGGTCTGTTGATTTGGCCATTTCATTCGGAAAAATTGTGGTAATTTAGCAGTAACTCTCACTGACTAAACTAACTGAAAAAAACATGGATATATTGATTTCCAGCACTGTAAATCTGTCACAGTAGCTTTATTGCTAGATTTGTCCTTGGACAGAAAGGGTGAATGAAGTAAGTCCTGTGGTGCTGACTGATTAATTTTTATCACATAACCTGCCGTGTGCGTGCTGCATTAGAAAAGTTGAAATGTTTCCATCTCGGTGCTCCGCGGTCATGCCCAAAAAACAAGCGCGTTGCAATGAATGCCCGCCGCAATAGTGCTGCTTTCGGATTTGAGCGCACTTGTCAAGCATCTCGATTAAAAATAATTAATTTCTGCGCCAAAAGACGCAACAGCTGAACGGCCCCTAAAAGTACAACATTTGAATTATGTTCAGACAGTTGTCACTGTCCAGAGTATACAATACACAGCATAGGAAGGATGTGTTAGACATAGAAATTAGCACTTGCATTAAGATTTTTTGCTGGGCTGGCCAGCCCTACAAACACGAATGTCCCTGACTGACTGATTGAGTGATCAGTTTGACACTGGGTCACTGAATCAGGTGACCAGCGACGTCACAAGTTACACGATTGATCAGCTGACCAGTGACTTCCCTGGTAAACACAGAATTGGGAGTTTCCCTATTGGCCAAGTAGGGGTCCTCTCTAGATGATAGCCCTAGATTTGCAAAACTCCCACGGGATTTTTAACCTGACTTTAACCTCAACCTAACCTTACACTTGTCAAGTGTGACTGTGCTGAATCAAGTGCGCATGTGCAAGAGTGTGAGAGAGTTTTGCAAATCTAGGGTTACAATCTAGACATGAGCCCAAGTAGGTCTAACTGCAGTGTTGCAGTATCTACATGACACACCCACTTTATTACATGATGCACCCACTTGGTTAGGTTTAGGCATGAGGAGTGAGATGGTTAGGGTTAGGGGTCGGGGGGGGGGGGTGTCGTGTACCCTCCTAATGTTGGGGTAACAACATCGGGGGGGGGGGTTGTGTAGTGAAGTGGGTGTGTCATGTAGTAAATTGGGTGTGTCATGTAGTACTACGGCCAAAACAACTACCAGCCTATTTCCAACCATTCATCTCCAAAATCCTTGAGAGGGTAGTTGCATCTCAACTCCAGATCTACCTTGATAACAATAATCTCTTTGAACAATTCCAATATGGCTTTGGCACCAAACATAGCACAGAAACAGCCCTGGTTAAGATCACCCATGACCTCCTTCGTGCAGCTGACTCCAGTCTACTCTCTATCATCATCCTCCTTGACCTCATCGCAGCCTTTGATACTACATCCCATCAACTCCTCATGGATCGTCTGGCTAGCATTGGAGTTGAGGGCATTGTGTATCAGTGGTTTGCTTACTACCTTACAGACAGGATACATTTTGCACAAATTCAGAATTACTGGTCAGAAAGTTTGATAGTTCCTCCTGGAGTTCCACAGGGTTCAGTTTTGGAGCCATTCCTGTTTATTATTTACCTCCTCCCTCTTGGCAACATCTTCCGTTACTGTGATATCCATTTCCACTGCTATGCTGAAGATACACAGCTTTATGTGTCCACTAAACCCACTTCCATTCTCCCCTACATTACCCTCACTGCTTGTCTCCATGATATACAGATATAGATGACTAAATATTATCTGAAATTCAACAGTAATAAAACTGAGCTACCCCTCATTGGTACTAAGTCTACACTCTCAAAAACTAATATTTGCTCACTCCCCATTGCTGGGGCCACCATACCTGTCTCCGCTCAGGCTAAGAGCCTTGGTGTTACCCTAGATAGTACCCTTTCTTTTTCCAGTCATTTAAACAATGTCCTGTAAACGAAATATACTACTACTACTACTACTACTTCCGGCTGCTCCCGTTAGGGGTCACCACAGCGGATCATCCGTTTCCATTTCTTCCTGTCCTCTGCATCTTCCCCTGTCACACCAGCCACCCGCATATCTTCTCTCACCACATCCATAAACCTCCTCTTTGGCCTTCCTCTTTTCCCTCCCACCTTGGCAGCTCCATATTCAGCATCCTTCTCTCAATATACCCAGCATCTGTCCTCCACACATATCCAAGCCATCTCAATCTTGCCTCTCTTGCTTTGTCCTGTTAAAATGTCCTGTTAAATTAAATAGAAGGGCGGCATGGTGGCGCAGTGGTTAGCACGATCGCCTCACAGCAAGAAGGTCCTGGGTTTGAGCCCCACGGTAGTCCAACCTTGGGGGTCATCCCGGGTCGTCCACTGTGTGGAGTTTGCATGTTCTCCCCATGTCTGCGTGGGTTTCCTCCGGGTGCTCCGGTTTCCTCACACAGTCCAAAGACATGTAGGTCTGGTGAATTGGCCGTAGTAAATTGTCCCTAGGCGTGTGTGTGTGTGTGTGTGTGTGTGTGTGTGTGTGTGTGTGTGTGTGTGTGTGTGTGTGTGTGTGTGTGGGCCCTGTGATGGTCTGGCAGCCTGTCCAGGGTGTCTCCCCGCCTGCCGCCCAATGACTGCTGGGATAGGCTCCAGCATCCCCCGACCCTGAGTAAGGATAAGTGGTTTGGATAATGAATGAATGAATAAACAATGTCTCCTGGGTTGCCTTTTTCCATCTGTGAAACATCTCCAGACTACACCCTGCTTTAACACAATACTCAACGGAAGTCTTAGTCATTGCTTTGGTCACATCTAATATTGACTACTGCAATGCAATTCTGGCAGACATCCCCAACAAACTTATTCACCGACTTCAGCTCATCCAGAATTCTGCAGCACGGATAATTACATGTTCAAAGTCTACTGACCATGTCTCTCCCCCTCCTGATTCAATTACACTTGCTTCCTGTATCAGAGTGGATTAATTTTAAAATTTTATTATCAACATTCAAAACTCTTCATAATCTATCCCCTTCTAAACTCACAGACCTCCTTCAGACTTTTTGAATTAGATTTTTTTCTGATAAAATTAAAACATAATGTGCGACCACATAACGAGAATAAGACCAGAAAGCATAAGCAGTCCGTGTGCATGCTGTGTATGAGTAAAGTCCGCGCCGTTATGTATTTTGGGCTGCATGCGGACATCCACACAGGGGTCCACACACGGACCCTCGTGGACACAGAAAGTATGAACTGGCCTTGAGTTTGCTTGTCACCGTCTCATTTGAAAATAATGAATTTGCGCATGCAAAAGACATGACATCTTAACAGTCCCTAACACCCTAAACAGTACAGTAGAGATGAGAAAACAGCTCTCCATGTGCCAAGAAGCATGAAGGAAAGGGCACAGTTAAAGTATGCCAAATAATCACTTGGACAAAACACTCAATACAGAGTGAGTCTTATGGCGTTCTCATACGACTGCTTCGTACCGTCTGCGAATTTTCATTTCTTAGGATGGAGATGGAGCGTCACAAAGGAAAAGGGCTAATTTTGCTTTAATAGTTAAGGTTAGGGTTCGAATTAGGGTTAGGTTAGGGTAATGGTTAGGCATAAGTTGGTTATGGCTAAGACTAGGGAAAGGGTGTAGAGACTGAATGTAAATCAATTAGTTCTTTCATCACCATCCAAGTAGGAAACAAAAACTCACGTTACATGCCTGAACACAACTGCCCACCCACCTCCACGCCCCTGCCGCCCAGCTTTCACATTGGTAATGTTGTTCCATACCCACATACACTTGTGTAGCTACACACTCCAATACAGTGGATGGCACTATACACCTAGTTGGTTTGCAATCCGCAAATAATCACAAAAAAGAAGAGTGCACTTGCATCATCAATTATATGACATTTGTGTATGTTGTCGCTCCAGTGTAGAAAAGTGCACCAATTGCAAGATCTCAAACCCATACAATGAAAAACAGGACATCCGCAGACAGAAACAGATGAAATAGGAGGAGTTAACAGATAATTAGAATAGTTATAATTAAAATTAAATTAAGTTATCTTTCAAATCAAGCATCCCAAGGTATGAGTGTAAAGTATTTTTCTTACAACTGCATTAATGGCCTTTTTTTTTTTTTTTTACTCGACCGTAAAAAACCATGTCATGTGATACTTCAGTACACTTTAATAACAAATATGGCTGGAACCACAACAGAACGTTGCAGATGAACATTTAATATCCAGGGATTCACATTATAGACACTACCACTGTAACAAATTGGCCACAATTTTGAACGTTGACCATACACTGTCCAGCCATATACTAGGTTATAACGTACTCTTGTTTGTATGAATGGACTGCAAATTCCATAAAATATGTAAAGAAATGGAGCTAAGCATTTTTTAATACACATCATACGTATACGTGCACTATAAGGGTTGCTTCATTATTAAATAAATTGTGACAGAAATACCACAAAATCCACTGACTCGACCCAAAGGGGGATGACACTGACACGTGATTGATAACACCCAGATTGCAACATGATGTGGCTTACATTTAGAGACAGGGCACCCAAGCTATGGATAAAAAAACATGGTCTGCATGCATGTATATTGCTATGGACATCTCTGGCTCATTTATTCAAATAAATAAATGAAAATCAGTGTGGCCCTGTGATGGCCTGGCAACCTGTCTAGGGTGTCTCCCCGCCTGCCGCCCAATGACCACTGGGATAGGCTCCAGAATCCCTGCAACCCTGAGAGCAGGATAAGCGGTTTGGAAATGGATAGATGGATGGATCTCTGGATCATGGTGAAGAGAAAACCAATGGCTATGACTGTTTCAAGTGAAACCAGTTTTTCTCTTTACAGATTAGACAATTTTCACTTGATTAAAGCAATTACTATCAATTCAAGATAATTCATGTTTTGCATTTCTGTGATCTTGCATAAGATTTGATACCACCAGTAATAGGCAGTGGGATGTTGTCACAGAGGAATGTAAGTAATGCGAGTGTGTAAAGTGCCGACAAGGGAGGATTGCTGGACTGTGAATAACAAACACAGCCTAAATGTCCTGAGGTCTGTACAAGAGAGTAATGAAGCATAAAACTTCAATAAATATCATAACACCTTCAGTAATGCTTTCCTTAAACACAGTAAGTTGAACAGGGCAAAGAGATCTAAAGGTGGCTGATGAGCAGTCTTTTGCTGGTGCAATTGTGCATTTCTCTGTGTTTGAGTTCACTTTCGTCATCGTTCCTTTTGTTAGAGCCCCAGTGAATACACAGTTTTAATAGGCAACAAAAGAAAAATCTGATTAAGTTGTTATAGAGGGACCTGGTATATGACCTTCTGATAAAGAAATTATAGAAGAATTATGAAAAGAAAAATATTCAAAATGTTTCACTATAACCTTACAATGAAATAAAAACAAGAAATAAACTGTAATTCCTCCGACAGTAAGACAGTTTAGCCTAAGTGAATAAAGGGGTCAGTCATACCCTAAGAAAACTGAATCTTACCCTTACTTTCCTCGTATAACTTAACAGAACTTTCATTAGCTTCAGATAAACTTAGCTGAAGAAGAAATCTTTGCTTTTTTTTTTTGACAAATAAATGTTAGGTACTATTAAGATACTGTTCAGATACTTATAGATACCATCTATAAGTATCTGAACCTATTATTCTGTCTGAATCTGACAATAAATTGTTCCTGATTCCTGATTCGTTAGTCACTATTTTGTAGCTCTGGAAAATGTGCAGATGTTAAAAAGAGGGGATATGCTTTCGATAGCTACCTGACAATGAGCAGCCATTAAATTCTAACTTCAGAGAATTGTTAGAAAGGGTTAGAAAAAAAACCTTACCAACGTGTGTGGTCCGCTGTATTTTGAATAACACTTCAATCCTAATTGCCAAATACAAATCCTATCCTGCAAGACATATTTGGCCCAAATGCAAGTCCCTCAAAGTTTATGTCAGAAAAACTCAACCTAAGCCTTTCAAGCAAGGCTGCTCCAATAAAACCTTTTCAGACTGAGTGAAAATAAGAAATTTTCTGAGTACATTGATACCAGCCATGAAACATTTTCAACAATAGAAATACAAATGGAAATTTTACAATAAGGTCCTTAATTGCATTTTTCCCCTTGTTAATAAAACAGGGTAAAGAAGCTTTGCCTATCATCTCTATTGTGATAAATGTATGGCATTAGTACAGTTGTACCTTTATTGTATTGTTCAGTGAGTTTAGCCACTTCGTCATTATTAAGGTAAACATGCAGCCAAACCACGTAATAGGCTAAACTAGTCTGATACAACCCATATCATGAGTTTCATGAATAAGTGGAAGCATGACTGAAATGCTCATTAAATTTAAGTTTAGCATACAAACAGTAAAATTAATAAGTCTCCAATTAGCGTCATTACTAAGGTTTAGAAATAATGCAACTACATTCAAAATGACAAAATAAAGTAAACCAAGAGTATAAGGGTATTTACAAAGCGTGGCCAACATCATCATTAGACCAATTACAGCATTAGGAACCAATGACCTCCCCACTGCCCACAGCCTGCATCAGACGTCACTGTGCTCATTAGTTTTAAAACCTGTCAACTTGCTGAGTTCAGGTATGGAAAAAATTTTCCTCTAGGAACAGGGAGCAGCTTTTAACAAGAAGGGTGGCATTATAGTTGTTACACTCTGGATACAACACACAAGTTGAAGAACTACTGCTGCTGCTGCAGCAGTGAAAATGCATTACAACTTATCAATTTGTGCTGAAAGAAAACACAGTGTATGACATTATGCTATGGACATTCTCTCTCTCAGAAGCAATAGAGGACAACCTTTCACATACTGACTAGAAACAGAAAACAGAAGAAGATTCTGTGCAGTCTCACTGTGCATTCATGGTGACAATATAGTATGATTTAGCATACAGTTTAGAGCATCACCAGGTTTAAAAAAAAAAGTTTAAAACGTTTATTTGGGAAGGGACAATGTACATTAATCAACACCCGAAACAAATGAAAATGTACCCGAGTTAGCTAATAGGCTAGTTTCCATCGGCAGTCCCTTTGCCTGATGTTGTTAGGCAAAGGTAACTTCTTAATAGTCTCTTCTCAATAGTCCTTTGAGTTGTGGCAGGTAAATAAATGCATGCATCTTGTTGCTACACTATGAAGGAAAAAATCAACACCCGAAACAAATGAAAATGTACCCGAGTTAGCTAATAGGCTAGTTTCCATCGGCAGTCCCTTTGCCTGATGTTGTTAGGCAAAGGTAACTTCTTAATAGTCTCTTCTCAATAGTCCTTTGAGTTGTGGCAGGTAAATAAATGCATGCATCTTGTTGCTACACTATGAAGGAAAAAAACCTCCTTGTTGTTTTTGCAAAAGCTGACGAAAAAGACTTTGCTGAAATCCAAAAAGTTACAAAAGTTTTAAGTTCACTTTAAGTGATGCAGTCACATAAAGTGACATTCTCACAATAATAGAATCTGTACATTTATTGATTAATACTACTAAATGATAAAACAGTCATAATTCGTTGAAAATGGTTTTCCCAAATACTATAAACTGATAGCTTTTAATAGCACACAGATAAAGATAAGTCTGATCCCTGACTGGTGAATTTGACTCTTGGTACATACCCACAAAGCCATGGCAAAAGAAAAAGCTGTGGTAAGGAAAAATATGTATGTGCTTGCCAGTGAAATATGAACTGAATCTGTGGTCTTCTAATCATCCAACAGCAATGATAAATAACTTCACCAAAGAAGGTAGAAGATCTCTTTAATTAACCACGGTGTTACAATGAAGAGCAATTGCTTCCTGCTTCGGCCTGCACTCTCTAACAATAAGTGGGTTGGAAAGTATCGACTTGATATTTTGAAAATTACAAGCTGACCAAACACTTCATATTAATGCCCCAAAGCGCAGTGTGAAATTACAGCTGGCTGTCAATACAGCAGGGCAGCAAGGCAGCGAGTCATCCCAGCTATGCATACTCTCATATAAATCACAGACAGACGTTCTGCTGCCATTTTTGCATTTTGCTACTTTGTTGCTGTCAGTTGTGTTACTGTGTGCTAGCTTTATGTGTCATGACTTTCAAATGCGGTAAATATCGTTTTATTATGCATCAAAAGTTGTGTTTGGTATCAAAAGTTATCCGACGATCCAGTATGTTATCATATGTTTGTATAAAGTCTCTACTTGTGTGGAAGAATTCAGTGTGCGCTTGTAAAATGCCTTTAACCTAATTTCTTAAAAGCATACTGTAGAGCCGAAGGAACGGAGAAGACCGTAGGTTCACACTTTAGCCGTGTAGGCAACTTTCTTTAATCCACGGTAAATCCGAGAGACAACCAAACCACAGCTCGACTGAGCGGAGGTGGCAAGAATCCTCAGAAAACTGGCTGGACAACCATAACTTAACCCTGCGTTAACCTGCCAGGGCAACCATGACTTAACCCTTAGTTCCTGGGTTGAATTCTGTCCCCAATACGTGTCCACCACATGAGCCCCCCCAGAATTCGCCCTAGTAATCGAAGTCAGGCAGGCGCGGGGGGACAACAGGCCGTCCGCGGCGGCTCCAGATAACAGGGGCCGGAGTGTCTCCGGGAGGCATTGACGCGGGCCTGTGGAGGTCGGCCTGAGGAGCAGAAGAGGCAGCTCGGGCCTCCACGGGGGGAGGAGGCGGAGCCGGGGGACGACCGCGACGAGGAGGTTGGGCTAACTCCAACGGCTGCGTCAAGTCCAGGTGTGCGGGTTTAACTCGGTCCACTGAAACATGCTCGGCCGTGCCCCCAAAATCCACCACCAGGTGCTTAGTTCCCCGTTCCAGGACGCGGAAGGGGCCGTCATAAGGGGGTTGCAGAGGGGGGCGGTGTGCGTCGTGACGGATGAACACGTAGTCCGCTGACTGCAGACCTGGGGGCACCTGGGACACCGGCGCGCCGTGTTGGGCGGTAGGGACGGGTGTGAAAGCTCTGACCCCGTCCAGCAAGGAGGCTCGTTGGTCCACAGCTGACCAGGGACGCGTTGCATTGGGCATGAAATCGCCTGGGACTCGCAGCGGCGTGCCGTACACCAGCTCCGCAGAGGAGGCTTGTAGGTCTTCCTTCGGGGCGGTCCGCAGGCCCAGCATGACCCATGGGAGCTTGTCGACCCAGTTGCAGTCCTTGAGAGTAGCCCGAAGCGCAGCCTTCATGGACCGGTGGAAGCGCTCACATAGGCCGTTCGCCTGAGGGTGGTAGGCGGTAGTGCGATGAAGCTTGACGCCCAGAGCCTCACCCACAGCATTCCATAGCTCTGAGGTAAACTGTGGCCCGCGGTCAGATGAAAGGTCGGAAGGCGTACCGAAACGTGAGACCCACGACCCAATAAAAGCCCGGGCCACATCAGCAGACGTCGTGGATGCCAGGGGAACAGCTTCAGGCCAGCGCGTAGTCCTGTCCACCACAGTGAAGAGGTAGGTGAACCCCTGGGAGGGGGGTAGGGGACCAACCAGGTCGACGTGGACATGGTCAAATCGTCTCTCCGGCACTGCGAAGCGTTCCAGGGGCGCCTTAATGTGGCGGTGTATCTTAGCCCGCTGACAGGCAACACACGAGTCGGCCCACGCTTTCACGTCTCTCTTAAGTCCCTCCCACACAAACTTAGCAGAGGTCAGGCGCACGGATGGCTTACCGCCTGGATGAGAGAGGCCGTGCACAGCTTCAAATACGGGGTGTCTCCAGCTGTGCGGGACGATGGGCCTGGGCTGTCCTGTGGAGACGTCACACAGGAGGGTGACACCTGTGTCGCTGAAAGGAACGTCCTGCAGGCGGAGCCCCGTGTCGGAGGCCCGGAGACGGAGGATGCTCGGGTCCGTGGCCTGGTCAGCGGCCATCTGTGCATAGTCAAGGCCTAGGTGGACCGCTCCAATCACTGCCCTAGAGAGGCAGTCAGCTACCTGGTTAGACTTACCAGCGACGTGCTGGATGTCGGTAGTGAATTCCGAAATGTAGGAGAGTTGTCGCTGCTGGCGAGCGGACCATGGCTCGGCCGTCTTGGACATGGCAAACGTGAGGGGCTTGTGGTCCACGTACGCAGTAAACTCGCGGCCCTCTAGCAGGAAACGGAAATGCCGGACGGCGAGCCAGAGACCGAGGAGTTCCCTGTCAAAAGTACTATACTTGCGCTCTCGGGGTGTAAGCTGGCGACTGAAAAAGGCCAAAGGCTGCCAAGCCCCCCCCACCCACTGTTCGTGAACCGCACCAACAGCATAGTCCGATGCATCCATGGTTATGGAAATAGGCGCTGTAGGTGAAGGATGCGCTAGCAGGGTAGCCTGGGAGAGCGCAGCTTTAGTCTCGGTGAACGCACGGTCCCGCTCTGCTGTCCAGTCGACCGCCTGGTTGGGGGACATGCCTTTCAGCGCCTCGTACAGTGGCCGGATGATAAAGGCGGCTCGGGGAATGAAGCGGTGGTAGAATGTCACCATCCCGATGAACTCCCTGAGAGCACGAGCTGTTTGGGGGCGCGGAAAGGCCGCCACCGCTTCCGCCTTTGAGGGCAGGGGGACTGCCCCGTCCCCAGTGATGCGGTGCCCGAGGAAATCAATGGCTGTCAGCCCGAACCGGCACTTCGCCGGGTTGACGATCAGCCCATGCTGGCTGAGGCGTGTGAAGAGGGCATGAAGATGGGACAGGTGTTCTTCCTCGGAGGCGCTGGCGATGAGTATGTCGTCCAAATAGACAAAGATGAAAGGAAGGCCACGGAGCACTGAATCCATCAGCCGCTGAAAGGACTGGGCCGCGTTTTTGAGTCCAAATGGCATTCGTAGGAATTCAAATAGGCCGAATGGGGTAGTCACCGCTGTCTTGGGGATGTCTGAGGGGTGCACGGGAACTTGATGATAACCACGGACCAGGTCGACTTTTGAGAAGACGCATTTGCCAGACAGGTTTGCAGAAAAGTCCTGTATATGCGGGACAGGATAGCGGTCGGGCGTGGTGGCGTCATTTAGTCGGCGGTAGTCCCCGCATGGGCGCCAACCTCCATCAGGCTTAGCGACGATGTGGAGTGGGGACGCCCACGGGCTGTCAGAGCGGCGGATGATCCCCATGCGTTCCAGGTGCTCAAACTCAGACTTGGCAATGGCGAGTTTGGCGGGGTCGAGACGCCTGGCTCTGGCGTAGACCGGGGGCCCCTTCGTAGCAATGTGATGCTCCACCCCATGCTTAGCGGTAGGTGCAGAGAAGGTAGGCTGGGTGAGGTCAGCGAGGAGGCGGTTGAACTTGTCTGCCTCTGAGAGAGAGTTGGCTAGACCTGCATAGGCCGCTTTCCTCCGCGTACATGCGAAGGAGAAGGTTAAGGCATCGACCAGACGGCTGTTCTGAATGTCCACTAGCAAACCGTAAGCGCACAAAAAATCAGCTCCGAGGAGGGGAAGCGTTACATTGGCCATGACGAACTCCCACGTGAAACGTTGTCCACCAAAACACAGTTCTACAGACCGCACGCCGTAGGTGTGGATAGGGCTGCCGTCAGCCGTCGCCAACTGGGGGCCCCGCTCCCCGCCCATGATGTCGACGTCAGTAGCAGGGAGCACGTTTCTCTGTGCGCCCGTGTCACAAAGAAATCGCCGACCGGAGATGGTGTCGAGGATGAAGAGTAGCCTGCTCGTATCGCCAACACTCATGGCCACTACTGAGTGTTGGCCCTCTCGTTTCCCGTCGGCCTGTAGTTGCAGGGGGAACGGCACCGTTTAGCTTTCGCACCAAATCGAGCGTGGTACATACAGAGTCCAGAGGGCTTGTAGCGGTCTGACGCTGTGGCGCCACCGTCGGGCCACGCCCGCGATGTCGGCGGGGGGCCAGTGAAGGTAGGAGCCAGCACCCCGGCATGGGAGGAACGTTGTGTAGCGACGAAGAATCGGTCAGCCTCCTTTGCCAGCTCACGGGGATCAGTGATGGTGGAGTTAGCGAGCGCAGTCTGGACGTGGGGCGGCATGTTGCGCAGAAACAGCTCCATAAACAGGAAACATGGCTTTTCTTGACCCAGTAGGTTTAACATCCTGCTCATTAGCTCCGATGGTTTGCCATCTCCCAAGCCCTGAATTGCGAAGAGGCGACGTGCTCTCTCCATTGTTGACAGTTCAAAAGTTTCAAGGAGGATATGTTTAAGTGCGGCGTATTTACCATCGGCCGGTGGGTCGGTTATGAAACCGCTTATCCTGGAAGCCGTAGCGCACCCCAGCGCTGCCACTACGTAGTAGTACCTGGTCTCGTCTGCTGTTATGTCTCTGAGCGCGAACTGTGCCTCAGCCTGCGCGAACCATGTAGCCGCGGAAGACACCCAAAACTCCGGCAGTTTCATTGCAACGGCGTTCGTAGCCATAATGTGTGTGGTTTCAGAAAACTTATCCGAAAACCGACGTCGGGGTCACCAGTGTAGAGCCGAAGGAACGGAGAAGACCGTAGGTTCACACTTTAGCCGTGTAGGCAACTTTCTTTAATCCACGGTAAATCCGAGAGACAACCAAACCTCAGCTCGACTGAGCGGAGGTGGCAAGAATCCTCAGAAAACTGGCTGGACAACCATAACTTAACCCTGCGTTAACCTGCCAGGGCAACCATGACTTAACCCTTAGTTCCTGGGTTGAATTCTGTCCCCAATACGTGTCCACCACAATACAAACATAGTAACGCACACACATTAGTGGGGTTTGGAGAGAGGGTGAGATGGAAATTCTCAAATGAAAAAAAAAATCCCACAGTGGGTGAGTATTGTATTTCCTGGACTGTAAATCGCTGCTCTTTTTTTTTTTTACTGTCTGGCTGGTCCCTGCAATTTATATTCCAAAGCGATTTATACAACGTAATTTTGTCGGACGAATACACTGCATTTCAACTATGGCCACTAGATGGCACTGCTTAATCTTGTGACTCAACTGAAAATCCTGTACCACCCATAGAAATTAAATGACAGTGGAATGGACATTGAACTGTTTGCCGTGGTCATTTGAGTAGTTAAAAAGAAAATGGCGATTGTTGTTCGTTGTTATGGTGCCAACACATGTCAGTGGGGCCATAGATGTTCACACTACGCCACTGCTAATTTGGTTGTTACTGCAAAACCTCACTTCAGAGAGTCTGTGACTTAAAAAAAAAAAGAAGAAAAAGAAAAGAGTCCGTGACTTGCCGAAAGTCGGCTTGTACAGAAGTTAGCCCACTACAATGGTCACAGTTCTTTGCAATGGCAGCAGTTCAAATGGCCGCTGCGGCTCTAACAATCCTGCTGTGTTGATGTGAATTGGAATCTCCATTCTACTGTCATTCAATTTCTATGGTACCACCACATAAATGCGATTTATACACCGACGCGATGTCTATGTTTTGTGTTTGTTTTTTTCCCTCACAACGTGTTTTTTGCTGAGTGCTGTTAATACTCCAGTGCGAGCTGTAGTCCGGGAAATATGGTAACTAGTTGCTTTTGCCTAACAATACAAAATATGAACGTACATCTCTCTACCATCTTGACAAACTTGTCACAAACCCAACCCTGGTAAGTCAAGAAAACATGTACAAGCGCTCCCTAATTCTATTCAAGAAAATACTGTGCATGATTACACTCATTTGGCAAACATTTCTGAATAACACTCGGCATTTCATGCAGAGACAGGGATTAAAAGACATAGGCCTATTGATAAAAAGAGAGAAAAAGAAGAAGAAGAAAAAAAAAAGAACAGTCTTGCCCAAACTAATGCCCACTGCTGATGCCAGAAAGGGTGCCAGGTGGGTCAGGGTAAATCTGCTGTTGTCTGCTCCAAGCCATGTCTCTGGTCTGCCAACAGAACAGGCACATTAACATAATGGAAAACAGAGGCAGGGAAGGCACACAATCAAGGAAAGATCAATATAAAAGCTGATGTTTATAAAAGGATGACTGGTCGAAAGGCTTCTTCTGATGTGGAACTGAAAGTCCCAACAATGACAAGAATATACAGGCATGCACTTCAATTTAAATATCTTACTATTTCTTTATAGCATGAGAAGTATCCACCTCACCATCTACTAGAGCCAGTCAAAGGGCTGGTGTGAAGAAAAAAGAAAAAAAAATCAGTGTGAAACTCACATGGACCCTGACCGCTTCCTCATACTTGTAGTAAAAGCTTGTCAACGTGGGCTGGGGAGGGGAAAGGGGCTTAATCAGCTGCATCTGACAACTGATCAAGATAAGTCATGGCACAACGATCCAATTAGAGGATAAAACTAGAGGGAAGTGGATTTCAAACAACCCCCCCCCATCCCCATAACATTGTTCTAGTTGAAGGACTAGCAAAAAGTTGAACTCCCATTGGTCTTCTGGATGACCCGCCTCCATCAGCGTTCTCAATTTCCAGTAGCCTCTAAATCCTCTTTACTGGTGAGGAAGGTGAATAGGCACAGCGAGTGTGACAGAGACACAGCGAATGAGAGAGAGCGAGAGAGCGAGTTGGCCGAGATACAATGCTCGTATAATAACGGATTCACATTTCACCTGGCACACAGCAGCTCGGTGGACACATTCTAGCCACACAGAGCCCACTAATCCCAGTGCAGCAAAGCACTACACAATGCACACCAGTGTAGTTGTTTCGATAAGTCCGCTGTGCTTGAACAATGTACCACCATTGTCTGCTATGTCTGGATTTTGCCATGATTGACATAGTTTACGGATTCATAAAAATGGGAATGCCTTTGATTGAATGTTTAGGGATCGAATAGCGAGATACACAATACACAAACGTAATAGCCCCAAACAATCATTCTTCTTTAATCCTTCACAAAAAGTCAGTGCACACGCACGCACATGCACATGCCTGAAAGACAGGGAACAGATAGTAGATCTATTATCTTTCACTATGTCAACAGTCCCTTAAGTCAACTTCACTGTTACATGAACAGCAGCAGTACAGTCGATGTGTTTGGTCTTGGCGAGGAACGCCCCTGGCCCTGTGTCTGCATGATAAGGGAGGGAGTGAAATGCCATCATTGTCCTATCCAGGCAGCTCTCTCCCACTGATGGCTCCTTTTACAGACCATCCAATGTGCTTTTGGCTAAATACCCTTGGCACTAACGGCCCTGTGTCATCTTTAAATAGCATAGAATGAGAAAGTGGGAAAAGGATAAACAGAGAGGAAGAGTATGTGAGAGGGGGAGAGGAGAGGACAGGAGATGGGGTATGTTTAAAGACCAAGAAATAAAAATGTGATAGAAAGTTAAGGAGGTGAAGATATAGGTGTCATATTCCAAATGGGAGAAAAATGCAAAGCAGCTTAAAAAGGAGTGATAGAAAGTTAAGAGGAAATGAATGGGTTCAGTAAATAGTCTTGAGAACAAATGATAAGCAGAGAGTGGTGATATAAAGAAAGGAACAGAATACAGACAGGAGACGGAGAGAAAAGAAGGGGGCAGTAAGTAACTCGGAGACTGACATGCTGGAATGACCAGTGGTGGGCAGCTTGGATGCAGGAGCTTTGTGAAGCTCAGAAAGGTCAGACAGACTATGTGACAGCTTCAAACTCACAGGGATAACAGCCCGTTATCCAAGCAAAAAGAGAGGACTGAAACCCCACAAGAGTTGCTCTTCTTAGCTTGCTGAGGAACTGAATAGCCCTTATTTTTGCAATTACGCTGAAGGGCTAGGCTAAATCTGGCAATGGTGTTATAATGCAAGACTCTCCTTCTTTATGAGGTATCAACTCTCATCTCTCTCTCTCTCTCTCTCTCTCCTCTCTCTCTCTCTCTCTCTCTCTCTCTCTCTCTCTCTCTCTCTCTCTCTCTCTCCTCTCTCTCTCTCTCTCTCTCTCTCTCTCTCTCTCTCTCTCTCTCTCTCTCTCTCTCTCTCTCTCTCTCTCGCTCTAATATCATTGGAGACTAAAGGTAAACTACCAGAATAACATGTTTCTAGTTTTTCATCTAAGACAAATGAAAAATCCAATGTCCAACCATTGCAGAACTAACCAATTAGATAATATATGTCTCATCTGTCAACATTTCACAAACTTGAAGAATATTTCAGACCTGATTGGATCTACTGAAAAGAGTTAGATTACAGACTAGGTATATTCACCACACAAAAAAAAGAGATAACATAAATGTGGATTGGAGGGTAAAGCTAGTGGCTCGGTGGCCCAGTGGTTAGCACTGTTGCCTCACAGCAAGAAAGTCCTGGGTTTGAACCCAGGCCATCCCAGGTCCTTTCTGTGTGAGTTTGCATGTTCTCCCCATGTCTGCGTGGGTTTCCTTCAGGTGCTCCGGTTTCCTCCCACCATCAGAAAGACATGCATGTTGGGGATTAATACTCCTGTCTGTGCCCCTGACCAAGACAATGGAAAGACGAACTGGAGTTGGTCCCCAGGCACTGTAGCTGCCCACTACTTCTATACAATAGGATTGGTTAAATGCAGAAGACAAAGTCATTGTAACAATACAATTCATTGTAAGAATAAATTGGCTTTCATTATAAAGATTTGGAATATCAAATCCCCTGTACTCCTAATGCTCCATTGCAAGGTCCCTTCAGTGTCGGGCGGGGGTACAGACTCCCTTGAGTGTCAGGCACTTAGCCGAAGCCAGCTGACCGCTTTCCTGGAAACAGGATTCTCCGGGGAAACTTAACGCATGCACAGGCCCACACCATTTTGCCCAGATCCCCCTGCAGGTGTACAGGGTCACCACCTGTAGAAGTTGCTAATTGCACTGGCAGAACACATTACCCATTTCCAGTTTACCACCCAGGATCATTGCAAATGGGGTTCCCTTTGACACCCAGGAGACGCTTTATTTGTTGTTCTCATATCTGTTTTCTGGTACCACTCCAATTCCTTGACACACAAAAGATGAACGTATATTTGTGTGAATATATGTGTATTTGTAATTATGCAAAAATGTCTTGCTTAGAATACAAGACAAATTTTGGTACAAACAAGATAATTTAAGTATTATTGTACCATAATCGCCTCAAAATAGACTAGAATACATGAATACATGGGTGTGTGCTCAGCGCATACGGCCGGGGGGGGGCATCTAGCCAGCAGTGGCATGGCGGGCCTTGCCCCTAAGTCGGGTGTGGATGTGTATTGGGGCCCCCACCCCCCTGCCTGCCCGCTGGGTGGGCAATCATGGCAGTGCGTTGCTCTATTGGTCATGGGACCCGACTCCAGGCTGGTCATCTGTGCTTGCTGTCCATGGCTCGGGTCCCACGTCTGCGGGTGCGCCCTTTGCCTGTGCCTGGGGGTAAGCGGTAGGGGTGTAGGCCCCGCTTGTGTCTTTGGGGACTGGCTTGTACTCCTCAGGAGCATGCGGGCTGTTGCTCTGCTGGGTCTTGGCCCCCCTCTTGGCTCAGTACTCTTCTGGGGTTGCAATGCTTTGAGCTCCAGCTGTTCTCTTGGTCATAGGGTGTCTGCACAACTGCTGGGTCTATGGGTGGCTGCAGAGCCTGTCTGCTGCCCGGAGGCACTACAATAAGTCGCAGCTCTCAGACACCAGAATTTACTGGGATTAGTCCCATGCAGTCATAGGTGGACACTTCACATACACATAAGTGGATATGTCACACGCACATACACACTGCTGAGCATCAGCCTCACACACTCCCTGGAACACTCTCTGGATTACATGCTTCCTCTTAGCCCTTTCTTCCCCTTTTATTTTCAGTCTTGTCCTTTATCACCTTAACTGCTAGCCTAAGCTCGATTTAATTATGTTTTGTCAGACATACCTCAGCATCTATGTCTTATCAGATACATGTTGTCAGTTTTCATTTCTAAGTTTCCTTGTCTCACTTGAGGTGATTGTCCCGCTCCTGCAGAAGCGGTGCTGATTGGTTGTTTAGCTGATCAAACATGCAGAAGAGCGGACCGGTGGAGGCTGTAAATGTATAACAAAAACCCTGTGCTCTTGTCCTCCCATAGATCATCTAAAGGATGGCTTTATTGTAAGTGGTTCTTGATGATTAATAAAGATTGCCTTTGCAGATGGAGAACCTGAACTCCACTTGCAGATTAACTCTGTCTATGACATATTGGCATGCAAATTCCCTATGTTGTATGCCAAGCCTGCCAACAGCACAGGTTTATAGAAAAAAAAATGAAAAGAATACATTCCACAACAGCCCTGACGGAGTGGAACTTGGCTCTTACCATTTTACTAAATCCCTAAACTGTTATCAACAAATATTGGCTATTTAAATGATTCATTCAATTCTCACAGGTATGACTTTGGGGTTGCAATTTAACATTGAAAACTGCAGCATGTCTTGTCGGTCTTCCAAATTAATTTTTAAAATGTCTGATAATATTCTTTACAACCTCTACCGAACAATGTAAATGATGAGAAAACTGAATACAACTTCACTTCTCCAATAAAAATGAACCAACATGGAATGAAGGTATAGAATATACAACGCAAGAGTGAATGCACAACAGCACCAACATGTGTACATATGCAGGCACACACCCACAAACAAAAATGAACAAACATTCTCGAGCGTCCCATGAATGGTAGAAAAACAGTCTACTTACACACGAGGGGAGAATGTGCCTATTCTTGTCTCTGTCTTTTCTCCAATATCAGCGCTTGCTGAAAGAGGGAAATTCTTTTGCGAGAGAAAAGGGTAGGGAGCATGAATTGGAGAAAGAAGGTGGTCATTCTATTCAAGTCTGAACCCCGCTGGATGAAAAGCTCAGTAAAACTGCTTACTGGGAGAGAGAGAGAGAAAGGGAGGGAGTGGGACAGGGAGTGGGACAGGGAGAGGGACGGGGAGAGGGGAGCAAACCAACAGACAGAATGAAAGAGCGAGAGAGAGAGCGCGAGAGAGAGAGCGTGCGAGAGAGAGAGACAATGGGTGAGTGTAAGGAGAGAAATCAGGGGGGAGAGGAGAAAGGGTGAGCGGGTGGGGTGAGAAAGAAGAAAAGCAATGGAGCATGTTGGAACAGCCATTCCTAATCAATCTTCACATTATCCCCCTTTGATATGCTCTGTGTTTCAGGACCATGGACAGAGAATTGAGACCCGTCTTCATAACCTCCGCTGAGGAGAGAATGGCTGCTGGCGCGAGATTAAAAAAAAAAAGAAGAACAGGAGGGAAAGAGGAAAAAGATACAGAACCAGATGAGGAAAGTTGAGTGAAACCAGCGATAATGCAAATGAAGGATGCGACCAGCAGCTGACACACAAACAATGCCAGTTTCGATTTAAGCAGAGTCAACTATGGACTCACGGATTGATTTATTTTGTTTCTCACGTGTGGTGTAGCGGATCAACGTGCACTCAAGTGGGTTGGGTTTGAGGATGCTCAGCGGCTTGCAGTGCTGAGTGGGTTTGTCAGGCTCAGGTGCTCTGATGATGTGCCACTACTCTCCTCTCTTCCTCACAGGCGTCAGTCTGAACTCAGCATAACCCAGAAGGCCATGGATTAGGTGCCTGGCTCTAGCCCCCCCTCCCATGAATCATTTTCACTCGCATGCATTCTGGTTACCCCCCTAACATTCGCTTATCTGCAACATTTTCAATGGTGTTCAACTCAGTTGACAAAAGAAAATCAGTTTGGAGAGATTCACAGTGGACCGTGGATAGACAATGGGTGAAACTGTACTATCATCTATATTTTACAGCAAAATAACATATATAGCAATGAGTTCTCATAATAGTACTGTTCATATATCGATTGACAACACAGCAGGAGATATAGCAACAGAAACAAAGGTGTGACTTGTGCTGGAAAAAAACAAAGTGGGTGGAACGATCTTAAGAAAGGAAACGAGGGCAAACACTGCCACCTGCTGACTACAAGAGCATAACCGACAAGAGACTACAGTACCATAAGTAACCTGCTAATAAACCTAGGTTCTGAATATTATCCTACCATTACGTTACTTGCTCCTCACAATTAAAAAATTACAATGGAAGCATTTTAAACGTGGCATCATCATTTAAAGAAAGTTATTATGTGGAGCTCAGGTCAGATGTTCATTAGTGTGAATCTCAAAGGTCAGTGGTTCATCAAGCAAACCATGTATTATTGGAGTGGGGTTAACAGAAATAACATTGAGCCCCTGAAAATAGGGTTGAGGCAAAATACAACAGTGAAAACAGATATGGTGCTCAAACAATAAGGCAAAGAATAATGAAAGGTCTGTTTTATTCTCCGCACTGCACACACGAAGGGATGTGCAGAATGTTTACTTGCTCTCCAAAAAGATGAGAAGGAGAGGATGATGAGAAATCTTTTGTTCAATAGGAAATTGTAACAGGGAACTTTGTATTCATTAATAAATATCCCAAACTCCTGGGCAAAAGAGGTGCTCTAATTGGGGCTAGAACCTCAAAAAAATAATAATTTTTTTTCCCTAAATTCACAGTCTTTCATTCCAGTAGTAAAGCATTAGTTTCCACTAGCAGCATCAAAATAGCCTTAATTTGTCAGTTAGATGAACAGAGTTGTAGCGTGATCCCATGTGGTTCTGTACCAGCCTCGGTGAGAAACATTCTCCCTCCGCTTTCAAACAACCATTGAGTCAAGGCCCCAGTTAAGAACAGAACTCGAGACGGACCCCTCACCACTTCACATAATGGAAGTCTGTTAGATGGGAAGCAAGTACAACATGAAACAATTATCACCTGAGACCTCGCAGTGCTATGAATGTAGACCACATAGCAAGCGTATCAGGATTCAACAATTACAGAGATTCTCAACGACACAGGTGAGTGCACAATCATTTTGCACCCACACAGACTTCAAATGAGTATCAAGTACATGTCCCTCACCTGTGAGGATAATGTAATGTGCTCACCTGAGAGGGAGTGATGGTAACTCACCAACCACACAGAGAAGGCTGGGAAAATTAAGGTAGATACAGCCAAGATACTCTTGGTCATATTGGTTGATTAACTGTTAAACGAAAAGGTAGGACAGTGCAGTTAAGGCAGCAGCACCTCTTGTAACGCACAAGGTTTGCCCAAAACATTTACAGCAGACAGCAGGTTTACAGCATGGGAACAATTCAGGAAATACCATTTTGCATTTAGCAAATAAAACCTTAGTAGTGTTTCCCAAATAAAGTTAACATAATGTAGAAGAAATACAGAACAGCAGCAGTAACACAGCTGGATGCCATGCTGTCATAAAGGTTTATGCAAACACACACATGCATACGCATGTGCGCATGCACACACACACACACACACACACACACTGAATATTCTATGTAAATCAACTGTTCATGGTCAACCTTCTTAAAATACAACGCTAACATAGTTCTGATAAAAATGTCTGAGTTGCACTCTTGCTTATTGGAAGTGGGGAGTTAAAATGCACTCACATTGTCTGTCTAAATTTAGCCACTGGAATATATAGCCTGTGGAATATATAGTCTGTAGCACACAGGGTCTAGAAACCCTGTGTACAGACCGGGGGCAAGGAGGCAATGGGAGGGATGCCAGGGTGAAATATGAAGAGGACCAGCCCTCCCAGACTTTTCCCATAGCCTTTGACCGGTGGCACCAATCACAACCATACAAGAATGAGTCCCTTTGGAAGGAGAGAGGTCTTTTGTCAGGGGCAGGCTGAATAGGAGACCAGTTCTCACGGCAACCTTGGCGTACTGCATTCTGCACTGCAACTGGACTGGGCAGAAGGCTCTGCCCTCTCCTGGCTTTGACTGGAAGATTCCTGGGAGGTTATTAACCGAATCACTGGCTGAATATCAAATGCCGAGGGACACTGGAGTCCAGTGGCTGAAGCTAATTCAAACTTAACTAGATATCTAGGCTGGCCCAAATAACATACTGAACATGCTGAACTCACCTCTTACTTGGTATGTATTTTTAAAATGGAACTAACAGAGTAAATTGCAAAGCAAGCAGCACACAGTACTTATGTACACAACGAGAGCAGTTAAGTCCCTTGTTTGTATTCCTATCACCTTGAAGTGTATTTGCCAAAACTGAATCAGCCCAGCCTTTATTTATAAAGGTTAAACTTTTGAGGTCAACTGCTACAGTCTTGCACCAATTACAAGTTATTAAATTGGACGGTTACAACTTCCATTTAATCGTCCTCACCCAGCAAACATAAAAAGTATGTTTTATCAATTTCAGCTGCTTTTCAGTTTTCCATTCAAGCATCCAGCTGCCCTTACCTGACTGATCGTTCATCATGCGGATGGCCTTGGCCTTGGCCAACTCCAATGCCGTCACCCATCTTTGGCGCTCTACTTCTGTGCTTGCCTTCAGGTGGTAGGTGCGCCCACCGCTACTTAGGACAATATTGCAGGCATCTTCAGTATCGATATGTGCCGTGGCCAAGTTGATGGTGCCACGGCATGTATGGGCCATCTCTGCTTGTGTCCTGTAACACACCATCAAACGGACAGAGACAGAAAACAGACACAAAGTGTAGTTGAACACATTGACTGAAGTACTTTAGGTACAGTAGTTTTCCTTTACTGGGGATTAATTTTAGTCGGAAAATTTAAAAAAAATAGTCTCTTGATCTTGGACATAATAAGCGATGGAGCGAGACTGAGGGTTGGTTTGGCCAATTAAAATTTCTTGGAGCAATAAGCAGAGGTGGGGAAGCAAGGAGGGTCAGAGAACTGCCATTGATCAAAGGAGGAGACAATCTGAAAGCCATGCAGCTGAGAAATCCCTGGGTTATTTCAAAGCAGATACACATTATACTCTAATACATCCACTACTGATAACCACATGTGCATGAACAAATGCAAATTAAAGAGGCGAGTCTGAAATTTACTGCAGTGTGTTCAACGTGTTCTTATTGCTTTGCTACGAAAGTATAGAATTGGGAATATTCCATGCAGGCTCCACCAGGACCAACTGTTGCACATTCAGTGGGTCACAGCTCTCTAGATAACAAGGCCATTGTCTGGCTCAAAGCCCCCATAGTGAACCAAACCAAACAATGAATAACAGCTTGGACAAAGAAAGAACACAGAGTGAAAGAGATTGTAAGGGAGAGAGAGATTGCAGGAAATGTAGAGAAAGTGGGAGAGCAAAGGAATACAAAATAAAGGGAGAACAAAAAAAAGTTCTACTATTTATGCGGTCAGTCTTTAATTTATTCTTTAAGTCTTATCGCATGAATGTACTGACTCCAAATTCATTCTATGAAACAGTCAGGTGGCTCCTAATTTCCCCCCGATGCAACATATTTTGGTTAAAAAAAACTCTGTCTTCAATTTGGTGTAATTGCTCAACCAGAACAGCCAACAATAGTAAGAGGCATTAGTTAAATTAAGTTAGCCTACATTGTGATATGTCTTTTCATTAGTTTCCTTCACAGTTACAAGAACCGATTCCTCTTGTTGTTGTGATTCTAAGAATTGCTTCAAATCAGAAAATTCAAACATGAAAACAAAAATGTAGGCTAACTTTAAAAAGGTCGAGAGAGGCTTAAATGGAAAAACAAAAACAAAACAAGGAAATGGATTGAAAAGTTCTGAGGTGGAATGCCGGCTCCCCGACATTCTGTCAGTACAAACTAAGCTCTAGGAGGAAACTGCTGTGTTGTATTGAGCCATGCATTCATGTGTGCATACATGTGCAGTGGGTCTACATTCCCTAACATCCATCCAACCATCCATACAGCCATCTTCACTGAGCCCTCGCTGCTGCCAACAGCTGCCTCTCAGCAGTATTAAGCCTTTAGCAGCCTCAGTCTCAGATAGCACTAAAAAGGGGTGCATGCTGGCTTATTAAGAGGTTCGGGGTCACAGACAAATATTAGTTTTCATCCCTTTCTAAGCTTCACTTGGCAGTGAATTTTCTTCCACCATATCAAACTGGATGAGCTGAGTCTAGGTATAAAGCTGATCCAGAACAAGCACCATAGTACAGTACTTTCAACCGGCCCTTTGTGCTGATTAATCATGCAAAGTAACAAGACCATACCGGAGCCATGCTAAGCCACAAGAGAGGCAAGGTTCCTGAACAGCCCAGTTTTGAGCCCAGCCCTGCCTTCCACTGCTGTGGAACCCTGACTTTAAATGGGTCATCCAACTATGAGTGCACTGGTGATGAGTAAAATGAGATTCATGCTGATCCCCACTGCCCTGTGGGGAGGCAAGGCCATGCAGAGGCCATGGAACTAGAGAGCCATAGAAACTGTGAAAGCGTTAAAAGAGAGAGGGACCATGAGGTAAATGAGGCATTGTGAGAGACAGGGTTGGTATGGACAGGAGCTGAAGGTTTGGTGGGTGTGAGACAGGATTCTGCATATTGTGAGAAGCCAGCAGAGAATTACAGGGATTTACCTGTCGTTCCCCTGTGCACACATCCTCATAAAACACAAATCCACCGATCTGGAGCATGTAATGACAGAACAACAGCCTATCAACAACACAAACACACACGCGTGCGTGTGCATGCACGCACGCGCACACGTGCGCACGCACGCACACACGCGCGCACACACACACACACACACACACACACATCTGCCACAGGCATGAGCAGCACACATATAAGGCATGCATAAGAGATAGGCTAATACACTGTCCACACAGCATGAGAAAGCAGATAGTGTAAAACACAAGTTGTTGGCTAGGGGCTGTTATATCCCAAGAGAAGCATTGCAAAAGGTGTCCCACTAAGGAGAGAAATTAAAACATGACACAAAAGCAATCCAAGGCATAGATACTGTGGTGCAGTCAGTGACGTGCTGACAAAGTGAAACTGGGGATACCAATTTTAGCCAGAGTCCCAACTGAAACTAATGCCAGTCTTCTGCTCTCACCCCTACCCGGCTGCATCCAGACCACCCAGACACACAAACACTGTGGACATGGCACCAGACAGTGACTAGGTGTGGAGACCAAGGAGGAGGCCATTAATATGATTAAATCCCAGCTTCCTCTCTTCTCTCCATGTCTTGAGCTCCAGTCACTCTGCTGATGCACCTGGCAGGTACACAAGGCCCCGAGTAGGCTTCAACCTCCAGCTGAGCCCATGGTCGACTAGTTCACCACTCTCCTGGACCGCCTCTCTTTACCTAATAACACACTGTGCCAACGCCAGCACCATAACCTGACTCTCCTAAAAACAAACGGCGCTGAGCCCCCACTGAGCATACAGTGTAATACTAACCAATTGCAACCCTGTTCAAGGTCCAATCCCACAACTTGGCTGAGAGGAAATCGAGGCAGATCAACTCTTCTATCAAAGAGAGGGCCAGTGAAGGCTTTAATGCTTTGTAATCGTCCCTAAAGCAGGATTTCCTCTAAGAGGTGAGTAAGCGGTGCTGAGAGCATTAAAGCTGGTAGGAAAAGTCAATTAAGAAATTAGAAATAAAAAGTTGTGCACTCATCAAAGTGGAGTGAGAACAGAGGCTTTGTCACACTTTCCTTTAAGATTTGCACAATGTTGTACTGGGTGAAACAGGCAAGTGCTCAGCAGGATAGAAGGAAGCTGGGGATAAAAAATATAAGGCTGACGTGGTGCAAAAGATGACCAGTATGCTCAGAAATGCAGCGTCAGAGCAAAAGGGAGTCAATGAAGCAAGTGCAATGTTGCATTCTATAGAACCAATTACATTTTAACTGACTCAAGTGCTGACTTTGTCAGCTCATCTGCCGAGTCAGACCACAGATTATAGTCCACCATTGCTCTGTAACTGCTTGGCCACCAGGCTAGGCCATGAACTCTCCCTGTCAAAACAACTGGGCTCGGAAATGGAGGTGATCCTTTCAGTAGATAAGCCTGCAAATGGTCAGGGTCAGCCAATACAGGCCCATGCCCTGCGTAACAAATAAAGTTCTCTCATTTAAAAGGAGGGGGAAAAAACAGATTGCAGAGAACATATACCTGATCTATACATGCTGTGATTAGTAGAACTGTGGCAAAGTGATACAAGTAACTTGGGCTTGTTGATGTCCTTCCATACAAACTAATAAGACTCATCTTGAGGGATATCATTAGATCCTTAGATAAAGACTCCATTAGATAAAGACTGAATGCTGTTAAGGGCATGTGGAGAATTATTTCATGGAAAAGCTAAATTTTTATCACAGTGTTAAAGGAACAAAGACAAGGAAAGCATTCACAGGGGAAGCAGTCACAGCTTCAGTGTTAAAGAAACCCTGAAGAGGAATATTTCTAGGGCTATTCACAATTGTACTTTTTTCAGTGTACTTACCTCATAATTACTACACCACAAGACAACATGCTATACTAAGAAGCCCATAACATGATTTTTTTTAAGATTATTTTTTTGGGCATTTTTTCTTTATTCAATAGCGTGAACAAGATAGTGTGAACAAGCCGAAAGAAGAAAAAGAAGATTCAATAGCGATAGTGTGAAGAGGCAGACTGGAAATGTTGGAGAGAGAAAGAGGGCTATGACACGCAACAAAGGTCGCCAGCTGGAATCAAACCAGCGACAGTTACATGCACTGTAACCACTCGGCTACAGAGACGCTCCCACATAAAATATGTTTAACTATTATTTGACATTTAGTATCCACACGTTTATTACCATTAAAAAAATCATCTGAAGAGGAGGAAAATGTGTTGTCAATGGGCTGTAGTTTCATTATTCCTCCACTTGCAACAAGAAGTGCAGACAGGCGACATGAACACATGCACATGAGGGCACACATAAAGCCTGAAGCCAGACAAACAGAGTGGTCTGTCTGCCAGGCAGACATCAGTGGCGGGGGGCGGGGGGGGGCATTAGTAAGGATCTCCTTTGTGAGAACTTGTACGCTCCACTGCCTCTGTGCTCAGATGTCAACAGGCTACCCTGACATCAGGGACAGCAGTCACCTTATAACATAATGGACTATTAATAGATAGTGGAGGAAAAAGGTATCTCTCCTTTCACAATCAGTACAGACAAGAGTGGGGCGGTGGCTCCCGCACTTCCAGTTCCACAATCCAAATACTGGCAAGGGGACAACTGGGCTCTTTGTGACGGTGCAGTGCTAGTGTGTAGTGCAACACTACATGATGACATTAGTTTTGTATCAAAGCGTGGTACCCTCATCTCCAAAGCCAATTTGGACAATCAGCTTTGCATTTTTCTAATAACAGAGAATAATATGGCATTACTTATCTTGTGCTGTCACTACTGTAATTTGGGGGTTTTCTGAATCTATGATATTGAACTTTAGGGGACAGCATGTTGAGTAAGGAAATTGCACTTGAAACAGAAAGTGAAGGCAAGTCCAAAGTGTCCTCGACCTGGATACACTGCATCCCTGGTCCACTTACTTAAGGTTCACTCTTCTATAGCTGACCCTATGCGCTGACCTCCCTGCAACAGGGGCCAACAAAAAAAATAAGAGAATTTCTACTTTTTCAAATAATCACAAAGCTGAATTAACACATTAGGGTATACATTAGAGGGCTTTTAAGCATATTGTAATCTGATTTGTTACAGCATTTGCACATTTTCAGCCAAATATCACACTATAACGTACCAATAGCAGCACTATTGGCAAAGGCATGTAAACTCTAAGGAATAGACCTACATTCTGTTGTGAACCATTTAATTATAAAAACTGGGTTGGATAGGATGAATAAATGTTGTGACATGTAATCCTCCCCACTTCTCTTCAGTAAACCATGTGCACAAAACTGAGTGCTTCGTATTTTTGGATCATTACATTTTTTTTTACTTCTATCTCATGAAAATGGTAGCTATTCCATACATTCATATGATATTACTTTTGAAGTCTAGGGCTACTTAAGCACTGAACAACTTAACTGTAAATTCGGGACATTCAAAATTCTAGATTTCATCTGTGAAATCACCAAAGAATATGATGGACACTGAGGCTGGGGAGGAGATGCAACAGAGTAGTATAATGTAGTCAAGAGTAGTCAAAAGGTGCAAGAGTAGTCACACAGTATCCAGCAAACTGCTTAAGCTTACGAAAAAGCTAGATACAACTCCAAATATTTGAAATTGCCAGACTCGCCCTCAGACCACATGACGCAACACCTTTATAAGTCATGCTTGCAAAAGGCAGTTCCACACTGTCAAGAGACTTCTTACGTTGGAACCACTGTCATATCTCTTTTCAGTTTTATCTATTTATAACAAAGGTGTTCGGATATGATGTAGAAATGAGCACTTGGAGACTTAAAGTCGCCATTTAGTGAATACCATCAAAATTGTGACTATAACAGCTTAGCAGGGGTGGGCAATCTTATCCAGAAAGGGCCAGTGTGGGTGAAGGTTTTTGTTCCAACCAAGCATTACACAGCTGATCCCACGAATCAACCAGTAGAGTCTTTGCTGTGGAACTTGATTCGGAGACAGGTGTGCAATTGCTTGGTTGGAACAAAAACCTTAATCCACACTGGTCCTTTCTGGCTAAGATTGCCCAACCCTGGCTTAGAGGATAGGACAACCTAAATGAGTCAATGGGGACTGTTCTCTGATGCAGGTGAGGCAGTACTGTAAATAACAAGCTTCAAATCTGAAATCCAGTGTGGCTCCCTTTTCAATGTGAAATGCTACCGGGAAATACACTGTGATGGGAGAGAGGGCTAAAGATTTAATCCAGGTCGCTGACATGATTTATAAATGTGGTCCATTTGTTTCCTCGTTAATGGCGCTCTACCTCTGCCTGTGTGGAAACATGACTCCCATGCAGGAAGCACCTCAGCCACAGGTGTTGCAACACGATTTAGCAAGTTTACAGGTGACGACTGTGCGATCGGAGTGAGGGCAGAAAGATCATGTTGGTGGTCCTTTCTTTCCGGAGGATTCTGTCACAGTACCCACACACTGACCACCTTGCTTTTACGGATAGCTACACGAAACACAGTGGAGGTCTTCAGAGTAACAAATGACGTTAAGTACAAATGCACTGGCTTAGAAAAAAAAAGTATAATTCAAAAATTGGCATTTTGGAAACCCACTTGTTAAATGTTTGACTAGCGTTGATATGAATAAAGAAAGCACAGCTGACGGACAACCATAGATTTAGCGCTAGTAATTAACTGAATGATGGCAAGCAAGCTAGTTAGCTAGCTAGCCCAGTTAGCTAAACTCAAGTATATGAGTTTAAACGCTTTGTTCTTTTATTTATACGTCTTGTGTACGTGTATGTGTATGTCAGTGTTGGTATAGCTCCACAATAAACAGGTCTTAACAAAGGCAATGATATCTATATCTACATCTATATATATAAATATATAACCCACACAAATACACACACACGCACATATATATTGTATATATTACACGTTGTGAACGTCAGTTGAAAATAAACAGCTGATCCCCATCTCCCTTTGATAAGCTAACTAGCTTGCTAACCAGCCAGATGAGCCGCCCAGCTGGAGTGATGCGCTGACGGAGGTGCCGCGACTAGCAGTGTCCATTCTGGCGTCTCTTTTTTTGGAGGGGGGGGGTCGCCAAAAAAACACCAATGACTTCATATTTACCTGTAATATGACAGTAGGCCGTTGCTGAGGACAAACCACCGCCGCTGATACCCTTTCAAGTAGTTGGTCCATTTGAAAAGCCAGCCTTTGTAAGTGTCCGACCCCGGCGCCGGGGCCGCGGCAGAGGTGGACGCCGAGCCCTTCCCTTGGTCGCTCATCCTCCGCTGCGCCGCACGCTGAACGGTGCAGGAAAACGAACGGACAACCGCGTTGAGGACGCCGTCCCCTGCTCGGCAGCGCTCAGGGCGAATGACTCCGCCGACGAGGTGATGAGGCTCGGGTCCGGGACGAAACGAACAGTGTTGCGCCCCTTTCACATGACGCTGGGACGGAATACCGGGAGGAGCGGAGGGGAGGGGGAAGGGAAACGATGCCAAGACACTTTGCTGATGCAGACTGCAGAGGATAGCGACCCGCACCACGTGACGTTGTTGTCAGAAACATCCCCAAACAGTTGGCATGTGACTCGAGGAGATCAGCTAAACTGAATCTAAATAGATGAGGGATACGATAACCTCTCCCCCCCTCTCTCTCTTCCCCATCCACGCACTTGCATTAATCACGCTGATATAGGCACACATTGCCAAGCTTCCAGACGTAATTTGAATTGTAAATTGGTCTGAATTTAGCCAGATTTCTACTGTTATAATTCTGTATGAAGACACTAAAAATGAAGACGTTGTTTGTTTAATATGGGGGGGGCGGCCTTGGACCCCACTATGTTTTGTTGTATTGGGTAGGCAGGTTTGATACATGGAATGATGACAGTATCTGACCACAAGGTGGCAACGTTATCAACATTATTATAACGGGGGCTACGCGTCGCACGGAGAATAAAATATTGGTGACAAAGGTCGTCGCTTTCAAGTGCATTTAATAATTTATCGTGTGTCAAAAACAAATGTACTCACACAGTACTAACACATAAATAACATGAATGTGTTTGATAAAAAAACTGTAGCCCTTTTTATTTTTGAAAAACGCACACACATACACAAAAAAATCAATTAGGACTCATGCTACACGCAGTTGCTCTCTCGAGTATCTCTGCTACATATTTCTTTTTTATTAGATAGTACTAACACAGCCATCTGTCCTGAAAGAGGATGTCGACACAATTTCTTAGAGGAAACAAAGCTTGTGCTCTTACATGCCGGTGTACAGTTATCACATTCACACCACTCAGTTGCTCTTAACAGTGTCTAAAACCACGTTTAGGAACAAAACACAAAACAATCAGTGCAATTAAACCCTGACCTGTTGGCGCTACCAACAAAAGCATGCGATGATTCTATGAATCACTCTTATATACAGTAGTCCTATCTTCATCAGTGCAGCCATATCTAGAGTATCCACTTAGAGCTAATCAATTAAAAAATAAGTTTTAACGCCACACTATCATTAATGGGATACGACACGGATACCACCATGAAAGCTTGGTTAAATTTCCCTGTGTTTCTGTGACTCACTCATGGGGTGGGTATGCGTCTTTGGAGGGGTCATTGAATAGCTTGCTCCCTAATGTGTGCATGGAGTCTTGTGACCATGGAGGGGTGACGTCGCTGTGATGCATTTTCACGGTAGTGCTATAGCCAGTCAGCAAAGCCGCAGGCATTTTATTGCTTGATCCTATTTCCAAAGATTAAGCTTTGTTGATTTTCTTTTTGCTATATACTCTCTGTGTGATCTTATTTAGTCTGAATGTTAACTACCAAACTATTTTGGAAACATTTCAAAATCACCAAACACACAAGCGCGCACGCACACACGCACACATCTTGCATACGGTCTCGTCACAGTCTCTGCAGCCTCTTGCATGTCCCCCAGCTTCCTGGATCTAATGTATTCAACACAAACAGACAGGGAGTGAGGGGAGGGGGCAGACTGAAGTCATACAATACATCATGATAAGGGACTGCAGTGTTTTCTGCTGCAAGACAATTTTAACCCACTCTTCCTATGAGAAAAGCTTTTACTGTATACAACAGTAAATGGAAAGCAACAATGACTACAAAGATCTAGGCAATGCAGGTCACCATTCAGAATCCAAAAAGGTATGTTGTGAGTTGGCATCAATTTGTCTTGTCTTGGTAAATTTAATTCTCTAAAAATGAAGGATTGCACACACACACACACACACACACACACACACACACACACACACACACACACATATATATATATATATATATATGACCTATTATTTAGTAATATCTACCACACTTTCTGATAGACTTTCCCCTCAGAGCTTAATTATTAATTAAGGTGTGAGTGGATCCTGTTAACCTTACTGACTATGAAAAATCCATCCAAAAGGGAAGACTCAGTGATATTGCTGCCTATCCACTGCAAGACTCAGAGATACAGCTTCCATGCTTTCACAGGTCTGCATGGACCAACAGAGGCCCCTCGCTGACACTTGTTGCTGTCAAGTTTGGGAAGCAAAGCATCACATAACTAATCTGGCTAAACTGTCTCTCACTAACTGGAGTGGTTGTATTTAGTACCGTTGCTTCCTCTTCTTCAGCACCCCCCCTCCCCCAGTTCCATTTCTTATAGACATTTGGCAGAATTTGACAAGGAAATGGTTAAATGGTTGGATGATCATTGGTGGAATCAGTGTCATTTACAGCGCAAGAGCCTGATAAACTTCATTATGAAAGATCAGCTCAGGTAAGCAGGAGGCCTCGGGGTATTTTTCCAGCCATTTCGATAAAGGTCCTTTTCTCCGTCCGCCGCTCCACCACCCTTGAAGTGAGAGGAAAGGTGGAGCAGGAGGAAGGAGCTCTCAGGGTCACATGACAGTACAGCGGTTTCTCTGCAAGGCCCCCTGTAGGCGGATGGACGTGTGGTTCTGGCGCATGCCTCGCGCCACAGCAATGCCCAGCAGCTCTTTGAAAAGCAGGATCACGTGCCAGTTGAACTTGGCGGAACATTCCACGTAGCCGCACTTCCAGGTCTTCTTCACCAGCACAGAGACCGCTCGGCGAGGGGTGAAGCGCTGCCGCTGCAGATCCCTCTTGCTGCCAACCACCAGGATTGGTACCTCACTGCTACTGCCTTCCCTTCACAACCATGGGACAGGTGAAAGAAAGAAGAAAAAAAAACAAGAGAGAAGGGAGAGAAGACTGTCAATGAAATGAAAGAAAATAAGACAGGGCAGTATTCAATACAACTGGTAAAACAAGAAAATTATTTGTCTCTGAAACACGTTTTTCTTGTCGTAACCAAAAGGTGTTGCTGACTGAAAGGTTATAAATCTTGCAAGCTGTAAAATATTGCACTGCCTCCTCCTCACCCCTCGCACCCTGAAGGTCAGAGCCATCACTGGTGTGACAAGGCTACTGTCTGGCACGTTCCCTCCGAGGGTTGGGGGACCTAATATGAGCTGATAGCACAAGCACAGGCGTGTGTGTGCATGTGAGCAGTGGTATAAGAATGAACTGGTAGCTGCAGTTTACCGTGTGTGTGTGTGTGTGTGTGTGTGTGTGTGTGTGTGTGTGTGTGTGTGTGTGTGTGTGTGTGTGTGTGTGTGTGTGTGTGTGTGTGCGTGTGTTCGTGTGTGTGCAAGCACGCTTGGGGGTGAACTTTGTTGTAGAGTATAATTAGAATCATTTCAATTTTAAATAAGTACAGTTGCTGTACATGCATTTTGCCTGACAGCAGAGCGGAGCGCTGCAGTTGCTTCGGTGCGTGTTATGTGTCGATGTGCAGCTCCCCCTATTTTCTAAAGACTGTGGGGGTGGACTGGTGGCTCACAGCTCGCAGGCTCGAGGGGCCTCCCACCACTTTCTGCATTAACAGAGACACATTGTTGGGGGAAATGTGTACGTTTTTACCACAGTGGATTGTGAAGGCGTATGGTAAACTGGATGCTGGCATAAAATGACAAAAGAAAAAAAACACTCTGGCTGTGGAAGACCCGGTTTGTGTTTCGGCGGAGCGTATTGAGATGGTCACAAACACGTCACCACGTGGGATGATGCTATTCGGTTCAAATATTTCACAGTAAGGCTTGATATCTTTGGTTTGGAAGACAAATTTGATACTTATTTTCAATCACACGTGTAATATTCCCCTGGCTCCCATGGACTATAAAGGACTGCGGTGAGGTTGGGGCTGAGGAATAGTTGTTTTGAGTATATTTGTGTCAGTCACACCATATTTACTGAGTAAACACAAGGAGTCGCCCTTGGTTATGAACATTCAAATTTTCTGCTTCATCTACCACGTTACCACATCGGTGACAAAGTCCCCTGAGCCCTCCAAAAAGAAAGAATATATCAGTATATGAATGGGGTTTCTGACAGTCAGCCTAATGTTTTGAGGTCCCCTTCACAGGTTACTGGAGCGCGTGCTGCAAAACAGAGCTGTTCGAAGTCGCGGCGTTTTCATTAAAGACAAGTAAAGGTACCTTATAAATCAAAACAAGAGCAGCCATGCTCAGCTGATGGAGGATGAGCATATTTTACTACCGGAGATTAGACGTCGTGAACACGGACTTTGCGGGCAGCTCTCTCTGCAAATGGCCTACGCATCTCTTAAATCAGCTGAATAGGCTCACTAAAATCAGCCTATTGCAATCTTAAACAATGTATTTGCCACATCAATAACAAGTGAAGGTTTCTTTTTGTATGAGTTGCATAACTGACCCTCATCCTCCGAGGACTGGCACCTTGCATTGCAGCAAGTAATTGAGTTGGTCTGCCGAGATAGGCCCACTACTGCCTCAGGAGTCAACTTGTCACTTATGATGATTATTTGGGGTTTTGTACCCTGTGTTACACCATAGCTTGGCTTTATAGGAGTGGCGCACTTGCATAAAGACGTGCATTTATTCATATTCCCGCAGTGAGTCAGCTGTCAGATTCAGTGTGCACTGAAAGATCTCTGTCTAAAGAGTCTTTATCTGCCATTCTGTCATTTTCCTCTAATTTTGACTTTTGAGTGATGTTCTTGTTTTTCGTTGTCTTGTTCTTTTTCTAAAAACATGCCCATTCTTATTAATGTGGCCCCACTGACTTGCTCCTCTCCACTGGCCCAGGGTTTTGTTGCAGCATTCATAAAGATCACAGCAAATCCTCTCGTATCTCCTTTGCTATTTTTTTTCCTTTTGGGATCACCCCTGATAAATGGTGACACTCCCTTGCGATCTATTTTCATTTGCAACCTTCTCCCCAACATTGATGATGAGCGATCATTCCTAAATCTTCAGTCTCATGTCATGCCTGTATATGAAAGTCCAGTCAAGTCACATTTGTATTTGTATTGTCCTAAAGCACAGCAACCATCTCAGAGGGCTTTGCATTCACATTACCTCTCCATATGACAGTGTATGGAAATGTATTATACTTAATCTGTGATTTCTGTTGCTGATCAAATTAAACTGTCAATGATTTTCTGAATTTTACTGAGTCAAGAAGCCTGCAGTAACTCTACAGGCCTATCTCTACTACTACTACTACTACTACTACTACTACTACTACTACTACTACTTTTGGCTGCTCCCAATAGGGGTCGCCACAGCGGATCATTTGTTTCCATTTCTTCCTGTCCTCTGCATCTTCCTCTGTCACACTAGCCACCTTACATGTCCCCCTCTTGTCCTCTTCCCTGGCAGCTCCATATTCGGTATCCTTCTCCCAACATACCCAGCATCTCTCCTCCACACATCTCCAAACCATCTCAATCTTGCCTCTCTTGCTTTGTCTCCAAACTGTCCACCCTGAGCTGTACCTCTTAATATAGTCGTTCCTAATCCTGTCCTTCTTCATCACTCCCAGGAAAAATCTTAGCATCTTCAACTCTGCCACCTCCAGCTCCACCTACTGTCTTTTCATCAGTACCACTGTCCCCAAACCATATAACATAGCTGGTCTCACAACCATCTTGTAAACCTTCCCTTTAACTCTTGCTGGTACCCTTCTGTCACAAATCACTCCTGACACTCTTCTCCACCCACTCCACCCTGCCTGCACTCTCTTCTTCACCTCTCTTCTGCACTCCCCGTTACTTTGGACAGCTGACCCCAAGTATTTAAACTCATCCACCTTCATCATCTCTACTCCTTGCATTCTCACCATTCAACTGTCCTCCCTCTCATTCACACATATGTATTTTGTCTTGCTCCTACTGACTTTCATTCCTCTTCTCTCCAGTGCATACCTCCACCTCTTCAGGCTCTCCTCAACCTGCTTCATATAATATTCTCACTACAGATCACAGTGTCATCCGTGAACATCATAGGCCACAGAGACTCCTACCTGATCTTGTCCGTCAACCTGTATATCTACAGGCCTATCTCTAAACAACTGTTAATATCATAAGTTTTAGAAAAAGTAGCTTGCACTTAATTGATCTTTCTTTGAACAAAGCCAGTCAGGTTTATCAGTCTGATCACCATTACATGTAGTTTATTTGCATAGAGAAAATTCATGCTTCAGTGACTAATGACCTTCTTTAACTGGAGATGCTGTTCAGTTTAAACCCTCGTAGACATTAGGGCAAAATTGGACACAGTAGGTCATGAAATCTTAATTGATTGCCTTTAGCACTCGATATATATCTCATCCTCAGCTGTTAATCTGTCTCTTATCACATCTTTCCAATGAAGCCCACACCTTCATATCGGTTATAGTTATCTGTACTCAGCAGACATTATTTTGAGGATTCCAGCAATATTCATTTAAAGGCCCCCCGTGCTCCTACTTGGAGCATCATTTATAAACATGTCTCTCTCCATTTCTACACTAACAATACTCCAATATACCTTGCATTAAAATTTAAAGACCCTAAATCCATAATCACTCACAAGAAAAGCCTCATGGGCAACATGAGCCGGTTTAAAAACAAAACAAAAGTCGGTCCGCGGTGGTGTAGCGGTCTAAGCATCGGCTCTGTGTCGATGCAGTTGCCCACTGGGGACTGGGGTTCGCGCCCCGGTCTCGTCAGATCCGACTATGGCCGGACTCGACGAAGCAGCGATCATTGGCAACGCTGTCTTCGGGAGGGGGGTGAAGTCGGCTTGTGTTCGTCACGTGAATGTGTCTCTGTGTGTGTCGGAAAAAAAGTGGTTCGGCTTGGAGTCGCCTTGTCACGAAAGTGGCGAGGCGGTCTCCTTCGAGACTGCCGGCCGGAGAGATGCAGTTGGCGAACGCATACAGTGCGAGGGTGGGTGTTTGAATTAAAACAGGGGTCGATTGGCCACTAAATTGGGAGAAAAAAGGGAAAAATCAGAAATAAATTTATTAAAAAAAAAAAAAAACATATTTCATGCATTCTGCGCCTCAGTCAAAGCAAATCCACAGCAATCTCATTCAGCCCTTTCATTAAACGTAAATCTTCCTAATCAATCTTGTTAGTCTGCCCTCAAACCAAACAAGAGGGGAGGAGTGATGAGGGATTCTTGACATAACTTGACTTTTTTGAAGTGCAGGAAAAGAAGATACTCACTTCCTGCATCTGAGAAACATACATCTATCCTCTACAGTTTTAGAGCTTAGCCACGCTTATATGCTATCTCGTTCAGATTACCGACAACAGAGCTGCTAATACTCGAATTGTTTAATGTCACTACAATGTTAACCATTTACTATAACTGTAGAGTTGATTTTAGGACTTAACTGATCACAGGTAAAGCACACCTACTTCTAACTTCAGGCAATATTGCAGAACTACAATTGCATGTTGCATGAACCCTGAGACCCTTGAGTTGTAAGTGGTTGTGGAAGGTCAGACTCGCAAAAAACACAATAGTTCACAATAGTCCTCACACAATAGTCTTTTTTTTCTTCGCACAGGTTTCCCATAACAGACTTTAAGAAATGCTCTTTAAGAGAACAGGTTTGAGGGAGATGTGTGTGTGTGTGTGTGTGTGTGTGTGTGTGTGTGTGTGTGTGTGTGAGAGAGAGAGAGAGAGAGAGAGAGAGAGAGAGAGAGAGAGAGAGAGAGAGAGAGAGAGAGAGAGAGAGAGAGAGAGAGAGAGATGAGGAATAGAGGCTGGTAGGGGGCTTTGCAGGGGCAATGGGGGGAGCCAGCGCAGACGGTCTTCTTCACATGAAAGGCAGCCATGTTCCTCCAGGAGGAGAGCTAAAGGAAATAGCTAACAAAATAAAGCTTATAACCATTCGTGAAAGGCTCTTGTCTGCTGAATGTCACCAAGCAGTTTAAGTAAATGGATAGACTGCAACATGCGTTTGTATGTATGAGCATAATTTTGAATGTGTCCCTGTAATTTGCTCCTTTCTTAGAATGACTTAAGGAAAAAAACAAATAGATGGTCAATTCCTTTAACTGGTTGACGTCCTCAGTCAAGCAAATCCAAAAAACTCTCATCAACCACTCCTCCATCATCCACAATATCATTTCCCACATGTTTCCCTCCTTGCCTTCCTTCCTTGCTTCCTTTCCTCCCTACGTCCTTGATGGCTTCTTTTCGTATTCACTGCCTTTATCCAGCTGTCGCACCTCAGTTCTTTCTCCCTGTATGATCGCAAGTCTCTACAAAAGTCCTCTACCCTTGTATTCCCCCTTTTTCCCCCCTTTCTGCAGTCGATAATGGATTTATCTCATGGGTGATAAACACACAGGCAGTCATGGCTCCGCCAGTGGCCCAATAGCATATGCCTCAGAGGAAAGCCAGCACATCTGGATTTACAGGAATGTGGGGGTGTAATCTGCAGTGGAAAAACATCCACATTGCTGAGCAGCACCTCTTTAGAGTCCAACAAATAAGGGCCACTCATTTCCCAATCAACATGCAAATGTATGCAGGTGAAGGTGCAGGTGGAGGTGCAGGTGCAAGCAGCCAGGATGACAGAGCAGGAGATACCTTTTCTTTTCCTTCAGTCTTTTTTTTTTTTTGACATAGCCAGACTTGGCTCTTGCGGTTCTCACTCGCTCATCAATGCCAGAATCAAATGTCACGTCTTTACTGAGTGGTCAGGGTGGCCAAAGGAGGAGGGTGCTAAGCTAAATGATATCACCACAAGCAGGCTGTCTGTCACACTGTCACAAACATGTTATTGTGTGGCTGTGTCAAGCTGCTGTGAGATTGCATGCCGTCGTCAAAATGAGCGTGTGAGGAATGACACTACAGCACTGGCAGTTAACAAGGGGCATGTTAACATTCATACGACGTGTGACTACCGCTTGTATTGCGTTCTTCTCTCCACCAGACTGTGTACTTTTGACCATACCTGTGCTCCACTATCTGCTGTCTGATCATTTTGACATATTCAAAGCTCTCCACACAGCAGATGTCATAGACTAGGATGTAGGCATTTGCATTGCGAACCCCTCTGCAGCGTAAATCCAGCCACTCCTGCAAGAGAGACACAGAAAGATGGAAACATTAATCTCAGACTAAAGAGAAGCCATTTCAAAGTATTCATGCAGAGCATCCCACCACAGAATTTAAAATGAGGGTTTTTATTCAGTTTTTAAAAAAATATGTTTTTTTTTAACTTATTCTCCACAACAGTTTTCCTAAAACATAAATATGGAGTGCTACCGCGTGGCATGCTGCGCATGTCCCCACAGATTCTCTTAAAATGGCTTGGCTGAATGCACCCAGAGTGACAGCCCCCTGACATCTGTGGTCATCTTATGCCTGCAGCATTGTTTTTTTTGATGAGGGGGGGAGGGGTCTCTCTCAAAGCACGTGGAACCAATGAGGTCTTCTAGCAAGCACTGCTTCGGGAATGAGACAGCCCAGCATAAAGTCATAAAACATGGTGACTTCCCTGCAGTATGCATAACACAAAGGCTGCACACTTGTCCTGGCTAAGCATGGCCAAGGACAAAAAAAAAAAGAGCTTATGAGAGATAAGCAAACATAGGGCCCTTTGTCAGGACAAGCAACAAAAGATAAATTATCATTTGTGTTGCTACTCTTTTCAGGTTTCTTATGCAATCCATACTCGGGGAGAAAATAGCTATGTACATGAGTTTTATGGTAATGATTTTCTAAAAATAATTAAAGCACATGGCACAAGTGGACATACTTGTCGCTGCCTGGGGGACAATTACCTCAGTGATGACACTGTGACCTGCTCCCCTATTCATTCTGTCTCTGTCAGACCCTCTAACATCCACCCCCACTAAAACCATTTTCACCACCTCCACGTGCGTGCCATGAATCTACAAGAGGGTTGGCTGATTAAAGAGGCAGAAGAATATAGAGGAACATCAGAGGAGGGGGAGAGAGGACCGCTTCAGGAGGTATTGAAGGAGAGCAAAAACCAGCCTTGAGAGAATGGGAAAAAGATTAAAGAACAGCAGAGGACAGACAGATGAGCTAACAGGATGTCAACATAACCTCCAGTCTGGCCTGTACTATGCTAATGGTTTTTGCCCGGGATCGCAGAACTGCCATTTTAATTTAATTTGTTTCAATTCAATTCATTTCAGCTCAGTTCAGTTCAACAGATCAGTTCAATTCAGCCCAATCTGATTAGGTTGGACTTGAGTCAATTTGATTCGATTCAATTCAATTCAGACAAACCGATTCCAACTCAATTGTTATACTCAACTAATTTCAGACCATTTCATCGATACGCTCTGAAGACCAACATGCAGGTGATCTGTGTCAATAGGTCTGACAGAGAACATCAGCAAGCAGAAAGGTTAGGGGAGCAGGCCTGCGTTGGTTACTGTGAGACCTGATGATGACTTCTTCAACACATCCATGTCAGTGGGGAATAATTGTCCACATCAAATAGGAAAGAAGGATCAGCGGGTTTGTGCTTTGGGTGAGTTTGAGGGAGACCGAGTCTCATACTTGGGCAAGAAGACAATGAAAGCAATCAGGCACAGAGACAAACATGAGCCATTAAGATCAATGCTGTCCAAGTGACAGAGAAGATGGAGAGTGTGAATGAGGAGTAAAACAAATAACGAAAAAAACGTGTGGTCGTTTGTTTTTTTCCTGTCTCTGATTCTCTCTCCAGACTGGTTAATCATCTGTTACCCGGATTAGGAGACACATGTCACAGATCATCGGCATCCCGTTGTAATTTCTTCTCCTTTTCTTCTTTGTTCAAT